>NC_065562.1:4220490-4569156 GCF_022605725.1 Anthonomus grandis grandis | reverse complement strand
AAATAAGTGTCTATTTAATAATATTAATCTTTTTTTAAAGGTTATTAATTTCTGCTATCAATTTATTGCCAGTGTTTATTAAATTTATTTTTTAGCCAGGGGAATATTAAAGAAAAAACTATTGCTGCCTTTTTTGCTGCTTTTCAAGCTCAAGACAAAACTTCTTATGCCAATCTTCGTTGCTCTAGCCAGTTTGAAAGCTTTCAAAGCACTAATTCTTTCAAAATTAGCCATCATTTTGGTATTAGGATTTATAATTTATCAGTTGTGTGTCAAATCAGGTAAGCAACCACAATATTTTTTAAAAATATATAATAGTCTTAGATTTTATTTCAGTAATTATTACGACGTATAATTCATTATTCAATAAATAATTAATACTTATTTAAGAATTACCGTTATTGATTTAATTTATTCCAAAACTATGAAAAGGAGCTTTATAATACATTTTATATTATTTAGAGGGTTGTTATGGTCTACTTAATTCTGTTTGGCTCAGCTCTTCTCAAATCATTATATTAAAGATAAGTATCATTTATTATCAATTCATCTAAGAGTAATTATGGTTAAAAAAATTTTAAAGTAGTAAAAATATTAAAGAAAAATATATATATGAGAAAAAAGTTAATGATGTAAAATCTTTTACTGTAAGATGTTTTATGATATTACACTATATTGGCCTAGTAACGGTGCTTCTTTATTATAATTTATTTTACAAATTTACTTAATTATATTTTTTTTTGTATATAATAAGTAATTTTGCCTAAGCGTTGATTCAATTTATATTAAAAATCTTTTTCGCTTGGTTGGAATCCCGCTCACTTAACTTAAGCCATCTATGAAGGATATTTCCTAAATGTTGTAATATCAAGTAATACTAATACACAAAAATTTATTTTCTTTATTAAGAACTTGAATGTTTTGAAAGATAATGAAAAGATAGAACTTTTAAGAAAGTTATAATTCTAGTTAATATGTGGAATCTAAAAATCACAAAAGAAGCTTTGTAGTTTTTTGATATTTTCATTATAAATATTTTATTTTTAGGAATGCCGATGCCAATGATGACTATGTCACCTGTGCCAGAACCACCAATGACAGCCTATGGTCCTCCCCTATCAGGTCCTTCTACAGCTACGCCAAGTTCCTATGAACCAGGTTGGGAACCAAATGCTGGGGGACCCTATTCTAGAGTATGGACATCTTCCAATAATGATGCTCAAAATCTAGCATATTCTGGATATTATTCAGGAGCTTCAATTTCATCTGGGTCTTCTACAATTAGGCCTTAAAATATGAACGTTTAAATTTTATTTATTTATTTAATAAATGCTTTAATATATTTTTTTTATTTTGCAATCCAGATGTTTCATTATAATTTATTAAAATTATATATTACGGTTACGTAAATATATTAACATAGGTAACTTGTCAGTTGTGATTTAATAATCTAAAATAATTTAAGCGATGCGGCTTATACTAAAAAGTAACATCATCTTTGATATTGCAAATAGTAAGTGTTTTTTGAATTCGTAATTATTTTCTGAATCTTCTTTCGAAAAAAAATCTGAAGGCACTTGAAATACAAAAATGCTGATATTGTATACCGCTAACTATATATCGGGTGAGCCTCCAGAAACCACATCGACCCATTGTCGGAAAACTATAATTATAAAAATCTGACAGTTCTAACTTTTTATTATCTTTTAATACATTTAAGTTCTTAATAAATAGATTAATTTTTTTGTGTATTAGTTTTACTTGATATTACAATATTTAGGAAATATCCTTCATAGATAGATGGCTTAAGTTAGGTGGGTGGAATTCCAACCAAACGAAAAAGATTCTTAATATATAAATTGAATCAAAATTAAATTTTGTTCTATTACAATTAAATTAAATATGGTTCTATTAGCCTTTCAACTGCAGTAATTATCATATTGTTATGATAATTATGATGATGATAGTTATGAAGATATTATGTTATAACACATTTAAATATAAATTTTGGATTTTTCGTAAACTTTTTATGATTGAAATAATTGTTTATTTATTGTAGTCTTTATGATACAAACAGAACATTTATCCAAGACTATTATTATGATATTACAATTTGTATTGTATTTTAAGCTAACAGTGGTAATTATACAGGGTGAGTCGGGTAAAACGTACCAAACTCCAGGTACAGGTCAACCAAATAGTCGTGGCCTCTGAGAATCGGGTGCGCGGTAGCAAGACCCCCAGTCCAGCTGGAGAGCTCATTTTTACTTGTGCGTTCGGAGTGTTTAGAGAGTTTACATCTGCGTATTAAAGTTAGTTGTGAAAAATTTAAAACAGTACCCTTTCGTTCGTTCTTTTTTATTTTTAAAATGCCTTTTACAAGTAAAGTTACGAAAAAAGTGTTTAACGGTCAAAGTCGTGAGATAATTAGTAATGTATTGAAGTTCATGCAAGCAGAAGCAGTTGCTTGTGAAGTTAGTATTCCTCTACAAAAGGTATGTTTTTAATTTTTTTTCATAAATTTACTTTTGATTTCAAATAATGATAAGCTTTTATTATTTTTTGGTAAACTTTAACAATTTGACATTTCTAAATAAAGCTGTGGTTTAATTTATATTGATATTTTTTCAAAATTTGTATTATTTAACTCTTTTGCATTAACAAATTTCTATAGGATATTGCTCTTTTTTGCATTAAATTTAAAGTGCTGTATTAAGTTGCCTGATGCTGTTTTAAAAACTGATTATCTGATCTTTTGTCATTGTAATTAAAAAAAAATGTTTCTATAAAATAATATAAAACATGTAAATATTTTATCCTCACCTAAAATTAAAAAAAAAACTAATTTATCTCATAAAGGAATGATAGTGGCAAATTTTTAAAATATATGGAAACTTTAACACTGTTACAGCCGAAATTTATTTTTTATTAGCTTGCACCCTGTATATTACTTCTATGTTCTGCAAGTGTGATACATCTTTAAAAAGAAAATTAAAAGGGCTTTAATAGAAAATTAAAATATGGCAGACAGATTTTTAAATAATAATTTCTTTTGAAGGTTCAAGACCGTGTTGCAGCGGCAACGGGCGTTTCCCTAAGGAGTATTGGCAGAATTAAGCAGGAGGCAACCCAAATGGAAACAGGCGAAGCAACAATGTTTTCAACACCCAAAAAAAGACAATATGCTAAAGCCGCAACTATACAATTTAATAAAGCTGCATAAGCCGAAATATAAAAAATATGAAATAGATGAACTCTAACGCAAAAGATCACGAGGTATTACGGCTCCCTTCATATCATCCCGATTTAAATCCGATCGAGTTGGTTTGGGCTAAACTCAAAACATACGTGGCCAAAAAAAACATAAATTTTAACTTCAATGAAGTTATAAAATATTGTGATGCCTTTTTTGAAGAATTCTCTGCCGAAAAATGGAAATCTAGGTGTAAACGGGCCAAACGTTTTGAACGGGAATATTTAGAAAAAGAACCAACCATAGACCTAGTTGTCGAGCAGCTGATAATTAACTTGGATTCAACGAATAGTGATACAGAAAGTGACATGAAGATGACGAAAATAGCGGATTGTCTGGAATAGAGGAACTTGACGAATATGATGGATCACAAAGCTTAACTGTTAAAGAGGATAGAACCTATGTTAATTTATAAATGTTTGTTGTGTGTTCATAAATAATATTTTATTTATGATCAACCACCCTGTATATAGTTTTAAATATTTTTGTAACTGGAGAATAATAATGTAATAAAAAACGTGATTTTAAGAAAAAAACATTTTTTTAAAATATGTAAACCAATATAGTAAACGGATGTTTAAAAAAACACCTACAGATTAATATTTAATATAACAAAGTTTTTTTAACCTGCGATGGCGTAGTATTGGACGCCATCTGAAATATTTATATAAAACGAATGTTATTGTAAATACTTAACCAGGCTTAAAAAAAAATCACATTATATGTCTGATCACTACTACTATTCTATCTAAAACTTTTTCGATATACTTTTTTTTTGTGCCATGCAACATTTGTAAAAAAATATACAATTGTAAATATTTAACTGTTCGTATGGTGTACATATAAATATACCATTATTTCATAATAACTAAATAGTAATATGTAATTAGTAATAAGTGTTGGAAACAAATCCAACAACCTTTTATTTGTATGTATTTTTTAATTGTGTTAGTATTTGTAAGTAATGTGCACGCCTATGACGCGACGCTACGCCAGTGATTTGATTTTAGTGACAAGTGATTGATGTGACATTGACTTTGGGCGCGTAAGCCGCTAAGAGCTCTTTCAGACGGGGATACTGTATGCAAGATACCGTATGCGGGATACAGAATTACGACCGGATACGTTTTACTTCTGTATCGCATACCGTCTTGTCTTGTTGTTTTAGTTCGGAAACAGACCCAGTGTAGTGCAGTTGTAGTTTTAAATTATGGAAATAGAAGAGTGTATTGCGGTGTGGCATTTATTAAATAATAAGAAGAAGAAACTAAAAAGGAGGCGTATTTTGTGGGTCCATCCCATGTTGGGATTAAGAGAAAGCAAGGGAATGTATAATTTATTATATCAAGATTTGTTGCAAGATCCATCGAAGTTTTTTAATTATTTTCGAATGTCTATTCAGTCCTTTGAGGAACTTCATAATATTTTGAAAATCAGACTTGTTAAAAAGGACACAAATATGCGTAGAAGTATTGCGTCAAAAGAACGACTAGCCATGACGTTAAGGTAAGGAAAAATACTTATAGTTTTTTTTCTAAACGAATTTTTATTTAAAGTTTTCCAAAAGAAATTTAATAATTATCTTATTACTTAGTCTATCTTTATTACTTATTACTTAGTCTTTGTAGTTTACAAGGAGATCGATGAAGGATCCGTCTGTTGAGGTGGCAGTTGATTCAACGGAATGGGGTGAGAGGAGGGGAATTGTTTCTGGTCTTTGATTGGGTGAAGATTGTAACTCGATGAATGAAGTGTTGAAGGTTGAAGATTGGGACGCTAAATCAGAATGAGTGGAAGAAGGATGACCATAAACGTGCAGATGTGAAGATGATGACTTATGTTGTGTAAACGGGGGATTAGGAGTGGAAGGATAAAACG
The DNA here is from genome assembly GCF_022605725.1 of Anthonomus grandis grandis. Classification (NCBI taxonomy): domain Eukaryota; kingdom Metazoa; phylum Arthropoda; class Insecta; order Coleoptera; family Curculionidae; genus Anthonomus; species Anthonomus grandis. The sequence continues at coordinate 4,564,025 of NC_065562.1, read as the reverse complement.
GCAAATGTTGTACATGGTTGTAATTTAATGCATATTGAGGGGGTAATAGGGCAGATTTTATCGATTGTATCATTGCCAATTTCACATCCATCTTTTTGTCAATTGGCACTCTTTTAAAGTCAGGCAGTAGCGAAAGAAGGAAATGTCGATCTCCGTCATTATCTAGAATAATCTCATTTGTTTGTCGCTGTTCAAGACTTGCCTTCAATAGTTTCACTATCTCGGTGTTATGGTCGGTTTCCGATGCCCCTTTCCTTTTTTTCTGTACATGTGTAGGCCTTATAGGAGTAATATGCTCGTTTTGTACATGATCCAAAGTTTCTCCGAAATTCTCATTTTCCTCTATAAAATTTGAAGTGGTCCTAAAATAAATCTATTAATTTGGTAGTTCATAATTTGGCAAATTAAATTTTTATACTCTCTATTTGAAGAGCATCGCATCAAAAATGATAGCTGTTCAAAAAATATATAGGTTTTCCAAGAAGCTCCGTCACCACTTTTTTTCTTTTTTCTTTTCGCCAACTCTCGAGCAAAAGAGTTTCTTAAATTCTTCCATTTTTTTTGAAGATCTTTCTCTGAAAAATTAAAAAAGTTTGTTTTTTATTATTTTCAGGTACCTGGCGACTGGTTGCTCACTTACTGAGCTACATTATAACTACAGAGTTGGAATTTCAACAGCGAGTGAAATAATTCAGCAAACATGCAAGCTAATTTGGATATTTATGAAAGAACAATGTATACCAATGCCCACACGAGAAAAATAGTTAGAAATCGCAGACGGTTTTTTGAAAAATGCAAATTATCCACACTGTTTGGGTGCCATAGACGGCAAACATATCCGGGTTATAAAACCACAACATAGTGGTTCACTTTATTTTAACTATAAACATTTTTTTTCAATTCAACTTCTGGCTGTGTGTGACTCGAATTATTGCTTTACATTTGTAGATATTGGAGATTATGGCAAAAACAGTGATTCAAGCATTTTTAAGAATTCACATTTTTATAAGAACTTAACGTCAAAAAAGCTAGATTTTCCCAATCCAGATTTTTTGCCACAAAAGAAGGATTACAAAATCCCATATGTTATTGTTGGAGACGAAGCGTTTGGTTTATCCTTCAATGTCATGAGGCCATATGGTGGAAAAAATATATCATCAAAAAAGAGAATACATAATTACCGATTGACTCGAGCACGAAGATTTATTGAGTGTACTTTTGGAATACTTTCTAACAAGTGGAGAATATTTCACAGACCACTCAACGTGTCAATAGATTTTGCCGTTGACATAGTTAAAGCTTGTACTGTGCTCCATAATTTTGTTCGTGTACGAGATGGATATAAACATGAAGATACCTTATCCGTCCAAGGATTGTATGATGATGATTATGTTGCGGAAACAGGAGCGGGTTCTGCAAGATCAGCGATTATTATTCGTGACTATTTTGCTGACTATTTCATGAATACTGATATATTACCATGGCAGAATAGCTGCATTGCAGTGTGAACTAATGATGTTGAAATTTTGAAATTTATTTTTAATCCTAATATAATATTATCAATTGACCTTTTTGATTTATTAAATATTTTTTTACTTACTTTACTACACACTTTACAATTTTTTTTACTTTAACAGAAGTGTACTTTACGCTCCGAAAATTTGAACATATCGATACGAGACACCTTGTATAATAGTGAGTTAATCTTAAGATACTAAGTATTTTTGGGAAAATAAATTTCATTAAAAATAATCCCATATTATGTAAACTTTTTAGCCTGCACTACTTACTTAAAATAATATAATATTTATTTGAAATAAAAATATGCTTAATGCTAAATAATACTTACCATATTCATTTTGTTGAGCTGCTGTCATCTCCTCAAAATTGTCGCACATTTGTTTCGCAATTTCCACCCAGCATTGCTGTTTTTTTATTTCTATCGCAATAGTCTGGGTGCGCTGTATCCCATAAACAGGGATTTGGTTCCACCAAACTTATAAATTTTTCGTTGTCAAAGACTGCACGTTCCATTTCTATATATATATATATATATATATAATATAAAGACATAATGTAATATGTCCACTAATTCTTTACTACTGCAAGACTGCAAGAAGAAAAAACGCAACGCCTATGTTCTACCCTATTCACTGAATAAAAAGTATGCGTGTCTGAACAGGTCCATATAACATAATGATAGTTCTGTATGCGGCATACGCATTCTGTCGCCGGCGGCCGAAAGATGAGCGATACCGAAATTTGCTTTCGGCATACGGAATGCGTCGCCAATGCTGTGTGAAAGGTTCGATTTGGGTGTATGAAATATTTGTATCTCGGATACGCGTATCTCGAATACGGTATCCTCGTCTGAAAGCGCTCTAAAAGTCCGCAAGAAGCGCACTGAAATCTTTTTTTACTTTTCTATTTTATATTTTAAGTCAGCAAAATGCTGAATCTTATACATAAAACGTGTAAATTGCTGTAAATAGTGTATTAAAATTGTTTGTGTGTATAAAATTCCTATATTTTCTCATCGGCAGTGTCTTTTTTCCCGACTCCAGCGCTTCCTGAAAATACAGTCCACCTTTTTTTTATATTGAAGAAGTTACATCGCCGAATATGTGTACCAGTAAAAAGGGTTTGCACATATTTATGGTCTTTCGAGCTGGATATTGGAGAAAAGCCTATGAGAAGCAGTTTTGGTGAGAAAAAATCCCATTTGTTGCGCTTGTACCTTTTTCGTGGAACCTGGAAAAGAATTTTCAAAGCCACGCCGTTTCGTGGCGACACCTAGCGGTGAGTTTACAACCTATTCAGGAATCCACATCGACACGCAGCGCGCAGCTGGCGTTTTTATCAAACCAGAACTCGACAATTGACGGAAGGAATGTCAGATGGCGCCACCTCAATTTAAGGTTACTGGAAGTATTAAGGTATCAAAATAAACCAACAAATAAACATTCTATTTCTGATTTGCACTTGTGTTTTAATACAAATTGTTTTGATTTTTTCATTTATGTACAAGATATTTAATTATTTATATTTTATAGCGGCATTTTTGTACATAAATCTTGAAGCTAGTTTTTAGTACATTTGTTGATTTTAGTACATCCTTAGTACGAATTTTGTACATTTAGCGATTTTTAGTACATTTACCGTTTGTACTATTTTTTAACCCGAACTGTCAAAATTTTGTACAATTGTAATTGTACTGGGTTTTTATTTACATTTTCGATTTCCATTTTCATTATTTTCAATTTGTTGTAAACTATTTGGTATATTGTAATTATTTTAAATTTTAAGGGTTTAAAATGTCTTCGCCTAAATCCACTGAGTTGGAAAGACTAAAAAGCAAGAAAAAGCAGGCAATTGCTTGCATTGAAAGGATATCAAGGTACATTAATGAACATGTAAGTGACCAATCTGATTTAAGAAAATTTGGATCATTTTCTGTTAGAAAAACAACTTTATCTGAGAGTTTTAACAAAATTCAAGATTTGCAGGCAGAAATTTTGGTAATAGACCCGAATCATGATGATGATTTAAATGAAATTGAGGTTCTTTATTATGACTGCCTTGCAGTAATAGATTCTTTATTCCCTAAGTCAGGTGCACCTAATTTTACTGTCACAGTGCCCAACAATAATTTAATTGATAATGTGGCTCAGGAAAATCATATCCCAGATGTAAGTTTAAACAGGTTGAACATCATGTGTGTGAAGCTAGCGTCCGATCGATATCCAGCAACCAAAATCGAGAACGCAGCATATGCCGGTTGCCAGCGACCAATTTATAGTCCGCGCTCCCTGTTATTTAATCAATATAATGCCCGTATCTCCAAAAATTCCCAAGGGATTTTAATAATTTTTTGTCCAGATATTAACAATGAATACCTAAATCGACTGACGATGGTCTCAAACCTCTACAAACTAAGGTTTTGTTGTGAAAATTAATTAAAAAGTCAAATGGTAAAAAAATGAAAAAGGCTCTAACTCCCAAAATTCCCAAAGGATTTGGATAAAACTTTTTTTTATAAAAGATAATAAATATCTAAATTGATTTTAGATGGTTGCAAACCTCTACAAACGAAAGTTTTTTGGTAAAAAATTATTGAAGTGTTAGATGTAGAAAAATATAAACGACTATAACTTCCAAAACTCCCAAAGGATTTGAATGAAACTTTTTTACGTAATTAGTAATAAATATGTAAATCGATTTTACATGGTTGCAAATCTCTACAAACGAAAGTTTTTTGGTAAAAAATTATTGAAGTGTTAGATGTATGTAGAAAAATATAAACGGCTATAACTCCCAAAACTCCCAAAGGATTTGAATGAAACTTTTTTACGCAATTAGCAATAAATATTTAAATCGATTTTACATGGTTGCAAATCTCTACAAACGAAAGTTTTTTGGTAAAAAATTATTGAAATGTTAGATGTAGAAAAATATAAACGACTATAACTTCCAAAACTCCCAAAGGATTCGAATGAAACTTTTTTATACAACTAATAATAAATATCTAAATCGATTTTACATGGTTGCAAATCTCTACAAACGAAAGTTTTTTGGCAAAAAACTATTGAAATGTTAGATGTAAAAAAATATAAACGGCTATAACTCCCAAAACTCCCAAAGGATTTGAATGAAACTTTTTTACGCAATTAGTAATAAATATTTAAATCGATTTTACATGGTTGCAAACCTCTACAAACGAAAGTTTTTTAGTAAAAAATTATTGAAGTGTTAGATGTAGAAAAATATAAACGGATATAACTCCCAAAACTCCCAAAGGATTTGAATGAAACTTTTTTACGCAATTAGTAATAAATATTTAAATCGATTTTACATGGTTGCAAATCTCTACAAACGAAAGTTTTTTGGTAAAAAATTATTGAAGTGTTAGATGTAGAAAAATATAAACGGCTATAACTCCCAAAACTCCCAAAGGATTTGAATGAAACTTTTTTACGCAATTAGTAATAAATATCTAAATCGATTTTACATGGTTGCAAATCTCTACAAACGAAAGTTTTTTGGTAAACAATTATTGAAATGTTAGATGTAGAAAAATATAAACGGCTATAACTCCCAAAACTCCCAAAGGATTTGAATGAAACTTTTTTACGCAATTAGTAATAAATATCTAAATCGATTTTACATGGTTGCAAATCTCTACAAACGAAAGTTTTTTAGTAAAAAATTATTGAAATGTTAGATGTAGAAAAATATAAACGACTATAACTTCCAAAACTCCCAAAGGATTCGAATGAAACTTTTTTATACAACTAATAATAAATATCTAAATCGATTTTACATGGTTGCAAATCTCTACAAACGAAAGTTTTTTGGTAAACAATTATTGAATTTTTAGATGTAGAAAAATATAAACGACTATAACTTCCAAAACTCCCAAAGGATTCGAATGAAACTTTTTTATACAACTAATAATAAATATCTAAATCGATTTTACATGGTTGCAAATCTCTACAAACGAAAGTTTTTTGGTAAAAAATTATTGAAGTATTAGATGTATTAAAAAAAACTTAAGGCTATAACTTCCAAAACTCTCACAGGATTTGAATAAAACTTTTTTTAATATTAATAATAAACATTTTAAGTGATGAGATTTAAGACATGTTGCAAAACTCTCTATTTAAACTAATTAAATTGAGTTATTTTAACTAATCAAAAGACCATAATAATTTTCCAATTGTTTATTTTATATAACAAATACAAAGATAGTGATTTCTGAGTAGAAATACAAGATCCAAGTCCAGCCAAATAGTAGTATGGAATTAAACCATCGGGGCTAGTAGCTCTAAGTCGTCGATACTACAGTCAGGTGCTACAAAAGGAGTCCGGGTCTTCTCTTTAGGTAATCGCTCTCTTTCAGGAGACAACAGTCAATATTCTCCATAAAGATCCAATCAAAAATTACGTTAAAACCACTGGCTGGATTGTTACCAAGATGCCTAGAAAGTATACCTGAGGAGGTTTCATTAATTGTATTTAAGGAAAACTTACATAGGCCCCGTTTGTAGTAGTGTGTGGTCTCAGTTAAGATCCTTTTGGAAATTCATCCAGGAATTTGTATATGTTGTTAGAAGCAGTTAAGTTTTTACCCACTGAACTGCCCAGCAATAAAATTCTTTGCGCACTTTGGTGTAATTTTTTTTTTAATTTTGTTTTATTACACGACGGGGAATGCATTTACGCACGAACTGGGACGCACAAGGCACTCCAGGACAGTGTGGGGCTCGGTGAAGCCACTACCCACTAAACCCCTCCGTGTTCTTTCCCGACCGCATCTGCCCGAATACTCGCTACAATATCTGACAGGTGCCGGTATGATATTTTTCTCCCTGATTTCCCTACGCAAAAGGGCTCCTTCCTCCCCTTCACCCTTGCCAATCCCAATCCAAGAAATAAAAGGTTTTCCTAACAAGTTGATGCTTATTATTGATAGACTCAATAATTTAAAGGTATAATTTAGAACTTAAAGATAATCGTGAGCAGCCTTTGTACTTTATTATGATTAAAAAACCGCAAAAGGGCTCCTTCCTCCCCTTCACCCTTGCCTATCCCAAGCCAAGAAAAGAGTAATATAGCGTAATAAAAATATCTGTATGAATATTGTATTGAATTCGGTAAAAACCTAAGAGTTTATGTATCGATGGTTCTTACTATCTAGACAATAAGACTGCAGGAAAGTGGGTCAGTTACTTGATAAGATAAATAATGTATTTTTTAGGTAGAATTTAATGACAATAGAAAGATTTTAAAAGGATAATAAAAGAATTTGCGAGACAAAGATTATACATAATTTTACAATCTAAAAATAAATTTAAAAAACTTATTTATTTGAAACTTTTGAAACAAACATAGGTATATGATTATTTATATATTCATAAATTCGGTACAAAGAGGACAATTGTAAGTTATAGCTTCGAAATCATTTTCGATGTATTCCTCTCCGAGGCATTGAGTCATGTACCATCGCTTACAAACATCACATTCAATCCAATTAGCAGTTATTAATAATTGAGTCTCTCCGCAAATAACACATCTTTGAGACATATCATCAGAATTTTCCAACAAAAATGATTTCAAAGCATAGCGCTGATCCTCTGGCTCGGAACACACAAATAAATTATCGTCTTTCCCCTTAAATAATTTCTCAGCCCAAAGCAAAATAAATACCCCACAATTAAAACTGTCCCTTTGCTTCGGGTGCTCGTAAACTTTTATCTTCCATTTGGATTTGTTTAAAGAATACTGTTTACAGAATTTTAAAAAATAATCATTTGTTTCAGATGCTGAACTACCGAAAGGATTTAAAAAAGAAAACTCCCGTTTTTTAAAATTTATAAAAACCAAACACCAATGGCAGTTATTTTGCAAATATGCATATAAATATGAGTTAGGTGCAGATAAATTTAAATCCGGTGTGCAATTTTCATTAAATAAGCTGCAACCTTCAAAAGAACTAATATAAGTTACTATTGACGTTTTACTATATAGAAACAAAACTATCTCAATCAAAAAATTTGAAAGCCATTTTCTATCATCTAAAGTTTGAAAATCTGTATTTTCTAAATATTCGAATGGTTTCGCCCCCGTATAGAATCCCACCACGTATTTTTTTAGTGTTGAATTTTTTTTATAGTAATTTATATCTTTAATTAAGCCATTAGGATAGGTTCCACTTCTTAACGTGATATTTTTGAGAAAATGATTATTTGGTCCGAAATAAATTGGATCTCTTGATTTTTGTTTTTTTCCCCACTTTTTCTGCTGCAACATGCCTAAATTTGGATCTTGTTTATTTTTTTTAATTTTTCCAGTACAGCGAACTTTTTCAATGTCAAATATAATTTGTTTATGCAAACCTAAGGTCACTTCCCTTGTAATACGTAAAAATCTACTACATTTTAGCCGTTTTCCTGGCAATGTATTATGCTTTAATTGTTTGAAATGTCCTTCGACAGGTGCATTACTATACTTCTTTAAATCTGTGTCTTCAGAGATAATATTGGACCACATGGGTAAGTAGGGTAAGTATCTTTTTAAAACAAGTGTAGCAATCTCTGGGTGAAAAAATTTGTTATTAATATTTTTAACATTTTTTGGCATATTGAGTATAAAAATTTTTTTGAAATGTTGATAAAATAATGATTTTTCATATAAGGTATTATTATAGACATAATCATTTTCGTTTAAAACATCTGTGGATAGACTTTTACTCAGACTTTCAGATTCAGAGATATTCTTTTTACCCCAATTTTTAATTTTTTTTTCTAAATGTTCGGTAATTAAAGGCGAAGAACATATTTCAATTAATGTTAAAAACCAATTTTCCACAGATGATATTGTTGTAAGTATAAAAACTTGTGATATTAGAGACTTATAAAAAAATTTAAGTTCCTTATTATCACCACAAGAAGAATTGATATCATTAACAATAATTTTTAAGAAATGGCACACACAGATTTTTATCAAAACTTTAGGCCTAATAATATTACTATCACATTTCGAAATTAAGTTATATATATTATTTAGGTAGACGCTTAAATTTTCTAAATGGTTCCAAGTGTAATTAATGGCATTAATTAATGCAAAACTAAAATCCGTAACAACTACGTTAAATATTGGCCATTTTAATTTTTCTTTAATACAAAAACTTTCAAAAGCATAAAGCCATGATCCAATAGAGTAGGAATCATGGTTGGCCGAAATAAGTTCGAGGACTGGAAACACAATATTTTTATTTTTTAAATGAATTACGCCGGCATAATACAAAATTCTTTTTTTTGACGACAGTCTATTCTCCCTAACTAACTGTCCCGTGGCATCCAAATATAAAACTAAATTGCCATTATTAATTTTTGTTTGAAGTGCTGCAACTTCTATTTGTTCTTTACTAAAAACATAAGCTGTTAATGGCTCAAATACACGATATATGTACGAATTTTCCCTTGCCATTAAAATTAAATCTAAAATATCATCAGGATCCCTATCTAATGCCGCCGAGTTTTCCGATTTTATTTTTCGATAAACATCTGCCGATTTAATGTTGCGCAAGTTCCCGTGAGTAATTTGAGTTTGCGGTGTCGAAAGCACATCTTTAATTCGGCACATGTAGGGGGTAGACGTTTTTAATAATTCTCCTACAATTTTTCGTTCAGTTTTCCTTACGTAACATGTTCGTTTTTCTTTTATTCCGTGACAAAAATCTAGTGATGAACTGTAAATCTGACCTTTAAAAGAATTTCTAACTTTTACTAATAAAATTTTAAAACATTTACAGTTTCTGTGGGAACAATATGCATATATATAAAATCTATTTTTGGACGCATTACCTTTGCAGTGCTTAAAATTAATTATGCAGGTATTATTTACTTCCTCGAATTTACGCCGTATTACAATGTAATAATCTTTTAATTTAGAGCCTCCTGAATATATGCTCTGGAATTCCTCCAAGGACATTAAAAAATCACCTTCCAAAGTGTTGCAACGATCAAAACGTATTTTTGAACGAATAAGATTTAAATCGTTTCTAGCTCCTAGATCCTCTAGATAATCGATTTAGATATTTATTACTAATTGCGTAAAAAAGTTTCATTCAAATCCTTTGGGAGTTTTGGGAGTTATAGCCGTTTATATTTTTCTACATCTAACATTTCAATAATTGTTTACCAAAAAACTTTCGTTTGTAGAGATTTGCAACCATGTAAAATCGATTTAGATATTTATTACTAATTGCGTAAAAAAGTTTCATTCAAATCCTTTGGGAGTTTTGGGAGTTATAGCCGTTTATATTTTTTTACATCTAACATTTCAATAATTTTTTGCCAAAAAACTTTCGTTTGTAGAGATTTGCAACCATGTAGAATCGATTTAAATATTTATTACTAATTGCGTAAAAAAGTTTCATTCAAATCCTTTGGGAGTTTTGGAAGTTATAGTCGTTTATATTTTTCTACATCTAACATTTCAATAATTTTTTACCAAAAAACTTTCGTTTGTAGAGATTTGCAACCATGTAAAATCGATTTAGATATTTATTATTAGTTGTATAAAAAAGTTTCATTCAAATCATTTGGGAGTTTTGGGAGTTATAGCCGTTTATATTTTTTTACATCTAACATTTCAATAATTTTTTACTAAAAAACTTTCGTTTGTAGAGGTTTGCAACCATGTAAAATCGATTTAAATATTTATTACTAATTGCGTAAAAAAGTTTCATTCAAATCCTTTGGGAGTTTTGGGAGTTATAGCCGTTTATATTTTTCTACATCTAACACTTCAATAATTTTTTACTAAAAAACTTTCGTTTGTAGAGGTTTGCAACCATGTAAAATCGATTTATATATTTATTACTAATTGCGTAAAAAAGTTTCATTCAAATCCTTTGGGAGTTTTGGGAGTTATAGCCGTTTATATTTTTCTACATCTAACATTTCAATAATTTTTTACCAAAAAACTTTCGTTTGTAGAGATTTGCAACCATGTAAAATCGATTTAAATATTTATTACTAATTGCGTAAAAAAGTTTCATTCAAATCCTTTGGGAGTTTTGGGAGTTATAGCCGTTTATATTTTTCTACATCTAACATTTCAATAATTTTTTACCAAAAAACTTTCGTTTGTAGAGATTTGCAACCATGTAAAATCGATTTAGATATTTATTATTAGTTGTATAAAAAAGTTTTATTCAAATCATTTGGGAGTTTTGGGAGTTATAGCCGTTTATATTTTTTTACATCTAACATTTCAATAATTTTTTACTAAAAAACTTTCGTTTGTAGAGGTTTGCAACCATGTAAAATCGATTTAAATATTTATTACTAATTGCGTAAAAAAGTTTCATTCAAATCCTTTGGGAGTTTTGGGAGTTATAGCCGTTTATATTTTTCTACATCTAACACTTCAATAATTTTTTACTAAAAAACTTTCGTTTGTAGAGGTTTGCAACCATGTAAAATCGATTTATATATTTATTACTAATTGCGTAAAAAAGTTTCATTCAAATCCTTTGGGAGTTTTGGGAGTTATAGCCGTTTATATTTTTCTACATCTAACATTTCAATAATTTTTTACCAAAAAACTTTCGTTTGTAGAGATTTGCAACCATGTAAAATCGATTTAAATATTTATTACTAATGGCGTAAAAAAGTTTCATTCAAATCCTTTGGGAGTTTTGGGAGTTATAGCCGTTTATATTTTTTTACATCTAACATTTCAATAATTTTTTGCCAAAAAACTTTCGTTTGTAGAGATTTGCAACCATGTAAAATCGATTTAGATATTTATTATTAGTTGTATAAAAAAGTTTCATTCGAATCCTTTGGGAGTTTTGGAAGTTATAGTCGTTTATATTTTTCTACATCTAACACTTCAATAATTTTTTACCAAAAAACTTTCGTTTGTAGAGATTTGCAACTATCCGAAATCGGTTTAGATATTTATTAGTAATTACATGAAAAAGTTTTATTCGAATCCTTTGGGAATTTTGGAAGTTATAGCTTTTAAATTTTTTTTGTACATCTAAAAATTCAATAATTTTTTACCAAAAAACTTTCGTTTGTAGAGGTTTGCAACCATCTAAAATCAATTTAGATATTTATTATCTTTTATAAAAAAAAGTTTTATCCAAATCCTTTAGGAATTTTGGGAGTTAGAGCCTTTTTCATTTTTTTACCATTTGACTTTTTAATTAATTTTCACAACAAAACCTTAGTTTGTAGAGGTTTGAGACCATCGTCAGTCGATTTAGGTATTCATTGTTAATATCTGGACAAAAAATTATTAAAATCCCTTGGGAATTTTTGGAGATACGGGCATTATATTGATTAAATAACAGGGAGCGCGGACTATAAATTGGTCGCTGGCAACCGGCATATGCTGCGTTCTCGATTTTGGTTGCTGGATATCGATCGGACGCTAGCTTCACACACATTTGAACATGTTTGAACATCCCCATTTTTGATGGCACTTTAACTGAATTTAAGCCGTTCATTGATATTTTCACAGCTCTGGTGGATCGAAACACCAGAAAAACCAATGTAGAAAAATTATGTCATTTAAAACTACATCTAAAGGGAGAACCCTTAAGTTTAATTAATAATTTACCTACTGTAAACTCTTCTTATCAAGACGCTTTAGATTTACTTAATGACAGGTACAACAATGAGAGTATGCTTCATAGTAATCACATATATAAACTTCTAGACATCCCAAATGTTCAAAAATGTACAGCCCCTGCTTTAAGGGATTTTATTAGTAAAATAAAACAACAGCTTGGTGCTCTTAAAAATTTAAACCAACCTGTTGACACTTGGGATATGTTGCTTCTTTGCATTTTCTCAAAAAAGCTTGATCAATATACTAATCGAGCATATCAAATAGATAGAGACATGTCCAAGTTACCAACTTTAAAAGAATTTTTATCCTTCATTGAAAATAGGGCTATAGCCTTAGAAGCTGTTCCCAAGAAACTCAACCCAAAAAAGATAAATCTCACATACATTTAACAACCCAACCTGAACTACAGAAAAATAAATCAAAATGTCCTTATTGTTCCCTAACAAATCATAAACTTTTTTATTGTAAAAAATTTAGGGCGACTAGTGTAACAGACAGTGAATCAATTTTATTGACAGGCATAAGTTTTGTAAGTTGTGTCTAAGTAGCCATTTAGGTAAGTGTAAAATGACATTTAAATGCACAAAATATCAGAGAAGCCACAATGTCCTGTTGCATTTGGATCAGCCTCATGAAGTTTTATCTAGTAGTTCTCCTGAAGGGGAACAAAGAGTTGTTACTCTCAGTTTGGTTGATCAGTGCTATCAAAATGTCCTGCTTCCTACTGCTGTTATTCAGGTAAAGGGAAAAAATAATAAATTTGTTTTGGTAAAATGTTTAATAGACACTGGGTCTCAAATAAATTTAGTAACTAGTAACCTAGTGAAAAAGTTAAAGTTAAAAACATTTGATAATTATTTAAGTGTAATTGGAATTACTCAAAATTCCGCAGAAATACAAAAATCTGTTAATTTAAATATTAAGTTATGTTCATATAATTTTGACCTAGATGCAAAGTGTTCTGTGGTGGACAAAATTACACATAATTTGCCACAAACCAATTTTAATCTCTCAAATTTAAAAATTCCTGAAAATATTAAGTTATCAGACCCCAATTTTAATAAGTCAAGTCCAATTGATATTTTGCTTTCTTCATATATACTTTTTAAAATATTGCTTTCTGAGAAAATTGAAACTGAAAATTTAATCTTTCAAAATACTCTTTTTGACTTTATTGTGAGTGGTGTAATCCCTAATTCGCAAAGAGTGTGCAATTTGACCTCTCTAACATGTATTCAAAATGTTGAAAATGTCATTTCCAAATTTTGGGAAACCTAAAAGGTTCCAGAAGTCTTTAAAGAATATAATAGAGAGCAAGAAGCTTGTGAAAATCTCTATATAAACTCAATTGAAGTTACCAACAATAAATATCAAGTCAAATTACCTTTAAAGCAAGAGATGACTGATTTAAATTTGGGCGATTCATTTTCAGTTGCTTTGAAGAGGTTCGAAAATCTTGAAAAACAATTTAAGGCTAATCCAAATCTGTTTATTCAATATCAAAAATTTATTCATGAATATTTGGAACTGAACCATGCCAAAATTGTTGATTTAAATTCATATGATCTTAATAGTGGCTCTGTTTACTTCATGGCTCATCACCCAGTAATTCGTGAAGACAAGAAAACTACAAAGTTAAGGGTAGTTTTTGATGGGTCCATGAGGTCAAAAAATAAAAAATGTAATGTAAAAATGTAATATATAATTTTCTTTACAATGGTGCCGTGGTACAGAGTGAACTTTTTGACATTCTTGTGCTTTTTAGAACATATAAATATGTTATCCTTTGTGACATTAAACAAATGTACAGAATTATTTTAATACATCCAGAACATAGTTGTTTACAGAATATTTTGTGGCGAGAACCAAATGGTCCTCTTTTATGTTTACAGTTACAAACTGTTACTTATGGTTTAAAAAGTTCATCTTTTTTAGCGACAAGATGTCTGGTTGAATTGGCTAACAAGGAAGGTCGGGATTTTCCTCTAGCATGACGAGCAATCTTAAACGAAACCAATGTGGATGATATTCTCACTGGCCATGATACTTTAGAGATGGTTTATTTGCCTTAAAAAATTAATTAATTTCTTTATTAGGAAAAAGGTCTTTTGAATTACACAAATGGTGTGCAAATAATTCAGAAATTTTAAGGGACATTCCTAAAGAAAAGCAAAATTTTGATGATGTCGACATAAGCAAAAGTAATTTTGTTAAGACTTTAGGCTTATCTTATGACACAAAAACTGACAATTTCAAACTTCAATCTCTATCAGTTTTTGATGCAAAGCTAATTCTAACAAAGAGGCAAGTCCTCAGTTTTATATCACAATTTTATGACCCACTTGGTCTAGCCGGTCCAGTTTTGGTAAGTGCCAAAATATTTATGCAAAAAATTTGGATAAGTAAAATTAAGTGGGATGATGTTTTGCCAGGTGAACTATTTGATGAGTGGCAAGAATTTTTAAATAATTTTCTCTGCATGCCTACCTTAAATATATCAAGAAATTTGTATTTTACAAATGCCGAGTGCATAGAAATTGTTGGTTACTGTGATGCCTCTACAATTGCCTATGGCGCTGTTATTTATTCAAGAACAATTTTCCTTGACAGAATTCATGTCAATCTTATTTGTTCGAAATCTCGAATTGTTCCAATTGATAAAAAATTAACTGTTCCTAGACTGGAGCTTAATGCTGCTGTTTTGCTTTCAACTTTATCCAAGAGAGTCTATGATCTTTTAAAGTCCAAAGTAAATAAAGTGTTTTTATATTCCGACTCAACTATTGTCTTGGCTTGGATAAAATCAACTCCAGTCAAACTTAATCCATATGTAGGAAATAGAGTTTTAAAAATTCATGAACTTTCATCCCAATTTAAATGGCTTTATGTTAATACAAAAGATAACCCAGCTGACATGTTGTCTAGAGGACTTCAACCTCAAGAGCTTGAGTTCAATAAAATATGGTTGTATGGTCCAACCATACTACAAAATAAAAGTTTTGTTCATTCAGAAACTTTGGCTCCTGTTGTTGAAATTTTGCCTGAATAAAAGGTACTTACTTTAATAAAAAAGACAAGGTCAGAACCATCATTTTTTGAAAACTATTCTTCAATTTCTAAACTTGAGAAAATTGTAGCTTATATGCTAAGATTTTTCAATTGTCTTAAAAATAAAACAAAAGCTTCAGGTTATATAACTATTCCTGAATTAGATAATGCATTCAAAATAATTCTCAAATGCGAACAAGCTCACCACTTTGCCCAAGAACTAAAATGTCTTCAATCAAACTTGCCAATAAAAGGCTCTATTAATTCTCTCTTCCCTTTTTTAGATTTTTATGGAATATTGAGAGTTGGTGGGAGGTTGCAAAATGCAAAAATATCTTATAATCAAAAACATCCCATAATCCTTCCCAAAAATAGTCACATTACTGACCTTGTTATTCAAAGGGAACATCTCAGATTAATGCATGCTGGCCCACGCCATGTACTTAGTTCTCTTATTTAAAATATTGGGTAATAAATGGGAATCGAGAAGTAAAAAAGATTTTGCATAAATGTGTGACCTGCTTCAAACACAAGGCAAGGTGTTCAGAACAACTAATGGGTTCCTTACCTGAAAAAAGAGTATGTTCTTCTCGGATTTTTGAAAATGTTGGAGTGGATTTTTGTGGTCCATTCTTAATAAAACAATCTCGAATTCGTAAATCAATTGAGACTAAATCTTATATTGCTCTTTTTGTATGCTTTTCAGTAAAAGCCATCCACATGGAGCTTTTATCTGACTTAACAACCGAAAATTTTTTAGCTTGTTTTAAACGGTTTATTAGCCGAAGAGGTAAACCTTCAAATGTTTTTTGTGACAACGGATCAACTTTTAAAGGTGCAAATAATGCTATAAAGGACATGTTTTCCAAATTTTCTAAGGATCTAAAAGATATTATTAATTTTTCCATTGAGGAAAAAATTAAATTTAATTTTATTCCTAGCTACTCGCCTGTATTTGGGGGTCTTTGGGAAGCTGGAGTCAAAAGTGCCAAGTTTCACCTTAAAAGAGTAATGGGCAATTCTGTTCTTACATATGAAGAGCTAAACACTTTAATTATTCAAGTGGAAGGTATTTTAAATTCAAGGCCGTTAATGCCTATGTCCAATGATCTTACAGACCTTGAATATTTAACCCCTGGACATTTTTTGGTTGGGGCGCCAATAACTAGCTTTCCTGAACATGATTTGACCGAAATTCCTCAAAATCGATTAAAATTCTGGAGGCTATGCATTCAAATGCAACAGCATTTTTGGGAGAAGTGGCACAAGGACTACTTGGCTCAACTTTAAAGCAGACCAAAATGGCGCAATCAAATCTCAAAGAAGGCATGCTCGTGCTTTTAAAGGAAGACAATGTTCCTTCCTACAAATGGCCTGTGGGCAGAGTCATTAGGGTTGTTCCTGGTAGGGACAACAAAGTAAGGGTTTGCGAGGTAAAAACCAAGACAGGAATTTATTTGCGTTCTGTTACCAAAATTGCTGTTCTGCCCATAAATTAAAAATTTATTCTTTTATTCCATTTTTTAATAATTCATTTTGATTTGAAATAATAATTTTTCAGACTTATTTGAAGTCAACCAAATATAGTTTATATTTTTAAGACACTTATGTTGTCAATAATTTTAAGACTAGATGACTAGTCCAAATATTTTTAAAGGTTCCTAAGAGACCTAATTTTTTAGTCAAATAATTTTTTAGATGACTTATACAGTCACATCTTTTAAATGACTTATTTGGTCAACATTTTTTAAGACTCATCTGTAGTCAAATATTTTTAATGCTGATGACAGCTAAATAAATTTTTAAGGCTCTTAATAAGCCAGATATTTTAAAGACTCATTTAATAACATAGTCAAAAATTTTTTAGGCTTTAATTTAGCCAATCTTTTTCTAAGACTATGAAGTCGAATAATTTTTAAGGTTTCTAAATGACCAATCATTTTTTTGAGACTATTTTGTAGTCCAATTTTTTAATGACTAATTTTAGTCAAAATATTTTAATAGCATTATTGCTTACTTTTTCTTGGGACTGGGACTGTCTTTCTTTTGCTAAGGCCCCCAGCATGTTGGAAACAAATCCAACAACCTTTTATTTGTATGTATTTTTTAATTGTGTTAGTATTTGTAAGTAATGTGCACGCCTATGACGCGACGCTACGCCAGTGATTTGATTTTAGTGACAAGTGATTGATGTGACATTGACTTTGGGCGCGTAAGCCGCGTTGTTAGTTAGTGCATTCTAAAAGTCCGCAAGAAGCGCACTGAAATCTTTTTTTACTTTTCTATTTTATATTTTAAGTCAGCAAAATGCTGAATCTTATACATAAAACGTGTAAATTGCTGTAAATAGTGTATTATAGGAATTTTCTCATCGGCAGTGTCTTTTTTCCCGACTCCAGCGCTTCCTGAAAATACAGTCCACCTTTTTTTTTATATTGAAGAAGTAACATCGCCGAATATGTGTACCAGTAAAAAGGGTTTGCACAATAAGTAATATTTCACGTAGTATATGAAATATTTATGTAACTAACATAAACAAAATATGCAGGGTGTAAACACAGCACATCCTGCCTAAAGTATTAATTTTCTCTTCTGTGTCTCTGTTGCACACACTGGCTTTTTCACTCCTTCGTTTGCGCATCTCAGAGGCCACGTTTATTTGGTTGGCCTATAGTATTGAATGCGTGAAAATATTTTTAAAAACTCGTATGTACTTCTCCGATTTTTACTTAGAATATTGAAGGGCTAGAATTAGCATCGCCGTGGAACTATAAGCAGTTTCTTTGTTTGCAACTTCTCTGATGCAATGATATTTAATGGGTATGTAGAAATGACAAAAAAAAACACTTTATTATATCATAAAAATTTGTCACTCATTTTGACAGGCACAAAACAATACGTCGTCCTAAGATGCAAATTGCCTAACTCACAAAATAACAGTTTTTCAGGAGAGCCTAAAAACATTGTCAACAATTGTTATTTTAATAAGAAGAAAATAAAATTTGATTATGTTTTAACATTGCGTGTTTTTAATAAAGTTATTGTTTACGGTATATATATGTATATATGTACATTTATGTATATATATATATATATATATATATTTTGCTACATTTTTAAATGGACATAGGCAATTTGCCTTCTCTTTTTAAATTATAATTTTGGACTTGGGCCAATTTCGTTTATTAGAAAAACAAAAAAACCACTTAAAAAACGTTTTATTAATAATACCAGTAAAGATTCTAAACAAAAAAAAACTAAATTTGGGATTAGTATATAATAGTAATAGAATGATTAACATTTTATAAGTGGGACAAATTATCGTAGAACGCATGATAGATAGTCTTTATTTAAAGACAGTTTTAAATCCATTAAATGTTAAAATTTCTGCTTTTGAATTGGTATAGGTGCATCGAAAAGTTGGGGAAGGGCGTCATACGATGAAACAGTTTTATTTTTATTCAAGCGACATGGCAAAGGTTTCCATTCTTCTGAGTAGCGAATTTTAAACCAGATGGAACCATCTGGGCTATATCTCAAAGCTCTTATGTCAGTGACAGCTGCATCACCTGTAGTCCTTCCTGGTCTTATAGAATTAAGAACTTGCATTTTCTCAAATTTTTTAAAAAATGTATAGTCTAGGTACTCGACAATATAGGGTTTTGGATTAAGACGTGCTGATTGACATACTTCTACCTAATCAGCAGGGATATTTATAATTTTCTTTTTCAGCTTCCTTTCAATACTTGAGGGCATGGCATCGCATTCCATTTGCGTGTGCCCCTTTTCAAAGTACTTCTGCTCAATTGTTGTTTTACATTCTTGTGATAAGTTTAAAAGGGCGCTTGAGAGCAATGCATTCCTGTTCTGACAGGTGCAACCATCACTATAAAAAATAATTTTGGTTAAAGCTTCATTTTCTGGCATTACGTGGTTTCTGAAAAAGCTATACAAGATTGATGTAAAAATGTTGGCTGTCAGTCCTCCTTGTCCCTCGTGCCAAATGTAGCAATAACCATCCTTGGTTTTAAAATTAAATATTATAAAATTGTGGACAACCAGTTTTGTCTTGTAATATAGAGAGGATACATTGGACCTCGGACATAATAATACAGATTGCATATCCATTGTGTATACACTACAACTTTCTGCTTCTGTCTTTTTGTTTTTCGTTTCGTGCTTCTTCTTTTTTGACTTGATGTTCTTCAAATATATCTTCGCTGATATTTCCCGTCTAAAAGGCTACACATTTATCGCATTCATCTTTTTTTGTTGAAAATAATGCAATGTTTTGATCTTCAATCATGTTTGTAAAAGATGCAACAGATAATGGTAACAAGTTATTCTTGGTACACCATTAATTTTTATACAGCCTATAAAGTTTTAATTTGGAGGTCCAAACCGGCTCTAAATAAAGCTTCATAGTAGACTTTCTACAATAATGCGACTCCATCTTCGGTAAGCTATTTAAAAAGAAATTAAGCCCTCTTTTTGTTTGTTTATTTTCACCTGCCTAGGATTATTTTCTTTTTGTTCTCCAATATCCTTGGCACTATCAATATTTTTTTCAAGAAGCCAATAGCCAACTGTTCTCTTTGGTATGCCTAGTGTACTGCAAAACATCGTTTTGCAGACCTTTAACCTGATACATTGCTTATTAAGAAAGTATGAGTATGAATACGCTCGTCTTGGCTGCTTCTCTTGTTTCCGGTTTCTAGCTCTTTTAGGACATTTGTTAACCAGTCTAGTAACAAAGATTTGCTTCTCAGACCACGACAGCTTCCAAAAGTGATCAAAAACTTGAGCTCTATCTTCTTCTGTTAAATCTTTGCAATTTGGGCCACTTTTGTTTTCACATTTACACCTCTCTCCCATACTCTTATTTTTTTAAATATCTGGTAGTCCCACTTTCCTCCATTTTTTCGCTTTCCTAAGTATTCTTTGCCTGATTGCCTTTTAAGTTTTCGGAGTTTTTCTTCCAGTCATTTTGATTTACTTGACGTCTCTTTCTTCTGCTTCTACTTTTAACTATTTCTTCATTTCCTCGGACTCCAGCCTCATCAGCTCTAGACACAACGCCGTCACTTTCTTCACTATCGCCTTCAGTGTTGGAAGAATGAGGTTCTTCTTCTTGTAGAATATTATAGCTTCAGTCATCATTATTGGTTGTTTGCCCCTCAACATTTTCTAAACGAGCCTCACAAGATTCATCACCACTGTTAGTAAGATGCTCAGAAAATCCATTGTTGGAACTTGCATATTTTTGGAACTTTCCTGTGGGTTTTTAACAGCGTCATCAGCCATTTTAAGCAATTCATCATCATTTCGTGCAGCTCCGAACTCTATGAGAACCCCGCCGCCGTCTTCATTAATTTCCATCAAAAAGTTAGTAGAAGGTTCTAGCTCTAAAGTTTCTCTTGTTAAGCTTACGCCAGCAGGGGATAACATTTTGGATGCTCTGGACCACGGATCCATTCTGCAAAAAATCGAAATTTATAGTCAATACCGACATACAAAGAAGTATTTTTCGAAAATTAAGACAAAGATATGAATAAATTATTTAAAAACGTAGCCTTCTGAAAAAATAAGATTTTTAAAAGTTGTAATTTTTTTTCTAGACAATACTCAACGTCCAATTAAAAGTTTAATTAAAGTGGTAAAAAATTGACAATAAAGAACGCGCAAACTTTTACCTAAATACAATGACAAAACAGAACGCCTAAATTTGGACCTATAAAAGAAATACGTTTTAACATGTACCCAGGTAAAGGCGTAGATATGGGGGTCCATCTCAAAACCATATTCGAGTATATGTACCTAAATAAAATTTAAAAAAAAAAAACTACTTGACAAAACTAAAAAAAAATCAAATATTTAAAAACCCTAGCAACAAGTGAGAAACAATATTGATTGAATAAGACAAAGAAGCAGAAAGGTTTAGTACACAATGGATTTGCAGTCTGTATTATTATGTCTGAAGTCCAATGTTTCCTTTCTATATTATACAAGACAAAACGGGTTGTCCACAATTTTTCAATCTTTAATGTTTAAAACAGCATAGGCTTAGTTAGCCCTTAGAAAATACAGAAAGCAATACCTATAACAAAAATTGAACATGACACCCCCAAATTGCGCCTGCGGCATGCTTTTTTTCCTATCTTTTTTCTGGCGGGGAGGGGGTGTAAATATAGTACCTCCCTCAAAAAAAACCTATAAGTACGCTTTTGTAACCATGTAACAGATATTAGCAAGTTGCCTAACTGCGTGCATTTACCATTTTTTATTATAATAATTAAGGAAGAAAATTGCCTAACTCCATGCCGATGTTAAAACTAGTTAAAACGGCAAAAATTCGTTAGATCTTTTATCTAATTATTATATTAAAACTATTACAGTTTAGCTTAAATTTTGATTTCACTATTTTAAAAACTTTTTACTTACCTTTTTAATTTAAAGAGGCACTGAAACCACGTTTTGTTTACATTCAACGATTACGGTTTCAATAAAAATATGGGACTTAGGCAAAATGCATACTTGTTTTTGCATACAGCGGACTTAAGCAAAATGCGTTTAATGTAATTTCGCTGCGTAAAAGTTCAGTTAGGGATTTAAGCCATTGTCAAGTCATGGGTTTATGCTTTTCTAACCAGATGGCACTAACATCTTTGTTTTTATTAAAAATGGAATTAGGCAATTTGCACCTTAGGACAAAGATAATTATACTAACGAATAGATAACCCACGTAAATGGCAAGCTGTGAACCGACAAGGAGACATCAATGCTTCCTTAAATAAGTATATTTTATGCGCTAACCGTAGAACGCAAAAGCACAAAATATCTATTCTAACACACTAAATTATTTAAAAAATGCTAATATTGGGTGGCATCTAAATAATGGGACAGTATCAAGTCACGAGTTAAAAATCATACCAGATAAGACAAGTTGTCTGCAAAAGCAATTAATAAACAATGTTGCCAGGAGCGACAGACACATTTGTTTATTTTGAAATTGCTTCGCTGTCAGTTTGGGTAACTCAAACACTTCTTTATTAATTAAAATGGTGCGTGGTATCTCGACAAATTCAAAAATTCGCGAGTTGGTGGTTAAAAATTATTCCCGAAACAAAAGAATACGTGAAGTGGCGGATGAACTAAATATTTCTAAAAGTACTGTGTTTAATATAATAAAGCATTATGGAGAAACTGGAGGAATTTTACATAAGAAAAGGAATAGCCCAGGTCGCCCAAAATTAGTTTCTGATAGGGATAAAAGAATGCTTGTTCAATTATGCAAAAAAGGTCGAAGAAATACGGTACGGCAGGTAACGGCAGAATGGAATCATGAAACTGGGCATAATTTGTCAAGAGAATGTTGTCGCAAGTGGATTTATAAATGCAGATTGAAGTTTTACAAGGTTATTGTAGATCTTACATTAAACAACAAATTTTTTTAATACATTTTTTTTTATAGGCAAAGGAAAAACCGCTTTTAACAGCAAAACAAAAGAAAGTCAGGCTGATATGGGCAAAATCTAAATTGTCCTGGTCAGTAGAAGATTGGTCCTGCGTAATTTTTAGCGATGAATCCAAATTCGACGTATGTGTTGGTGATTACCGAAAACGTGTAATTCGCACAAAAGATGAGGCTTTCCATAAGGACTGTTTAAAACGCACCGTAAAGTTTCCTAAAGGAATAATGATTTGGGGTTGTATGACACTTGGAGGATTAGGGTGTTTTGAGTTTATAGAGGGCACCGTAAATGCTGCAAAATATCAACAAATTCTACAAAATAGTATCCTATTTTGTAGAATTTGTTGATATTTTGTCTATCCTATCCTTGTTTGTCCTATCCTACTTCCAAGTATCGCGAAATTAACAGTTAATGAAAATTACATATTTCAGCAGGATGGGGCTGCATGTCATACGGCCAAAACTACAAAAAAGTTGTTTGGGGACCACCACATAAACTGCCCTTCTTGGCCTTCTAACAGCCCAGACCTTAATATCATTCAAACAGTATGGCATAAAATGAAACAGACATTAAGGAACAATCCTCAAAGAATATTGCCAGAACTTAAGGCCAAAATTGAGCAGATTTGAAATGAATTTACCCCCGAACAGTGTAAGGCCTTAGTCCAATCAATGCCCAAAAGAATTCAAGCAGTTATACAATCTAAGGGCGACGTTACTCCATTTTAAAAATTGAAGTTCGCGTTTGTCCCATTATTTAGTTGCTACCCAATATTGGCATTTTTTAAATAATTTGGTGTGTTAGAATAGATATTTTGTGTTTTTGCGTTCCCAATGAATCGATTTTATTATTAATTAACTGTTTAAACAATATTACATTAAAAAAAGCAAGTTTAGAAAATAGAAGTATATTAAAAATTAAATTACATGTGTATTTTAGTTTGTCCCAATATATAGTTGTTAGGGCTCGTATACTACATGTAGATAGTACATATTCACATTTTTATAACATTTATTACTAAAATCTTGGATCCGCAAATAATTAACACTTTTAGACGAAAAGAAAGAAAATTATTCTAATACTTATACTTATATGTACATCACATACATATAATCTATATAATCTAATACACCTGTACACCCTGTATATATAATCTAATACAATAGAAATACGAATTATTTTAATTTACAGCTATATAATTGATACAGTTAAGTGTTTAAACTCAAATTGTAGGATTTTTCATAAATATTAGAATACAGGGTGTCTCAGATTTAAAAAAAACATAAATTTTGATGCAATTAATGGGAATTGTTTTCTTAATTTTCTCCCTAAAAAATCCACAAACTAGTTAAAAAAATGAGCGATTGATAAAAAAATTGCAAATAAAATATGCACATTTTTAATACAGCGTGTCCCTGGATGAACGTAGTCGAAAACCATTTACAAAAGAATTGTTTTCGAAAAGAAGAAATTATAAAATCTCGCAATTTGAAAGGGTTGATAGGGATGGGGGAGCATACGACTTAAATATTTTTATGCTGGTGGCACTTTCGGTTATACAGAAAGTTAATGCTCATTAGCTTATATTAAATTATGTCTATACAGTGTGTCCCACTTAAAGGTTAGCCATCCCTCTAAAATTTTTGTTTCTTGACCAATTTTCAAAAACTTTTTTTTTGTTGGATAGATGGTCAAAAATGGCACTTATGACCCAAGTTCGACATTTAGAGAAAGCAGGTCATGGCCTACTGTATTTAAGTTTGAAGTGCGAAAAATCGAGAAGTAGTATTAGCGATATTTATTTTTGAAAAATGGTACTGGATTATTGTCCAGGACCACTTAAAACATAAGTGTACCAAATTTGGTACAGGGTGTTGAAATAAATTAGAGTCAAATTTTTAACAGGCACAATAACATTCTTAATCAAATACGAATATTTTTTAAATATTTTGGCTAATTGGCATGCGTCTTGAGAACACAAAGTTTGGAAATATCCTTCAATAGTAAAAAACATGTATTCATGAATGTTTTTCGTAGATCAAATTTAACGTAGAATCAAAAAATTAAATGAAGTGTAGAGCGTGCCTTTTAAAATAAGGAAGTTAGCAACAACTTATGGTATAACCGGAAATGCCATCATCATGAACATATTTTAGTCATATGTCTCCATTAGCCTTATCATGTTACCATCTGAAAAAATTGTTTTCGATATGTCGATCGCGTCAGTTCGTGGGACACCCTGTATAATGAAGAAAGCTTGATTATAACAAATAGTACGAAAAACTACTTATTTTTTAAATTTTTTAGTTTTTGTTTGTGTTCGTCCCATTTGCAAAATTTAAATATATTAGTGATAACTAAATGATGCACTAAAAAAAGTTTGTGTGAGTAACAAGAATCGTCCTTACTTCCTAACCAAGTGAAATCTCTTTTTGAGCAATAATTTTGTTCTTTATTTTGAGACTCAAACAATCGACGTATTTTAACTCGGAAAATTTGAAAATCGTAATAAGAAAACAATGTCGTCAGTCTTTTTTGTTTTTAATGGAATTATTTTCTTATTACGATTTTCAAATTTTCCGAGTTAAAATACGTCGATTGGCTATCTTCAATTTTTTTAAATATACCGGAAAAGTCAAAATATATGCCGTTTTTCCTCTTAAATGGAACACCCTGTACTTACTTACTAAGGCACTGTTGAGTATGTTTATAGAACTCTAGGACTTACCGCAATTTAAAATCCAACGTTCGCAAATACTTGGATTTTTATAAGGAAATTTAAACATCTTTAACGTAGGATTCTCTCTTCTAGTTCGCCTACAGTCATAATATTGGCATACATTGCCACTGGTCCAATACCATCAACAAGTTTTTAATAGTCATTGCTCCTCAGCCGGCTAATACATCATTGTAAATAATTTGTATTTAGCTATTCTCTCACACCTACTTCAAAATGCGGAAGAGCTCCATCCAATTGAATCCAACTCTCATGCCAACCATGTTGACAATCTTCACCATTAATAACGCCCAACCATACGTTTACCGAAAATGAATTTTAAAATGATCTTATTCGAATTTCTCTGGGATTCTGATATGCCCAAATATGGATATTATCCAAGTTTTTACGATCTGGAATTCTTTCATAAGGGTAGTGTCTACGATATTCACGAAATGCTACCTCCGCATTTCGTTGTTGGAAAACATCATTGATTAGATTAATACCGAAATACAGACAACTTTAATCGTTATATTTATAATAATTATAAACATTGCGATTAAAGTTGTATATAAATATTGTAATATCCAAAAAACTGTCATAATAAAATGCAAAAACACTGACAGGAATAATCTTTTCTATTTCATGGCCTACAAATTTTGAAAAAAAATGTAAGTTCAATTACCTAATGAATTAATTTTTTTTTTAGCAAATTACGTAATTAATAGAACAAAATTATAGTAATTTTTTGTTGCAAACTAAGCGAGAACTCCAGAAATCATGTTTATTCAAAATAAAATCGGTCACAATTTTTTCGAAACATCAAGTAAAATTTTTTCCAAAAAAATTAATGTAAAATTAATGTACCTGTAATTATTAATTATTGATAATTCTCGGCGAGGCGCTGGCGATTTGACGGAGGTGGTAAAGACCAACTCTAGAGAGTCGTTGTAATTAATTCGCATTATTTTTTGTCATATTTTTGAATAATTATTTTTAGAAATAAAGTTGAAAAAATGGATCGTGATCCCGATTTAATAATGGACGTTTGGTTGCAAGTTCCAAAAAAATTATTTAAATCATAGCTAAACCACTGCAACTTCCTGCAACATAGAAAACATAACATAGGAGGAACAATTCCTAACTTAATTATAATATTCGGCCATCCTGCTTCCTTGCACGCCCTCGTGCGTAGTTGTTGCAGATGATGGATTTCTACTTCTTTTCAGAGCTGAAACAATTATTTTTATATTATTATTAATTTAAATTATGTTTTAAAACTACGTTTTGCATTATTTATATACATATTATTTGTATAAATATTTTACTTATTTGTTTTTATTATTTTTTTATACATTTTGCAGCTAGGTCCAACTTTTCTTAAACTGAAAATTTTGTAAAATAAAGTTATTATTAAAGTAGTTATGACTAAAGTCTTATGGTGTTTCATCATTCAAAGTCATGTTAAGGGCTTTTCATGTTATTTTTTTTATTAATTATTATTTTTTAGTGTTCTATGTCTTTACGACTCTAATAAATCAATTAAATCATCTGTGCTATTTATTTCTGATTCTAAAGGCTCAGTTATTCTCATTCAATTATACGGCCGGATTGATATTTTCTTATTGCATCTGCGGCTACAACTCCACTGTATCGAGCATCACCATTCATTTATTTGAATGCAATGATTTCGTATCGATCGTTCTCTTAAACTTTATAAGGTCCTCCATATTTTACCCCTGTTTTACGATTGACTTCTTTTGTGTCGTTTTTTGTTCCTTTCCCTAATACCAAATCATTTACACTGTATTTGGTACTTTCTTTAAGCTTGCATATCGAGCTATTTTTTATTATTTGCTTTGCTTTACCTGTATCTTGTTTCCTATTTTGAAGCATTATGTCTTCTTACCCAAGTTTCCATGGTAATTTTTATCAGAAACGAACATTAATATATGTGGTGTATATCTTGTACTTTCATTTATAATATTATTCATCTAGATGCATGATTCGCTTTTATCCTGTATACTTGTATTTATACCCACTAAAAGAGTGCGGTTATAACGTTCTACTTGATGTTTGAACGTAATGAAGCCACAGCATTTAAAATTAATTTAATTTTTCTTTTTATCAATTCTTAAAATATTTTCAGTGTTTCTACTAAGAGCATCAACATGTGACATTTTGTGCACTGGTCAGTGTCCAATTTCAAAATCATAATCTTGAATAGCAAGCCACCAAAAAGCTATTCTGGCTACTAATTCTTAGCCAATACCACCGTTCTTCGAACTGCACTACAATCTGTAACTATTTTAAAGTGGGTGCCATGTAGGTATATTTAAAATGATTTTAGATAGGTATATTCAAATGATAGATTCATTCACAGCTAACGTTTCTAGTTCATATGAATGATAAAAAGACTTATCTCTAGTTATTGCTATACTATAATAAGCTATTGGTTTTTGTCCCATATTTGTTTCCTGCAAAAGAATATTCGAGTTTAGAAATACGTCTTTTATTAGTAGTGGCATTGGAACTTGATGCCTGAGATAAGTCCTAAAGCTCAAGAAATTTGATAAAATAAAATATATAATATTTATGATGTTAGTCTATATATGAATAATAATAAATAAAATATTATATTACTTATAATTAATAAATTTATATTTTTGGAGTTCCAAAGTAAGAATGGAAACAAATTGGAAAACGTTTCGAAATCAGGTGGATATTTCCCAATTAAAGAGCAGCAATCGATGGAAAACATATTCGAATAATACAACCATCACAATCTGGCGCTTTTGCACTATAATTACAAAAGGTTTTATAGTATAGTATTGATGGCAATTGTAAACCATGAGTTTATTTATGTCGATGTTGGCAAAAATAGCCGGAATTCTAATGGTGGAATCCTAGAGAAAAACAGTAGAGTAGAGTGAACAAACTTTTTCGATAAATTATCGCAAAATAAGTTGCATTTACCACATAATCAAGAAAATGTTTAAGTGAAGAATTAAATTTTGTTTTTGTTGGGGACGAGGAATTTCCTAAAAAGACATATTTTAAAACCTTTCGGACAAATGGAGCTGAACCATGAATAAAGAATTTTAATTACCATGTTTCTAGAGCCAGAAATGGAGTCGAAAACGTTTTTGGAATCATTGCTTCCAGATTTCGAGTACTCCATTCTGCTATCGCACTAAAACCAGAGAAGACGAAAATAATTATGGTTATATTTGTACTACACATTTTTTGCGCCGAAGAAGTATATCGTATTTTATTGGTCAAGTAGTTGATGCAGAAGATAGAATGACGCATAAAATTAAAAAAATGGTGAATGGCGTGATGACTGTCTAGAAATACATGGACTTAAAAATACGATTCGAAATGTCACGAGAGATGCCAAACAAAACAGGAATGAGTACCTCCACTATTTTAATACCACAGGGGGTGTAGCTTGGCAGCAAACTATGATTTGAAAAAGAAAAAGCTTAGTATAATTTTTCTAATTTTGCAATTTACTAAAAATAAAGAAAATCAAAAAAATACTTTCCGTATTCTCAGTTGATTTATAAAATTGGTCCTCAACTTCCGGAATGGAATTTGGTTCGATCATAACTTTAATGTTATCAATTTTGTTTGTAGGTAATTCATGTTTTCTTAAAAGTGTTAAGAATTTAGAGTACTATAGGTGAGATTTATAACATGCTCTACACCACTTGATCTATGTGATTTTTGAATCTGCAATATAAAACTTATAATATTTATCATCAAATAAAAGTAACTTGGTAGAATTTGATGTATAATTTTTGACAATTTTATACATATAATTGTGTGTATATTTCTATATAAAAATTATTTTATTTATGTATTTCGACCAAATTGTACAATTTGATAATTTGTACAGTATTTTTGTTTTGTAATGTAGGTACTTATTTACTTTGTGTGTATTTTGTCTGAGTATTATTTTTTTTTATGTTTATTTGTTTATATTTGTATTTTTATTTTTTTTCCTTTAGCTATGTCGATAAAATGTAAATTTTCTGACAATAAAGCATTTTGATTGATTGATTGATCATTTTTGTTCTTATTCACAATAAATTATTATAAATTAGTTATATTTACATTAAATTATATTTCTATATTTACCTTTTTTAACTCTTTGCTCCTAAAAGATCCCCGTAATGACTGAAATTTTAATTTGAAAGATTTTTGGTCAGCTCCTGTGTCATATTTTATTCCAGATTTTTGCTAATTTCGTATATCCTTTGTTTTTTAAATTCCGATTTTTATGAAGCTCTTTATTTTTGACTTGCTATAAAGCAGAATGGACTCTGTATATCTCAATAAACTTTCTTAAAATACCCTTTGGAACATTTCTTATGTGATCTTTTTCATTCCTTTCCTCTATCAGTCGGCAGACACAAGTGTTACCGGCTGCTACAATAAACGTTTCAAAATGATTTCTTATTATTTATAAAAATCTTTCGGGTCCAAGCACACTTCACGACACGCATCACGACAGATACGTCGTGAAGGAATTGTACTCGCATTTTATCATTTCATTGGACACTGACTGAAATTCATTCTTCGGAGATTAACATTTCCCAGCGGAAAGAACGCTCGTGGGTCGGTTCCTAATGGAAACTGCGGAGCCATAGTCATTCAACAAAAAGCCTTTGCGCAGGAATAACCCAGCGACTCAATCATATTCGTCTGAATACTCCCTAAATATTACAAAAAATATGAAAATTAGGGGATATTTCTATAGTTCACTTTAAAAACGGTTCAATGATACCGTTAATTATAACCTTAATAGGTAATTCATTCTGTTGTTATTTCAAAAATATAGAAAATAGAAAACTTGTTAAATTGTTATTGTCATAAAATTGATTTAATGATTGATTTAAAATTAATTTAATGATCATTGGTCGAATGAACGATATTTATTGAATTTGCTTGGTTTTCATTGACTTACGGAAATCTATAGCAAAAAATTGCTTGCGTCGGTTGTCAGAAAAAAGGGCCTTAAATAATTAGGATACTGTAAAATTGAGAAATTTATTGAAAGTTGTTTAACATTGATTGAACGAAAATTCGGCAAAATAAATATTTTTTTTTATCTTTTCTAAGAGAAATCTTAATATTGTTTTTGCGAAATTGTCTATCCTGCCTTAAATCTGCGATATTAATTTGAGAGTTCTAAGAATAATTTCAAGTCTTTTGGAGATTTTGACAACGGAAATTTTTTTTATTGCAGAAATGTTATCGGGATTTGGTTTTTCTTCGGAAGTTGATCCAATTGAATCCAGTTGAATCTATCTAGAAATAGCAAAAAAAAAGTGTCAGATCAGAGTGTTTATTTTTTTTGAGGTTTCATTTCAATGTCAAAATTGTATACAAGTATAAAAAGTTATTTGTGTCATTAATCTAACATATTGTTGTATTAACCCTGCGGCTCATGTAACAAAATTCATTCATGTAAATGCAACAATTGTCATTCGATTGGGTTGGGGTTGAGTTTACGACTTTAGTGAGCGAGATTGGTTGTCTGCCTGCTAAGGACGGCTCAAGACACTTAGCTTCATTACCTTTCTTCAGCCTCCCCATCCGTCCTCTCAACAGGGGGTGAAGCTCATTCTTTTTTTTTTCTGGACCGCCCTCGGAAAACTCTTAACATTTCCGATCTCGACGCTATTAGTTTTCGAGGGCTAGGGATCTCTCCACACAAAAAAAAAGAAAAAAAATGGCCTTTTTGATGACAACCCGGCATGAACTTGGCAATAACCTGGAAGCAGTTATGAAGTGCAAAACTTTGGGTCAGCAACGGAAAAAATATTACGGGATAAGGGGCTCGAAACCAGAGAACCGGTCGGCGCAGGAAGTGATAGAGCGGACATTCCCCGACCGACAGCAAATTACTGCTATACGGACCCGGTGGATTACCAGGCCGGACTGCTAGATACAACTACTGAAGAAAAGACGAAAGAGGTCCCATTTGCAAGAAGACACTCCCTTGCCTAGGACTCGACCAAGGCAAAAATCCTACTTCTTCTCTAGTGACGAGAATAGCGAACAATTTGGCAAGAAGGACACAGCAGCAACTCTCTCAAAGGAACAGGCTAGAATCGCCGATGACCTTAGGTAAACAAGAGGAAATATACAAGATTATTCATAAAACCATCAAAAAGCTAGAAGAAGTCCAAATATAGTATACCATAACTCGAATACAAACGTCGAGATAAAAAAGCTACAGAAATCCTCTCCAGCCTTGCATCTAAGATCTGCCAAATCTCAGACCTGCCAATTCTCGACCAACTTAACACAAAAGAAAAGAGTAGTAAATAAAAAAAAAGTAGAAAATTACTAAATCGAAAACAAATGTCTATGCAAACAGACCAGCGAAGAAATACTTACATCAGAAATACAAAATAAGATTAATGAAGGCGGCTTCGAAAGCTTTAAAGACATCGCAAAGATAATTTGACCTAAGTGAGCGTGCACGAAATTCTCGAAACGTGAAGACCACGCTCTAACGGACTCTCGAGAAGCTCTCGGGGAAGTATATATATATATATATATAATGTCCGTCTTAATGCAGGATCACGCGGGTAATATTGAAACGGAAACTGCTTTTCACGGACTTACTACATTACAAAACCACGCTCTAAAAAAATTATGGTGCATCTCACAATCCAAGACCTAGGAAAAGATACACAACTGCTTACAAGAATGTTGAAATTTATCTTTCATTCTACTAATACAAATTTACGCATAACACAGAATAAACCAAGAAAATTACTTAGAAGCCTCAGAGAAAGTGATGCGCTAATTATCAAAGCAGAGAGTTAGTGATCATAGATAAAGCCTAATAGAAATTGACATAGGACAAATACAGAATACAAGCCAAGTAACAATCAACAACGACCTGGAACTTAAAAAAAACTAAATCAGACCTAGCTGGCATAAGCTATAGAAAATATCGATCCCTCACAAACAATAACCACTCCAAAACCTTTAACTCAAATCCTGAAAGAAATCTGCAACAAATCAATGCTTCGGATCAGGACCGTCGACAGTCTATCGGGGCCGGAGACTGTATCCCCTCCGCAATGATTGCGTCACACTAGTGGCCGGCGGGAATCGCGCCATTCGCGCCTCGCTTTTTAAATATTACTAATGTAATAATACTGCACAGTGAGCGTTTTGGGGTCCAAATGGAAAATTCGTTTTGATAGAGTTTAAAATACAAGCGATACTTCAATACTCAAAGCATCAGTAATTAACAGTAAATCACTACTAATACTATTTACATCATACATTGAATGATTCTTTGTTGTATAATGAAATAAGTATATCTGATAATGATTTAAGATTTGAGTCAAGTATGCCAAACATTATTTTAATATTATAATTATAACCATGTACACTTTGTTTCAAACTATTATTTCTGAAAGATACGAAAAGACATTCTTAGATTTCATTGAATTTGCCCACAAAATAATTTTTAACACTTGCGTTAAAAAAACTGCAGGTAGAAAATTTTGAAATGGGTAAATACAATTGTGACTGTGGCAACAACTTATCAACACTTGATGAAAAATGTATTAACACCTTTTCATATCCTTTTAAATAATTATAGCAAGGCCAAAAATAATATTATCGAGGAAGATTTATTTAAAAAAAAAGAGAAAGTTGAAAAAGATTTCTGGATAATCGAAATCAATCGAAAAAAAAGTGAATTTGAAAACGTACTAAAGAGGCCAATTATCTTTAATTTACTTTGTTTTAATTTGCTTATGTTTTTTGTTCTTTTGACTAATTTACCCACCTTTTCACTTGACGAATTTAAGTTTTTTTAGGTAATTATTTTTGTTTAGATATTATTTAAGTATATTTATAAATTATTTTTTTGTTACTTATATATATTTTTTTATACAAACACTTTAAATAGGTGTGTGTATAATATTTTGTGTAAACTTTTTTTCCAGAAAATATATTATTTAAAATAAAAAGTGTCTAATAGTTATCTTTTTTTAATGTAATTTAGGCAATTGTTGAGATATTATCTTAATTTTCGTGAAATAATTAACAGTTCAAAATTTTAGATATTTTTTTTTACTTACTGTAAGGCTTAAAAATAAAAAGTAACTTTTTAAATTCATGGTTAAAGATATTCCATGTCCAATCATTTTTACTTCAACTTACTACGAGTATTTATTTCCGAGATATTTATTTAAATATATTTTCGACGTCACTTTGAGACGTTGTATGTGACTCTGTGACGTAAATATATTCTCAACGGGGCAAAGTTGCAATATACGGCCACTAACGTGACGTCACGCGAACCAGTTTCCGGCCCGATAGACTGTCGACGGTCCCGTTCGGATACACCAGTTTAATAACCGTACCCGCACCACTTGAATAAACTTTAGGAAACCTGCTTATTGGTGGCTACCCTAAATTTCCGAACTAAGAAAGAGTCCATGCCAGAAGACTTCTTACTAGAGACAATAAGAATCACTTCTCTTGGGATGAAATGCGGGCAAAGAAATACACAGAAAAGAAAGGAACTTAAATAAGCGATAAACGAGTTAAAAAACATGCTGGAAAAAAGTATGCCAAGTATCGACTAAGTATCGACAATGATGTGTGGGGAGAAGGATACAAAATTGTGACAACCCGCCTTAAATTCAGAAGTCAAAACCAAGCTCTAACGATGTCTACTATGCAAAAAGTAGTGGAAATCAATTTGTGTATTAGGTAATGTATTTCTTTTTGGTTTGCGAAAGTGAAGTGTTTCTTTAATTAGAGATGAAATATTCCTAAATCATCCCCATTCCTAACTTTAGTTCAGATCCAGAGCCGATAAATCAGCTACTCTACACTTTAGTTTGCTTAAAATTGTATCATTAAAAATTATATTTATATTGTCTTATACATTTTGAACACTTTGAAAGTTTTTGATGTAATTCTCTCAGGAAGTAATAAATCTTCGTAATAATTTTGTATTCTCGTCAAAAGTGGAAATAATATCTGCTTGATATTTTAAGAGTTGACTATCAGGTATGTTTATAGTGGGTTTTGATATAGTTTCTGTTATGTTTAAATTACTATCACAAGGTTCGTCTGATAAAGGTGGTAAAAGACTATTTGGTAGATCTTTAAAACAGCTATATTCTCTTCGAGGGTCGAGTTGAGAGTTGATTTTTGATTTTTGTTGATTTTGAGAGTAAAAGTTGTTCAAGTAATTCGCCAATATCAGGGTTTATAGACATGAAAAATCATTAAATCTTATAAATAAAAACATATATTAACATTTCATTTTATATATTAAAAACATAAGACCAAAATGCCTACTGTAAATTATTTAACACTTTTCCACTATTTGTTGTGAAATTTTTCAAAAATTAAAAATAAAATTGAAAAATAGAAGCAAAAGAAAATTAAGTAAACTTGCAACAAAATGCAGATAGAGTTGATCCACAATTCTTATGTCATTCTTAACTACGATGCCTGTAGGTTACCGATTTGTGTGCTTCCCAGGCCTAAAGCTAATGGTTAGTCAAAGTTAGAACTACTGCTAACGTTTTAGAAAATCAATAAATTTCGTCAAAATTCGACTTCCTCATGGAAAAGACCTTTAGTCGATTTTTCAGGTTGGGGTTCTAGTCGAGAAATCGTGGAAACGGATAGAAATTGCGATTTTTATCATATATTTCGCTTCTCTTACTATATTTTCGATGCCGCTTAATATATGTGTTTTACTTTTTTATTACCTTTGTAAAACCTGACCTTTTTTCTTAGTATTGTAGCTCTTGAATCAAAGGGAAAAAATTTGCCATTAAGATTTTTTCCAGTTTTTAAATATTTTTTAAACGGAAAAAAAATAATTCGGCTCATATTTTAAGAATCTTATTGAGCTTAAATCATTTTGTACTAGAATTTTATTTCACATTTACAAATCACTAATATCGAAGCAAAATCCTTAACAATTTATAATGCATCTTGTCCTAAATTGTATTGTCTTCCAAAAGTACACAAACCTAATATTCCACTACGTCCTATTGTCAGCTCCATTAATAGTATCACATACAACCTATCAAAATTTCTATCAATAATTTTTAAAATATCTTTTGAAGACATAAATAACTATAATATAATAGATACTTTCACATTTATAAATGCTATTAACGGTTTTCAGTTACTCAATGATCATATTTTAATCTCCCTTGACGTGGTTTCATTATTTACAAACACTCCGCTAGATCTTATCACAGAAATATTAAACGAAAAATGGGATCTTGTAGCACCTCATACTTCATTATCGAAAATTTTTTAAAGACTAATCAACTTTATTTTTAATAATACTTACTTAAGTTTTAACAACAATTTTTATAAACAAATTTTTGGTACCCCAATAGGTTCACCCATAAGTCCTATTTTAGCCACTATTGTTTTGGATTATCTATTAGACAATGCTATCCCCAACTTATCTTTTAACATACCTTTTATTTATAAATACGTAGATGATTTAATTTGTGCTGTTCCCCCGATCAAATTGAAACCACATTATATTTGTTTAATTCTTTTAATCGAAAATTACAATTCACAATAGAAATAGAAAAAGGTGGTATCTTACCTTTTCTTGACACAAAAGTTATCCGGACTGATTATAATACAATTATTTTGGACTGGTATCAAAAAAGTACAGCTTTAGACAGATTTATTACACAGTAATTGCTATAAAAAATTGGATAACGTATATTAGTGATAACAATTCTTACAGAACAATCTTAAGAATCTTTTCAATATTTTCATTAACAATGGTTATCCGAAACATCTTTTAAATCAACTAATCTATAACGCAAATATATTTGACGGACCACCTGAACCTCAAAATATTCAGTTAAAATATAAAAAACTACCTTATATTAAAGATTTATCGCACCAAATCACAACTCTATTTAATGAGTTCCCTCACATTAAAATTGCAAAATATAATACCTTAACTAATCGAAATCTCTTCTCAAAAACTAAAAATAACACTTCTACTAATACACCTACTAATATTAACACTGCTTTTAATACCAATGTGATATATAAAATCCCCTGTTTGGAATGTCAAGGTTGTTACGTTTGTCAGACATCTCAATGGTTAAAACAGAGAATCACACAACACAAGAGTGACTGCAAACTCGGGAAAAACACGTGCGCGGTTGCTGAACATTCTCAAAAAACAGGACATCAATTTAATTATGAACAAGTTAAAATTTTAAAGCAAGAAAATAACTATAAAAGCCGCCTTTTTTTGGAAAAGTATTACATAAATAAAACAAAACAAACTCTTTAAATTATAAATCTGACACAAACCAACTAAGTAACATCTATAGTAATATTTAAAACTTTATCTAATCATGGCATTTCAAAGAAAGTTATATATACAAAAAAATAACAATAAAACGGAAAGAAAAATAGAGGAAGGAATACACAAAAATAAAATACAATAGTTCACACTTGGTATAGTAAATATTTTCTTAACTCTGAATCGCGAGACCCAACGAAATTTTCTTACATTTTTTAGTAACAAAATCACTAGTCATGTTTGTTATTATCGGTAGGCAGTCGCATTGCTCAGTGTCTATATGTACATATATAAGAATAATTATAATATAAAAAAAAAGTTTTTCGTTTACATTTGTTTATGTGTGAGATGTTAAACTGCCTCGGTGTTGTAAGTTATACTAATTGATATATATATATATACTACAGTGCTTTATATATACAGTGCTTTCATTTCAAAACAATTCACCCTTAGCAACTTTCTTAAAAAAAAAAAAAAAAAAAAAAAAAAAAAAAAAAAAACATGTCAAATTAGATATACAGGGGGACGTTTAATTATGCATTTACCTCCTCCAGCTTACCTCACTTTAATATGTCAAACGGGAACCCCCATCATGTGATACATCATAGTAAGCAGCGTAAAATTCTCTATTCAACGGTACCAAAAAAAATGAAATCGGTAAATGTGTAAGCAAATAGTTAGCGAAAATGTCTAGAAATAATGAATATTTTATTTACGCCAAACTTTGGTATGTCAAATGGCTACCCCATGGTGTGATACATTAATTTAAAGGGCATTCATTATGCTATCAATGGTTGCAAAAAAAAATAAAATTGATTGACCAAGAAGCAGTTAAAGTGTAAATCGGTAGGGTAGAATAACAAATTTAATTAGTTTAACAAATTTATTTAATTAAATGTTCAAAATGCGCGCCGTTATTAGCAAGACAATAAAAAAGCCTATTTTCAAACTCGTTACGAACATTGGCAAGGGTCTGCCCGCTAATTTCTCTGCATTCTTGAAATATTCTATTTTTTAAATTCTCAATACTCTCAGGTGGGGTTTTATAAACTTTGCTTTTTAAGTAGCCCCAAAGAAAAAAGTCTAGTGGGGTTTATTACGGCTGTGACTTATTTAGGTAGGCCATGAAAACAAAAATATGTCATAGCTACGACAACAATTATTATTACTAATTACAACAAAATTATTAAAATATTACTTTGATATTTTAACGTTTTGCCGTAAGTTAGTTTCTTAAATTAGTTTAAAAGTTTGGTTGTTTCCTTAGCAATTTCCTAGTTCAATATTAACAAAATAAATACAAGTTGTAAAATGGTACGGTATACTGATAGTGAAAAAAAGGACATGTACGATGTTTTTATAAGATGTTATCGAAAGATTGATGATGCAATAAGGGAGTATGCTAGATTATATCCAAACAGAACTGCTCCAGCGTGAAAAACTTTTTATTTGGTTTCAAGAAACCTCACCGAATTTGGATGTGTATCAAAAAAACGCGGAAAATACCGTGCCAAGAATACACACAACGATGTTAATGTTTTACCTCAAATTCATCTTTATTCGGAGTCTTCATTAAGAATTATAGGTTCTGAATGTGGGATACATCCTTCAGTGGTCGGAAAAATTTTAAAGAAACATAGGTATCATGACTACAAGTTCCAACCGGTTCAGAAACTGCATCCAGGTGATTTAGAACGCAGACTTGTTTTCTGACGTTGGTATCAAGAGATGTTAAATGCAGACCCGATTGTCTCTACGACCATTTTATGGACCGACGAAACTACATTCACTAATAGTGTCATGTTTAACCGAAAAAATAAGCATTTCTATGCGCAAAACAACCCACATTTAGTAGAAGAAACTAAGCCTCAAAATCGATTTAGTCTTAATATGTGCTGCGGAATCATCGGTAATAGGCTAATAGGTCCCAAAATTATTGATGGAAATTTAAATGGTGAAAGGTACGTTAACCTATTGACGGAAGTTATGGATGAAATTCCATTGGAAACATTATTCAAACATTCGGTGGTTTATGCAGGATGGCTGTGCCGCTCACAATTCCGCTGTTGCCCGAGATTTTCTCGACACAAATTTCCTTAATTGCTGGGTAAGAACAAACGGTCCTGTAAGGTGGCCTCCTCGTTCCCCATGCCTTAAACCTCTGGATTACTTCTTATGGGGATTTTAAAAAAATAAAGTCAATAACAGTGAAATAAATAAAATAGAGGTGTTAACACATGGGGTCACTGCTGCATTTAGAGATTTAAAGATTAAAGAGATAAAATGTTATTTGTAAAAAACTGCTTAATTTCTTCTCAGAACTAAAAAACTGCTTTATAAGCAAGAAAAACAGCAACTTTTCTTGCCTAATTTTTGTAAAGAGAATGTTGTTGTTGTTAGTTAAATCGTATTGTTTTGTTATTTTTTTGGTTAATGCACGTTTGTCATTTGTTTGTAAAGTAAATAAAATACTTCTTATTAAAAGTGTAAAATTATATTTTATTTACACATTTATTGTTCCCCTTCTAAATCTAAAGCAAGTATTCGTAAATTAAAAGAACCATACCAAATTTTCGAATTTCTTTTTCTTACCCACAAAAAAAAGGGCACTGTAGTTTTAAAATTTTATGTTTGATATTGAAAATAAATAGGTAAATATGCATTCAAAAGGTATTTTAATTTTGTAAATACTAATCAGGTCCGTATTAAAGAAAAAAACTTGAAAACTGCTATTTTTATACCTAAACGTCGAGACAGACATTTAAGTTATACATTGTTGAAAAGAAAAATAAAAATTCTTTTTAAATATAAAATAAAAAATTCAGGTCCGTATTTTAAAAAAAAGTTGATGATGATATCTAAAAAACGAAACGTCGCATAAAAAATGTAAATACACTATTTTAATCAGAATAAAATGCCGCAACTTTTTTCTAATTTAATCGCCATCGTATCTTTTATAGTATAGGAGATAGCAATACTGTCCCTATGAAAAAGGAGACACCATTATATATATATATATATATATATATATATATATATATATAATGTTAAAACTTGAAAAACTCTTTTATATTTTTAAAAACAATATTTTCACTTTCAATTATATTTATTCAAAAATTAAACGGACAGAGTAAAGTGCTTAAATTTATTATAATACTACTGTGCTTTTTATTGGAAAACATCCTATTTATATTTAAAATTGATTGCTTAATTGGCATATCTCACGGTAAATTCCATATTTCCAAATATGCTGAGTAAGTTCCGGCGGTCGTTGCTATTGCGATACCGTGGGATCGTTTCAAAACTTCCCACCACGGATTTATCGAAAATTACCGTTGAAAAGAAAAAACGCGCAGCTGTCGATGATGCGTTGACAAAGTTTATCCAAACTTTCAAGTTGGCGAGTAAACACAATAGATTTCAAATGACCCCATAGAAAAAAGTCTAACGGCGTTATATCAGGAGATCTAGCAGGCCATTCTATAGGCCCCCTTCGCCCTATCCATTTATCTGGAAACTCGTCGTCTAGCCATTGCCGAACGGGAAGAACATAGTGAGGAGGAGCGCCGTCTTGCTGGAAATATATTTCAGCATCATCAAGTATAGAGTTTCCATCATCACCGATTTGGTTTTCAATAGATTCAGTGATAAGCGGATTAATGGTATTTTCCAACATATCCAAATAAATTTCTCCATTTAAATTTCCGTTAATAAATAATGGCCCAATCACTTTATTTCCTAAAATGCCTGCCCATACATTAATTTCTTGAGGGTACTGGGTATGCCCTTCTACAAATGCATGAGGATTCTCATTGCTCCAATATCTACAGTTATGCTTATTAACAAAGTCATTTACATAAAATGTGCATTCATCGCTGAAGCAGATATTCTTTAGATGAATAGTATTATCATTAATCGCTTCAGTCATTTTTTCACAAAACTCAACTCGCCTATGGAAATTGTCTTCGCTTAAGTTTTGTAATATTTTCATTTTGAATGGATGAAATTTATGAAGTTTGGTAACTGTGTGAACAGAGCATAAT
The DNA here is from genome assembly GCF_022605725.1 of Anthonomus grandis grandis. Lineage (NCBI taxonomy): Eukaryota > Metazoa > Arthropoda > Insecta > Coleoptera > Curculionidae > Anthonomus > Anthonomus grandis. Next base: position 4,523,237 of record NC_065562.1, on the reverse strand, counting down.
GAAATACCGGTGGTAACAACAATTTTGCGTAATGAAGTATTAGGATTTATTCTAAAATGACCCAAAACTTCAACTTGAGCGGCTTCATCCAAAATTCGCCGATGACGTTTTTTATTTGCAACAGATCCAGTTTCAGTAAACTTAGTAACCAGGTCCAAAACATACCTATGCGAAGTTATCTTCTCCGGATGTCTGGCGTTAAACGTGACGGCAGTTTGCCGAGCACATTGACTTTGGGCACCATAAATTAGAATAATTTCCACTCTTTCGGCTGGTGTGTAAACCATTTTGGAAGTAAAATCTTCAATTTAACAAATAAATTTTCACTATTCCAAGACTGTCACAAACTGACGGCAAAATAAATTCTTTATTTTCCTTAGCAACTATAAATAACTAAGCAGGTATAACATAAAGACAGTTCACCCAGGATATATGTGTTGATGAAAAGAATGCGGAAAAAAATGCAGGTTGTTATTTAGTTTTTTGCACGTCTAATCTTCGGAATTGCTGTTTATGTTAGTAGTTTCCTTTTTAAATTATAAACGAATTGTAGATTTGGCAAACCCTAATAATATCGAAGTCAATATACGTTAAATAAATGAAAATAAAGTACGAAGCAACGAGAAAACGGTAATGGCATCGCAACGCCGCTCGATCGCATTGTTGATGCCACCGTTACAAGCACTCTCTACCAGTGACGTCGTCAACAAATATTTACCTGATAAATTTTTATTAATTATTATAGAGTTTGAGTATAAGTAATATTAAAATTTACGAGCTATTTATGTGTTTTTTAACGGACTTCGTTAGAGGAAGGTCCTAATAAAAGGCAGCATTTTTGTCAAAGCATTTTTATGGAAATTAAATATTTTATTAATATAATATTATAGATTTCTTAATAAATCATGTTTTAAGACACAAATTTTTATTATTTTGCATAATTTTATAGTTATTGTTATATTGGACAAAACTCAGTTTTACATCACTTACTTTATATCACATAATATATACTTCTATGGTGCTGACTTTTTCAAAGGGACAGTATTGCTTCAGCGGAAAGAGTTAACACTACAAGGATGTTCAAATTGTGAAGGAGTTGCAGGTTTTTGATAGGTTATAAGATTTTTATTATGAGTATTTAGCCTGTACAATGATTTTGAGACATTTAACAGTGACCTATATAATACCTAATACCAATTATTATATGATATTAATTTATACTAAAAAACAAAGCTTACCTGAAAATAAAGACTATGTACAATAGATTAGATTAGATAGTTTATTAGTAGTAATATACAAGCAAGTACTTTTACAAGTCAAATAAAATATGTAGTATGTTGGCCTTTTTCGAAAATTATGTTATTATTTCTTAAGTATTTTAATAATGACTTGAGAAATCTAATTCAATTTCTTTGGCGCAAATTTGTTTGTTGCAATCTTCGAATTTTAATTTTTTGTTCTTTATTTTTTTTCCATAATTTGGTGACAAGTGATTTAGCTTTTGAAACGGTAGAATCATCAGTGCTTAGGTCCTCAGGATATCATTTTGATTTTACCCTAGAATAATATACACAAAAATACAGTATTGATTAAAAAGAAAAAGAAAAAATTAAAAAAATATATTATGATAAACCAATTTATCAATAAAATGCATGTTATTATAAAGAATCTTTGTAGAATCATACATTTGATTAATTGCATTTAATTAAACAAATATAACACAATAAAATACTATATCATTTTTAAATAAGATATATAGAATAGGATGATACATGGAATAAAACTAGTAGTCTATTTTGAGTGTATTTTTACCTTTTCCTTGGCAGAGTCAGGGAATGTGTAGCAGTTAAACAAAAACGGCTTGGATGAGAAATAGTAATTATTGACCTAGACCCCATGGTAACTATTAATCTCAGATGCAGTTATTGTTGATGATGAATGATCAGATCTGTAATTATACAAAATTTGGTGTATCAAGAATATTAATCTATTTTAATTATCCATACTTGTCTATATTAGCTTCACTGTTTGTACTATATACCATTTTGGAAGCTAAATAAGTTTTTGCACTCTTCAGGAAAACTACCCCTGCAGCTTTAAAGGGTAAATCACTTGGTAAATTAACTGAATTATCGGCTGCTGTGTTTTTAACCAGTGCATCAGAAATCCTAGTAAAAAATAGTTTTACACACATACCTAATTTAATAAGTATTAAGTATAAATAAAGCTTATATGAGTAACACTAATACTTTTTGTGACGATTTTTTTATACTAGAAAAATATATTTAAAAAAAAATTACCTTTGAGGTAGAGCTGATTTTTTAAATAAAGTCTGGCTACTGATAATATTATCTTCCTTATATAACAAATTACTTCTAAGGGTGTGATCTGAACAAACAAATATGTTCTTTTTAATTGTGTTGATTTCCATTAATAAAATCCATTGTTCCCTGTGGGCATATATTAGGCAATCTATAATAAGTATTTGATATTTAATCAAAAAGCAAAAAAAATTACAGTAATAAATTAATGTGTGGTACCAATTACTATATGTATTATTGTAAGTTGCAATATGGTAAAACAAACAAAAAATTATCGACCAAATTATAGGGAAAGATAAAATTAACTTTATACATAGATATCAATATCTAAATAAATCTCAAAATTCTTTAAAGGCAATAAAAAATTAGTAATTTCATCTATCTACCTAATATCTATATTAAAAAAACATAACTATATAGGTACATTTAAAAATATAAATATTTTGGTATTTTACGCACACTTTCACATTCAAGATCCCCTATTCTACGTTTATGATGATGGTAACCCTATGATGTGATGTTATGAAAGTATCGGTACTTACTTGTGAAAAGATCGGCTGGAATCACCTTTTTATCATGATGCGGCATAAACGACACAAGTTTTTGCCATCCTAGCAATTTAAAAAAACACTAAAATGTGGCCTTTTTCCTTTTTAAACCAAAAATGAATGAAAATACACGAATCCCGAAAATAAACAAAGAGGCCGTTTGACAGATGACACTACGCGTATGGCTCAGGCGCTTAAGCTCCGGTGTTGTCGCTTCAAATTTTTTAGAAGCAGTTTTAGGGATAAGAATGTTTATAATTTTGTTTTTTTTTTGCTTAAGGATATTATATTTATTCTTAAAATAGGTTAATTGTAGTATTTATTCTTTTTATTTTAAATTTTCCTATAAAATACAACACAAATAAGTTAAATTAACGTTATAATAGTTGTTAAAATATAGCTAAAAATTTCCTCCGTTGGAAATTTGCGTCGACTTGACAACAGAGAATCGGCAAATATGTTCGACAAAACAAAACACCCCTCTTGCCCCTGTGCACATGTTGGACTCAAACAAAGTTGTTGTTTACTAATTCTAGCCTTTCAATGTTCTAAGGTGGTTAATTATGTAGGTTACGAGGGAAGTTTATTAGTACAGCCTATTTGTATTTTTTAGTAAATTCAATATTTTTAATTTTATTTTTATATTATTAAAAAAATAGCCAGTCCGTCCCCTGTGCCCCCTAGCAGCAGCCTTCAGTGCGGCAGAGGTAAGCCTGTTTTATTATTTTTTGTTTTTGTGATGTGTTAATATATATTTTTGTATTAAAAGGTTATAGTGTTAGGGTTATTTAGAGGTAGACTGTAGTAAGATATTTCTAGCGAGATTTTGTTTTGTTTGAAGGTAAGAGAGATAGTTTTTCTTTTTTATAAATAGTGGTTGTTTGTTCTGTTTGTACTTTTTAAATTTATATTTCTTCTGTTAGTTCTTGAATTTTTGCCTGTTATTTAAAAATTATATTATTTTGAATCATTTTATTTTAGGTAATACTTTTTTTTGTTATTAGTGAACTTTTTCCTTAAATTCAGCGAATCTAGTGTTTTTACATTGACCTGATATTATAAGCAGTCAGGATAATCTTGGTGCTGTGAATTAACGACTTCTTTGGTCGCGCTTTTTATCTCTGATCGAGATTATTATCTTATAATTTGACTATCGCTGAATCAGAAACTTCTGGGAACCTTTTGTTAAAATAGTAAAATAAAAAAAACAATTTAAAATTTAATGTCCTAGAGTTTAAAAACAATTCTTAATCAAAATTAAGAAACTGGAAGCAAGGAAAAGGAATTACACCTCCAAGGATCAATTTGTTATTCTGAAATAGCTACTTATATAAGATTTATATATTTATTGATGAATGCATTTGGAAACCATATATTTTTATCTTTTATATTTTAAAAAAACTTATTTTTTTAATGCTCTTTTGCTTTATACACTTATGATTAATCAAAAACCAGGCTGAAAAGGTGGACTTTTGAGCTCTAATTACACAAGAGAATGCAGAAATCATAAAGGAGCGCAACAAAATATTAACTGTCATCAGTATTTATTCTAAATACGTTAGAAAAGTGATGTTTCCAGAATATTCGGAATGTTACTGAAATGTGAAATATGGTTGAAACCAAAAAAAAAAGAACTTTTTACTATCATCATATATATCATTATATTGGTATGTTTAGTCTCTATTTATTTAAACTAAATATTGTTGAGTGATATTTCCAGAGGATCCAGAATGTTGCTGGAGTGTTAAACATGGTAAACATTTTTTTTTCGTTTTTTACCCTGTGCTTGGCACATTTCCAATATAGAAACTTATTCATAATAGAACAGGTGGCTATTATGGTATTTAAAAAATTATACTATTGGGTAGTATGACATTGTATATAATAAAAAAAGTATAAAAAAAGGAATAGTGCAAGAAAGATTAATGGGGATATTAAGATAAAGGAACCTTGGACAGGGTCACACGCCTCTCGTCCTGGAGCCAATGCAGGACATGTTTTAAAAGACAAAAAATAGGGGGTCTCGGATAGGTGAGTAACAATAGGGAAAAAACAAAGGGATCTCCAAGTAACTGAAATGTTTAACTAGTGCATATACGTTTAAAGTCTATTTTCCTTTTGGACAATTTCAAAAAGTTTAGGAAAATAAATCGTCCGTAATTACGTTTGCCTTAAGTGTAGTATGACACATAGGAAGCAATCCAAGCTCTTTCAATTTATTATGCAGAAACATCACTGCGTAAATATTATTTTTAAATTCAAATAAAATATGGTTCAAATTATTAATTGACTGGTTGTCACAATTACATATACCGAGTGGTGCGTCGCCGAGCCGAACATAAGAAATCCCATGTAAATTTTAAGGGGGTGAATTATTGGCTTCCCTCTACATTTTGTAGAAAAAATGTAAGATAACTTTTTAAAGAGACCAATTTGGCAAACCCTCGTGCAAAGTTTCAAAAATTAATATTTTAATTATTATAATAAATTTTAATAAGCGAATATTGAATTATTCAATTAAATGTAATTGCAAAATTACCAAATTTCCGGTTCAGGTAAAACCAGACACCAGCCACCAGCAAACAATTTGTTATAAGGCTTTGTCAAAGCTGACGTACAGCCAAATACAAAAAATGTTTATGGTTAATGTAGTATCTGAAAAAATTTCAGATACTGCCCTAAAAATGTTTCCCGCATAATGACACATAATTATAGCTATTTTTTCGTCGATTGAATAATTCATACTTGTTTTCAAATATCGACTGTCACTGATTTATTGACACTTTTCCTCACGTCAGTGATAATATTCATTGTACTGGTGCCCGTTTGGTTTTACCTGAACCGAAAATTTGGTAATTTTGCAATTACATTTAATTTCAATAATTCAAGATTCGCTTATTAAAATTTTTTTAAACTTTGCACGAGGGTTTGCGAGATTGGTCTCTTCAAAAAGTTATCTTACATTTTCTTTGTAAAATGTACAGGGAAGCCAATAATTGATCCCCTTAAAATTTACATGGGATTTCCTATGTTCCGCTCGGCGACGCACCACCCGGTATATGAGTCATTTATTCCTAATTTATATAAATATTTATTAAAATTACCATGACCCGCTAGAAATCTGAAGAAAGGTGTTGTCAAATATCTTGGAAAGTTATATTTGGAAACCATACTATAACTGCCAAGGGACGCTTTTATTAAAGTGTATGTATTTGAAGTATTTGCTAAATATGCTAGATATTTTCTTTTCCAAGTTTCTGAAGACCTCTTTCGGATAATTGGAACTATATTACTAAAGTGTACTTTGGAAAGAAGCCGATCTCTCTTAATTGCTTTCTTGGCCTCTTTATCTGCCAATTCATTTCCTAGTAATCCTCTGTGTCCTTTTAACAAAATGAATACTACCTTAGTATTATGTTTATAAAGATAGCCTTTCGAATCCTAATAATAACTGGGTGTTTAAAATTATGTCCGTTTTTCAGTGATTGCAAAACTGATTGTGAATCAGAAAGATTAAAAAGTTTGAAATTATATTATCATCACTAATAAATTCGAGGGCTTTGAATATTGCTAATGCCTCTGCAGTAAAAATAAAGGCATAATCCTCACACTTGTATTTTCTTTTAATATTAATTTTCTGAATAATAAAGGCACAACCTGTAGCATCCGCAGTTTTTGATCCATCTATGTATATTTCTAAATAATTTTAAAATTTATTTAAACTATCCTTAAGAATAGTTTTATTGGCTTTATGACAGTTCGTAAATGTAGAAAATATTATTGTGAGGACACAAAAATTAACCCCAAAAGATAATTCGTACATCCATAGTATATTTGTTTCATTAATGAATTGATGGAGGATTTTTGTTTCAGTATAAGCTTCAGTCAATGGTGGACTGTTTTTATTCAACCAATATTAATTAGTTAAATTAGACATACCCAGTTTATGAATTTTAGCTATTAGTGGGTTATTCCGATATTGCACATTTTTAATCAAAGGTTTTTAGCTAAAGTTTTTCGTCTTATCTCTAATGGTAGCTCATTAGTCTCTTCCAGTAATGCTTCAATCGGCGTGGATCTTAAAGAGCCTGTGACTAATCTTAAAAATTTATATACGATCTGATAAATGCTCGACAGAACATTAAAGATCCGAGCCCTATTTTCGGGCAGTGACTGATTTTAAAATATTCAAGCTCTTTTCAGCTTTTTGTAAGATAATTTATATGGGTATTCCATGTCAATTTTTGGTCTAAATATACCCCAAGGTACTTTAGTTCTCTTATCCATGGAAAGGTAGTATTACCTAAAATTATTTAATTTTTTATTTGTAGATTGTGTCGTGTGAAAATTAATAAGGCTGATTTTTTCCTAGAAATACTAAAACCATTGCTTAGAAAATATTTACTACAAATATACATAACATGGTTAAGATTATTTTTACAAGCTGGCATACCGTTTGCTGTACAATAAATACAAAAATCGTCTGCAAATTGCAATATTTTAGATTTGCAGCTTGTGAAAATCAGCTGCACAAAGATGGTAGAAAATGAAAAAGTGCACTTTATTTCCTCTCAGTACCTCTAAACCGGCAGAAATGTCAATTTCAGATCCAGAAATAAAGGACAATAGCTATAATATTAGGCCTCTTATCCGTAAGCAGTCTATACAAGTTAAAAAAGTAAAATTTTCTACAATATTCGGAATTTTCCTGGAAACTAAAATGCGGTAAGAAGTGACATGACTCCTAAATCGGCACGGATGCCCATCTGGAAATAAGAAATCAGGGGCGATCTTTATAAAATGTTATCTTCCCTCTGTATATGTAGTGTGATTTAAATGTATATAGGGTGCCACTATTCGGCACTATTGGTATTTTTGTTAATATTTAATTTATTGTTAAAAAATTAATGCAAATCGGGTAGTACATTTTTTTCTGTTGATTAAAATGGTCAAAACAAAAGAAAATTGAACATTGTGTTTTCGAGAATTCCATGTATATTTTTATATAAATTAAAGAAAAATAATTTTCTTGATAAAAAACGTTTACTTACACTAATAGCCTTAACCTAAAAATACCAAAGTTAGAGCGATATTAATAATTTTGTCAAATTTAGGTTTTTGTTGATTATCAAAGTGGCTTTGAAATTTTTAAGAGCAAAACAAATAAATCATTATTTGAATAATAAAATGACAGTAGCTATACAGATTTATTAAAATGAATACATACTGATACTAGCAAAGTTTATGATTTTTGTAATGCCTTTTACGCATATTGAAAAATGTGATGAAAATGTTAGAAAAGTACCTTGTATGCCGAAAAAAAAGGAAAAAAGTGACAGAGCGCTAAAATAGAACTGTTAGAAATTTCAGACTTGTAACTTGTCAAACTGAAAACACTTTTTAATTCTTTACAAAAAATTTAGAAGTAACAAAAACGTGTTTAAAAGGGTTAGAAGATGGAACCAATTTATAGTAACCGAAGATGGTGAAATTTCTATTTTGGCATATTTTGAAGAACTGTTTTAGAGATTTAGCAAGAGCTTACGGTGTAAGTAACAGTATTGCGAATTTTAAAGAAACACAAATTTGAGCTATGTGAGTATCAACCCAGTACAATCCTTGTTACCTGGCGATAATGAAAAAATACTTTTTTTGGTTACGTACTGCGTATAAAGCAAATGATATTATTTGAAACTGTATAATTTAGAGCGACAAAGCCAATTTTTTTCACAAGGGTATGCTTAACCCTAAAAAAGCACACTATTGGTTCTAAGAAAATTTTTTTCTTATTGATTCTAGAAACCGTCAAAATTAATATAGTATAAACGTTTGGTGCAGCTTAATAAGAAGCCAAATAATAAGATCTGTATTTTATAATGGCAGTTTGACCGGAAGGGTATATGTGGACCTCATAATATCTGATGTGCTGGAAAATTATTTATATAATTTTAACTTGGAGAGACGACAATAAATCTGTTTGTAATAGGATGGAGCATCAACTAAATAATGTAAAAATATTACTTATTAGACTGTATAACGACGTAAGCTGATTCGCCGGCCATTTAGATTATCAGATCTAACCCCTATTGATTTTTATTGTTGGGGTTATATAGAAGATTAAGTGTATAAAAAAAGCAAAAAAGTTTGCATAATTTTTATATTTATTGGATATAGAAAATAAGAATTAAGCAAACTTATAAACTGAGATCACGATAAACAATTCACAAAAGCAAAAAAAATCCTTTTTTTATACACTACATTCAAACACATACTATTAGGCAAATAATTGGATCGATAAATAGAAAATCAGTCTTAAAAGCTACAAAGCGCATGCTTAAGTGTCCTTAGAAAGATATTGAATAAGATGGCGATGTTTTTGCTCATTTATTGCAAATTAAGTAGGTTTACTTGATGTTATTTTTATATTTTAAAGCTTGCTTGATGCCTTAATTTGATAAAATTATTAATTTTGCTCTAACTTCGTTATTTTTAGGTTTAAGCTATTGGTGTAAATAAACCTTTTTTTGTAAGAAAATTATTGTCTTTTATATATATTTTTATTATCTTTTCCATAAGTCTTTTGATTTATGTAAAAAAATACACGGGATTCCATTTAACAAAAGTCTGTTTTTCACATTTTCTTGAAAACGCGATGTTCACTTTTTTTCGGTTGTCACCCATTTATTCAACATACTAGTTTGTTTATTTCTTGTTTAGCTTTCGAAAAATCCTACTAATTTGGTAATTTAAATGACCCTGTATCTTAAATATTGACAAAGATACGAATAGTGCCGACTTAATCGGACGCATCGCAATGTTTTATTATATACATATAACGCATTTTCAAAATATCCAGAATGTTCCCGAAATGTGAAAGCAGACAGTACAAAATTTACTTTTTAATCTACAAATTCTCGTTTCCGGGTCAGTATAAATCATTTCTTTGGGGCAGGATTTCTCGAAAACAAATATAATTTTTTTTTTGGTGAGATGATGATGAGTAATTCTACTAATAGAAAAAGGATGTCTTAATTACCCATAAAATATACAGTCCATAGTTATCGATAGACAAAACAGCATGGGGACACTTAACTCTTCCATTTTGGCAAACGGAAGTGGCTGCCTGCCCGCGTCTTATTATTGCCACTTATTTTACCATCGGTTCGGTTGGTGAGAGGTGGTCATCGGCGAGAGTAAAACGAGCGCGCGACATTGTGTCACACGACTTTACGTTTTTTTTTACTTATAAATCGATAATTTTGTAATTGATCGAGTGGTTCGAATTCATTCGTGATAAAATTATGACGCCGGTTATTTAGGGATGATATTTGTTTTGTCGTTTTTTTTGTACTTATTTTAGATTTTAAATACATTAAGGATATTAAACACTTTGTTAAACAGGTAAGTTCATAAGTAAATCTTTTGCATTTAATTTTTACATATTTGACTTTTTGCTTTTTTAAAAATCTATATTCTTTTAAAAATTTGTAAATACAATTAATATATTATAAAATTAAATTTTTCAGATTTTTTTTAAGTCTTTCATATTTAAGTTAAAATTGTTTTCTGCATTTATTTTAATTAAATATTACAATCAACAATTTTTATTTTATTTGAGGTTGTGTTTAATTGAATAAAAAATAATAAGCAAATTTTCAAGTTTCAAGCGTGTTTTCTTAAATCTTTTGTCATTCTAAATTTATTCAATAATATACTAATTTAAAGAGGAAAATATCCAGATATTTTTCAAAATAAAATATTTTATAAGAAGGAATAATATCTATTTAAATATTTAATTTTTGATAAAATCCGGCTTTTGTGCATATTTTTGATTTTATTTAATTTTTTGTAATTAAAATATAAACATGTGGATTTAGAGATATTCGTATAATTTTGTTTATATTTCTAATTTTTTTTTACAACTAGAATTATTAATAACAATAATAATAATAACTAATATTATTGCCACCCAGAATCTGTTCACTCCAAGTACGAAGCAGTATCTGAATCTTTAACAGATAACAATCTCATATATTACATGTTCCAAAAGCCTAAAATAGTTGGGCCCAAGAAAGGGGTTGTAATTTTAGGGACTATCAGTAATAAAAATATAATTATTACTGATTTTATTGCGGATGGATTTTTAATCCAATGGGACGACTTGTACAACAGTGTCCAAGGTGACGATAAAGTAAATATGTTTAATAGCAAGATCTTAAATCACTTAAGTAACCACCAATAATGCACTACTTAAATATAAACTCCTAGTTGAAAAGCCATTTAATCCGTGGACTACTTACAATATAAAAACTATGATTAGACAAGGCTCTCAAAAAATACCAAAAATTAAAATCAGAAGCGCACTTTCAGTATTACAGACAACTAAGGAACTACACTAAGCATGCAATTATCAGAGAAACAATAGAATTCTTTTAGCAAGTAGCGCATGAAAGAGGAAAGGAATTTTGGGTAACTGCTGGCAAGCTAAAACTAACACATGATAAGAACCATCTATTTGAACTGCCAGAAAATTTAAATAATGCTTCCCTCATTCATGATTTCTTTTTGAACCACTCCAATATGACTAACTCTACATCATTTGAGCTACTAAATTTTTACAAAAATAGTAGATTTATTAATGAGATCTTTTGCATTCATCTCTTAGACTCGGAACACCCTAAGAAAAATTAATTTTGACTTAAAGTCTAACACAACCGGTACGGATGGTATATCAATGAGAGATGTAAAATTGTGCTTGCCATTTTGCTTAAATCCGCTGTTAAATATTTTAAATTCATGTATTGTTAATGACAGATATCCCACAGTTTGGAAAAATTCCATAAACAAACCAATTTCAAAAGTTTCAAATCCCCTAGAACTAAAGGATCAAGGACAATCAGTATTTTACCTGCTATATGTCGAAAATAAGTTCAAAAAATTCTTCCAGGCTGCCAGTCAGGATTTCACTTGGGGCACAGCACAAGTACTTGTCTTACAAAAATATTAAATGATAATCGCTCCAGTAAGGAACAGAAATCTGGCACCTACATGGCTCTGTTCGAGCTCTTTAGTAAGGCCTTTGACAAGGTAAATCACGACTTGTTACTAGCGAAATTGCATTATTTTGGCCTCTCGGCAAACACTGTACAATTTTTTAAAAATTATTTTAACAGTCGAGAGTGTCAAGTGGCCATTCCCGGAGGTGCGGGCATCACGAGGTACTTGGAGTTTTAGACGATCTCTTGCGGGGTGCCACAGGGGTCAGTTATTTCACCTTTATTATTCTTAATCTATGTTGCGGATATGTATAAGGTAGTCAAACATGCCACTTTATAACAATATGCTGACGATTCGCAAATCTATATACAATATAATATATCTATAATAAATAAGGAAAATATTAAAACGAAACAAAACTTCCTCATATCCGATCTAAAAAGCATTGAAACCTTCGCAATCTTAAATTAAATTCCGTGAAAACGTAAGTTATAGTGCTAGGAAGTAAAAACATCCGAGAAGATGTTGAATAATAATAACTATTTAAGCTGAAAAAATGTATTCCCTCTAGGCAAAAGTATTTGTTGTGTGACAGTTTAGTTCTGTCTCTTTTTGATTATGGTGACACTATACAATAATTATTTGCTGTCATACGTAAAAAGAATGATACAAAAGGTACAAAATACCTGTCTGCCTGTTTAAGACTTTCTCTTAATATAAATTTTAGAGAACACGTTACATCACATATGAATAGAGCAAATATTTTAAATATGGAAAACCGGAAAAAACTTACAAAAACGTATAATTTTATTTACCGTATTATAAATAATAATAATAAGCCTCCCTATTTAAGAAATATTTTAAGACCTGCCAGTCATATTGGCAACACTAGGTTTGATCACAAATTTTTAATCCGTCAGCATCATACGGCATCATTTCAATGGTCAATCTCTTTTGTTGCTGCGCGCTTGTGGAACCAACTACCGGAACAGATCAAAACACGTAGCAAGAAGGGTTTCTCAAAGCATGTCAGATTAAAGTTTATCACAACGTTCTCAGGCTTAGTAAATCATACATGTCATTAATAACACGACATGCTGACTTCAGCGTCATACCATATTATATTATAATAATCCTTTTTTTCTTCGCTTTTTCCGCGGTCAGGCTGCCCTTACTATCGTCCCTCGCTTCTGCCTCTCTAATTGCAAATTTTTTGTTTTTTTTTTTTCATAACTTAAAATTATATTTCTTGTAGTCATTTTAAATTCTAATGATAAATACTAACTAAATACTAATGATAGTGCTAGTTTCTATTTAGAATTATTTAGAAATATTTAGCTGTTTTGTTTGTTACTTATAGGATAGTTGACATATGCTTTCCTTAATATAGGGATGATGTGAAGCGGTTTTTTTTATAATGCTTCTTTTTTCATAAAATGTATTTTTTTTCTTTTGACAAATGAATGATTTTGTTTTGTATTGTATTTGTATTAGATTATTTGAAACTATTTGCCGTGTTAGAGTATTATTATTATCATAGTGACATAGCTTACATAATTTAAATTAATTTCGGCTAATATGGCCAGGTTTTTAGCATATTAAAGAGCAGAATAGCATATTGTTTTCTCATTATTATGCTTAAATGGATTTGAGCGTTTAGAGTCGCCTACTAGCTGAGGGCTTTGTTGATTAAGTTGATAGTTACTAAGCAAATTCCGTAAGTTCGCAATATAGAGTTCACTCTACTATTAAAAGCAGCTGTTTTGACATGTGACGCCACTTGTCATATCAGTCAGTCCTTTGCAATATCTGCCAGAGCAGCCGCGGTCTGCAAAGCATTCGCTCTCGCATCGTTTTTTGACAGGTCGAAAGCTGGAATGTTAATTGACGCTGAAGCACAGCTGCGGCTTGTTGGGATTGTTATTGCTGAATTCCATGAAGAACCACGGTTAAAATATTCTACCAAACGAAATACGAATCCGTCCCTCAACCGTTTTTGCTTAAAAGGTTAAAATACGCATTTTTGCTGACGCATGCATATATGTATAATGAGGAGGTACCCCATCCTGTTAATAAATTTTCTTCTAACCATAAATCGCAGTATGCGTCTCTCTGATTCTCTAATTTATTAATTGTGAGAGGTTTAATAGATCTTTTTAGAATATCACCATAGATTTCCCCATTTCAATAAATAATTGCGTCTTCCAATATACAAGCCGAAACATTAACTTTGTGGGGGTAATGTATATGTTCTTTCTTTAAATACTCGTTCTTTCTTTAAGTTCTCATCACTCCAGTGACGAAAGCTTTGTTGATCACTTCAAACTGAATGTAAGTAGCAAATCCTGGTGCCCTGTAAAAGACTCCAATAATAACCTTTATAGTACCAATTTTAAATTGAATCTAAAGTTGCTCGAAGAAGTCCTTATTCATATCGTTAATAACTGCAAATTTAATCAAGGGATTACGTATGTAAAGAAGGACTCCTCCGCCCCGGGACTGATTTTACCGGGTCTGATCTAACCACCTTATATCCGTCTATGTTTACCACCGCATCATAAATTACATCACAGAGCCAAGTTTCAGAAATTGTAATTACAAGATATCGTAATTATTATTAAGAATATAATCTTTTGAAGTATGCATTTTTCAACAATAGATCGGGCATTAACATGACCTATTTTTATGCGCTTATTTTTATCAGCTGCCATTAATTTTTAATTTAAATACTAAGTATACAATTTATAAATATGATATAGATAGAAACAAATAGTTTATATTTATTACAAATAGTTTATATTTAATTTACTTAATTTTAGAATCAATCTGATTTCAAACTGTCTATCTGGGCCATTGTTATAATTTTAATATTAGAATCACCTTCCTTTTTTCGAATAAATACACTATCGCCTTTACACCAAACATATTTGTACCCGAATGTTTATAATTCATCTACGTCCATAAACAGGTCGCGCGTATATTTGGTCAGATTCGGATTTAAATAGATGTTCCTCTTTACATTACCATCTATACCACAAATTTCGGTATTAAGAATGGTCGATTTTCTTTTTGTTAATAATCGGTTTCTTATGTCGGAGTTGGGGAAAGGTATAAGTACAGGCTTTAGAGTTTTGTTACTGGTGAGTGCCATAAGTTAAAGTCATCAGGTGTAACTTGGACTTCAAGAGCGTTAAAAATTTTTACCACTTCAGCTTTGCAACAATCATACTTTATGTGATCCAGTGCGCTTTCAAGTTGGTCGCTCATAGCCTTAAGCCTATCCTATCAATCTTGCTTTAGTAAATCATAAATTTTGTTCATAGTTTTCATAATATCGTCGTTGGTAGGATTAGTGGTTTTTAACTAGTCTGCAATAATATCAGCGTTATTAAGCATATTGCAAACACTGCTAGAAGTTGTTTCATTATGGGCTAAGCTGCTTCTGTTTAAAGAACTTAAATGATTAAGAGAAACACAGGGATTAGACCCAATTATTTCAATTTCAATGACTATTTTAATTAGTTAGACTCATCCTTAAAACACAAAGATAAAAATCAACCATAAAATTTGAGAATTATCATTAAAATTAAAAATTAAAATTTAAATAGGAACATTCAAATGTACTATAACTGTATGTTTTAAATAACTGCATTTGGTTTATTTCTTTTTAAGGATACTGCTGGGGTGTAAGTAAAGCCCACTTACAAGTCCGTGCGCCTATGTCGTATTTATTTTCCCACGATATATATGTTTAAATAGCAAAATTTTATATAGTTTATCTATAAAAGCATTTTAAATATACATAAAATCCCCATGTCTTACACTATTTTTTATTTTTCTTTCAAAAATTTCCATTGTTAGAAAGAAAATAATATCACAAGAAAATAATATTAAAAAATTGACCGTGGACTAAAATCCAAGCATTTTACAAAATATTTTAAACACTCACAGACTAAATTTTTGGGCTGTTTTTACTGTGAGGAAGTGTGTTCTTTTTATTTATGTTTGTGGATTTGTTTTAGTATTATACCTAAAGGCCTTAAAATGTTTCGAAAATAGGCAGGAAAATTTGGCAAATGAAGAGGCAAGTGTTTGTGCGGGCTAATGGAGACCGTGGGTGCACAAGAAAGATAATAACATTTGTGATGAAAACAATAAGAGTGATCTGGACAGTGATTTAGATTTACATAGTTCTGATAGTTCATTTTGTAGTGTTGAGGAAGTAAAAAGAAGCAAGGAAAGTAGAAACTACAGGGTAAAATCAAGTAGTTTTAAAACGTAATTGTTTAAGTACAGACGCCAAACAAATTTGTTTAAATTTCTGTAACAATCTAAGGAATGATCCTCAGTGCACAAATAATTGTAGTGCTTTGCAAAAAACAGCGTTTTTAGCAGAGGTTCCCTACAGTACAATATGTGATTTTATAAAAAAAAGAAATTAAAGACAGAAAAACAAGGAAAGATGTAGGACAATCAAAGGGACTTGATAGAGATATTGTTAAATTCCACAGACAAAGACACCTTATCGGCAAAGGACAAACACAAGGGAGAACCTGATAAAACTTGGATTTAAATTTAAGATAGTTAACAAAAGGACTGCTGTAATGGAAAGTACTCGAATTGTCAGGTAGCATATAGAATATTTGGAGAAAATTTTAAAAATTCGGGAGGAAGGTTAAGGCCGGACCTGTGCAACTTTTCACGCTTGAGTGGCTGGGACTGAGGTCAGACGTCTAACAAAATAGTAGGTGGACGTCTGAAGTCAAATTTTATGAATCAAATGTATAAATTCTGTGAAAATTTAAAACATTTATTTATTTAATAGAATTATTAAATATCACTTAGAATATTACTTTATTACTCTTTCCACATAAAATTTTGCGATTTAAACATGCATGCCATGTGACAATACAAGCAACACCGACAACTATTCGCGGCACATCTAAGATTCTAAAAGGGAAATTCTCTCTGAGGGAAATGTTTTTGATATTGTTACTGCATCTTTAATAGCTACCCTGTGATTAGGGAATATAACAATCCATTTGTCGTTTTCCAACTTCTAGAATTTTTCTTTTCTTATATGCGCTGGTACTGGTTGGCAATTGGACAGCTTTTGTGAAAACTTTAGGAGTTGAATTTCACATAAAGAATCATCGTCGAACTTCATGGGATTAGTTTCGTAACAAAGGAATTCTTCCGGAATGATCTTTACAAGATTTCTCGAAAAATACATGATTTTGCTCATTTAATATTAAATATTTGGAAACTGGAATTATCATATTAAAAGAGTCGTTACTTATTAGCGGTAAAGGATAAAGATAAAAATACAATAATATTTTTTTTTCAATTAGTGGTATATCGATAATAAATATAACTTGATTTCCTTTGCTATAGCTCTTAATTTCTAATTTTTTTTCGAAAAGCATAAGATTTTTAACATTAAGAAGCTTGTGGAACAAAAGGCAATTTACTCTGTGTCAGGTATTTCGAAATTTGACAAATTTCTTTCAAGAGTTTATTTGATTCTATCATAAAGTTGCGGAAAATATTTATTTAGGCAAAAGTGATGGCTATCTCTTTTTTTTCAAAAATATCTTATATTAATTGAAATTGTGCAACTATTTGGGAAAGTAAACTTTCTGAAAATAGATAGTTATAGCTACTCATATACTGTACTTTCATTGTACGGATAGTATTTTTGATTTGACTTATTTTATCCTTTAAGATATTTTGATTCTTTGTTAGGTTTCTCACATTATTTTCAAATATTAATATAGATGTGTCAAGTAATGAGATTTGATTTTTGACAATGGTTTTAATTTTTTCTTGGTTATTAGATAACATTTTATTTGCATTATCGTATTTTTGAGCATCATCTTGATCTAAATTTCTAGTTATTGCTTTTATTATAGAGCCAAAGGCATTTATGAGGCCTCTTTTATTCCAAGTTTTAAATAACGTATTTAATTGCCTTAATTGTATGATACTTTCGTTTTCTAATGAGAGTGCTAGATTATATTTTGGAAACCTATTCTCTAAGTTACTGAGACATCTGTTTGATTTTCGAAAATATCTTTTATTCGGGCTTACTATTCTTGTAAGTAATGAAATTGTTTTGTTATGTTGGTTAAGTCAAATATTTGGATAAAAGACCTTGACTTTACTTTACTGTAGGCTGTTCCTAATTTTAAGGGTAGTAATCCGGGGTTATTACTCATGTCATGGAATATGGGTCCTTTTAGTTCTCCGAGTGCGCAGGGGAGGTATCTGAAACAACATTTGGTGGTTGTTTTAATTCTTTTATGTGTAATCTCTTTTTTATCAAGATTATTTTTATGGATATTTTTACGTGGTTTCTATAAATAGGTCCTATAAATTTATTTTTCTTTGTATTTCTTGTTAAAGGGTTTTTCTTGAATACAATTTATCCAATATGGAAGATATCATTTGTAACTCCTTTCGTGTTGATTTTTGAAATAACCTTTTCTTTATTTGTTTGTAAAATCTCGTTTACTTTTTCATAAATGTTTTTTAAGTTTGTTTTTGTGATTTTTTGCATAATCACTAACAAATTCTTTCGACAGGAATATATCATTTGGATCTCTGCAATTAATGCGTCCATGTGCCAATTCAAAAGGTGTAAAATATGTTGCATTATGTATTGAACATTATGTATTGAATGAAAACGTTCTAATATACTATTCGATTCGTGGTGATATAGAGTAGTAAAATGAATTTTAATTTTGTGTAGATTTAGGATTTCTTTTGTCACATCACTATTAAATTCTGATCCGTCGTCACTTATTAGTTTTTCTGGTATACCACAAACAGAGAAATATTTAATTATAGTGCGTTATATATAGTAATAGCATTTTTGCCGGGTATTTGAATTGCTTGCGCGAATTTTGAAAATGCGTCTACTAAAGTCAAATAGATATAGTGTTTTTAATGCCTATCCAATAATAATTATGTTTTAGATGTTCTAACGTTTCACTTATACCTCTATGATTACCTTTGTGATGATTTTTCGTTAATAACATTTGTTCTTCCTTATCAGTTATAATATTAAGTAATTTAGTACACCTTAAGAGTTTTGGGACATTTTCTGCGAAATGGTTTAGATAAACTTCGTTACGTTTTTTATATAGATCGTCTGTGTGAAAATAAATATAATATGTTTTGTTTAAAATAGTGTAATCTCTTAAAAACTCAATTATTAAATTTTTATTATTAGTTTGAGGAATATGAATAGTTAGAATTTTATGGTGTTCATAGCTGTCTTGATTGACTTTTAATTTAGGATAAATATAGGGATAAACTAATATTTCATTTGTTTTATTGTTGACCATTTCATCGAGTATTTTTATTTCGCTGTTGGTAGTATCATTAATTGAAGAATGTTGAGTTTGTAAATCAGTTTGGTCTAATTCATTATTTATTATTTGATTATTCGGTGGTCTTATCTGTATAGCAGATAAAATTTGTATTCGTTTGTTTTCCGGCATTTGATGACTAGATGAGGGTTAATTTCTGTTAGCATTTATATTTGTTGTATCCGGTAATTCATTAAGGGTAAAATTTTTTGCTATTTGTCGCAAGTAAGCGCGTTAAAGGTTTTATTATGCTTTGCGAAATGTTTATTGAATTTACGATAATAGCCGACTAATCCTAGAACGCTTTTTATGTCCTTTTGGGTTTTCGCTAAAGGGGATTTTTTTATTGCTTCTATTTCGGGCTTCTATCGGAATTCGGTTTAACTCCGTCTCTAGTAATAACATGTCCAAGGTAATTAACTTCTTTTCGCAAAAATTCCGATTTATTAAGTTCAACTTTAAAGTTGAATTTCTTAGGCTGGTGAAAATACGAAAATTTGTAGAGAAGTACTAAAAATGACAATGTCATCCAGATAGACTAGGCATTCTTCATTTTTTGGTCCTGGCAATATATTATCTATTACCCTTTAAAACGTAGACGGTGCATTTTTTAAGCCAAAGGGCATTCTTTTAAATTCATAGTGACCTCTTTCGGTGGAGAAAGCCGTTTTTTGTATCTCTTCAGGTTCATTTCTATTTGGTAGAATCCGTTAGCTAAATCTAAGGTTGACAAATATTCACTTTTTCCTAATTTGTCAAGTATATCTTTGATGTTTGGTAAGGGATATTTGTTGTTTATGGTTCTTTCATTGAGTTTTTTATAGTCTATAACTAGTCTCCATTTTCATTTTTCAGATAAATCTTTTTTAGGTACGATCCTAATCGGACTAGACCATGGAGAGTCTTGAATTATACCTTGTTCGATCATTTTTTATACTTAAATTCTAACTTCAGAATTATGAACTTTGGGCTATCTATACGTTTTAGTAAAAATTGGTGTTTCGTTTGTTAAGTTTAGCTTATATTATACTTTGTGAAAGTTAAAGAAATTTGTTCGCAGTAAAAGAAATCCCGAAATTCGTAACATAAATTTCTAGTTGTTTGTTTTTCATTTTGATTATAATGATCGACACAAATATTTTTTAGGTTATTTTTTAATAAATTGTCATGGGTAATGTATGATTTATTATCAGATATCTTCATAATTGTTCATAAATATATAAATTTTCTTTTAAGTTTAATTCATTAATATTTACTAATTCGATATTAAAGGGTTTTGAAATATTAATCTTTTTCGGGTTTTCGTCACTATTAATAATTACTGTTGTTATATAGTAATTGTCAATTCATACAATTGCTTCGGGTGTCTCAAGTTTATTATCGAATTTATGGTAATCGAAAATTGCTATGCCTTTTCCTTATTGACAGGTAATACAGGTAATATCTAGAATTGCTTTTAGCTAACTAAATAAATCAACACCTTCATAGGTGGTCTCATGACCAATTTGTTACTAACATCGAAAATTTAAACTAATGATTTTCTTTGACATTAAAGAGTTTAAAAAATGGGATAAAAATTACTTTAACATGATGGGAAATCATGTGGTCAGTTTGGATTTGAAGTCTTCATTGGAAATATTTTTTTTATATTTTTGTGCAATTTGTGTTGATTAAACTTTTGGTACTTCCCGTATCTTTATTAAAAATTTATCGTTTATTTCGGGTATAATTAATTATATATGGTAAGTCTGCTGATGTATTATTAAAAAGTATTATGTAATTTCCTTTGTTGGTTGGGTCCATAATAAAATTTACTAAATCCTTATTATTGTTTTGAGAGTGTTGATGCGGATGCGGGTGCATATATTCATTTTGTCTGGGTTGGTTAATATTGTTTGTAATAATGTGATTTGCTGATTCGGTATTATTTACATTTTTGTCGGGTTGATTATAATATGGGTCGTCTTGATAAGGTTCTTCGTAATTTTCACTATAGTTATTATAGTCAGAATGAAAATATTCATAATCATAATCATATTCATTGGAAACTTCTGTGTACCTTAATTTATTAGGTTTTTGTCTGGAATGCCAGACGAAATGTCCATTGGTTCGTGTAATTGTTAGACGTTGTTTTGATTTTGATTATTATTGAATCTATTAAGATTGTAAGCTTGATTAGAGCTAGGTCTATTAAAATAATTGAGTCTTTGAATAGAATTATATCAAACAACGTTGTTTCTCGAAAAGAAAGGGAATTGTCCAAACACTGGTGTCTGAGCAAAATTATTTTGTGGGGCATTTTCCTTAAAAGTATTTTGATTAAAATTTGAAAAATAAGGTCGATTCAGGGAATAGTTGGGTCTAAAATTATTTTGTGGTTGATTTATTCTGGAATTGACGTAATGGTTATTTGGAAAATTAATGAGTATCACATTTCCATGATGTGAAAAGAGTATGATTCTTGGTGTCGGTCTAAAGTTATGGGTATTAAGGGTGTTACTTCTTTGTTGACTATAAAGAAACTTTTCTTCTTCAATTACGAGGGTCATTGCTTTTTCTAAATTTCCGGGGTTCCTAATTCTAATATTATTTTGTAGAGTTCCGGTTAGACCTCTAATGAAAGTTTTTAAAGCTAATTCGTCATAGTTTTTCATTCTTAATTCTTCATCTACTGCTGTTTTAAAATGTTTTATTTAGAAAATTGTTGATTTAAAATGTTTAATTTAGAAAATATTAAAGATTGTGCATCTTGACAATGCATACCAAAATTATACGGGGTTTCGCTCTTATTTGGAGATAATGTAATTAAATCCTGAACTAAAGAATCAAGATTTCTCTAATCACCAAAACTTAATTCTAATGCGTTGTTTATATTTTCCCATGTTTCTAATTCGTTTAATCTAGAACCAATCAAAGTTAGAGCTCTGCCAGTTTACTTTCCAATAATTGCCATACATATAAAATTGTTATGAATTTCATCACCTTCTTTATAAAAATTATTAATTAAACTTGTACAATTGTTGATAAAAACAGCCAAAGTATGTGGCTTTCCATCAAAATTAGGAATAGTATATAGTGCTTTCATTTCAAAACGATCCACCCTTGATAACTTTCTTAAGAAAAAAAAAACACTTCAAATTAGATATACAGGGGGACGTTTAATTATGCATTTACTGTCAATCACCTCCACAAAAGACAGTCAAAAGTTCTGTCAATCACCTCCTCACCTCCAGCTAATCTCACTTTAATATGTCAAATGGGAACCCCCATCGTGTGATACATCGTAGTAAGGAGCGTAAAATTCTCTATTCAACGGTACCAAAAAAAATAAAATCGGTAAATGTGTAAGCAAATAGTTAGCGAAAATGTCTAGAAATAATGAATGTTTTATTTACGCCAAACTTTGGTATTTTAAATGAATACTTTTAGTGTGGTACCTACATCATTTTAAAATTCTTACATTTTTTATAATAGATCATCAAAAAAAAATACAAGCAATTTAGAAGTTAAAATGTGTGGTAACAAACAGTACATTCAGTTCAAGCAAATTATTTATTTTTTTAAGTAAATAATGTGTACCGTTATTTGCGAGAAAAAAGAGAGAGAGTCTTCAAATTTTTTGCAAAAATCTTTGCAGTCTTATAACTTTGTATGTGTATTTATTTCACTTATATTTTTTGCGAAACTTACCTAATAGGTACAAAAAAACACTGCAATACCTTACATTTTTAAGGCTTTTAAAAAGCAGGCGATTTATTATTGTTAAAACTGTCAGTTTGACGCGTGCAATTTTTCAATTTTAGTTAAAACAGTGAGTTAATAAAATGGTGTATACGCTAGTCGAAAGAATAGAAATAATTTTTCTTTATGGAGCTCAAGATCGGTGTGCTCGCAGAACCACGAGAGCATTTAATGAAAGGTATCAAGATAAAAACGTGAGCCATAAATACGTATTAGAATTGATACGAAAATTTGAAGAGACGGGATCGATTTGCAATAAGAAAAAATATGAAAATAGAGTTGTCGATGAAGCATGCCAAGTTGAAGTACTAGGACAATTTGCTATGGATCAACTTTGACTATACCAAAGGCCGCAAAACTAACAAATATTTCCACTGGTTCCGTACATAAACTTTAAAAAAAAAAGTTCTTTCCTTATAAAATTCATATTCTTCATGAACTCGGAGAAGATTATTTTGATAGGAGAATTCTGGGGGGTTAATCGATAGAATGTACTGTATAATAATTAATAAAAATACCGATGGGTATATTTGACTGGCTAATTATATTAAATTAACATGTAAATCACTGTCATAGTGAAGCTCAAAAGCAATATTAAGACTCAAACTATAACAAAATAATCGCATAGAAATCCAAAAGTCATATAACAGCAAATGTCAATAAACCAAAAACTAATAATTCTTCATACTCCTTGCCTTGGACGATCACAATCGTTCAAAGTTCAAAACAAAATAACGTCAAAATTGTCAATGAACAGTCACTATCGGAAATATCCGCACACACTAACTCCTAATAACACCTCTCTGCAACTGGTAAGGGACAAAGTTTCGAAACACCCCGTTTTAAAATACCAGATGAAGTCTTTATCGAAACGACTCGTATCACCTTGTCCTCTCCTAAATGGGTATCCATGACTCTTCCTAAGCTCCACTTACAGGGGGGCAAATTGTCATTTTTAATCAGCACAAGGTTTCCAATTTTGATATCATGGTCTGACTTGTGCCATTTTTTACGCTGCTGCAGATGATTTAAGTACATCCTAGACCAGTGTTTCCTAAAACATAAAGTGCCATGTAATCCCATGAGATGCTAATGAACTCAAAATCTCATCCTTAGAATTCAATAGATAATCGTATAACTGTTTTAATTCCTTTTGTGCACCCACAAAATTCGACCCATTATCGGAATAAATATGTTGTGGTTTACCATGTCTTGAACAAAACCAGCGAAGTGCCGCCACAAAAGCTTCAGTTGTTAACGAACTTACTAATTCTAAATGAACAGATTTTGTACAAAAACATATAAATAGATAAATATAAGCTTTATATGTTTTGCAGCCCCTACTCTTTCTGTCTTTTAAAATAAAAGGGCCTGCATAGTCTAAGCCTGTGATAAAAAATGGTGGATAAACATTAACATGATGCTCTGGGAGGTCTACCATAATTGAAGTAATATTTTTTGGCTTAAATCTAAAACATTTCATACAGTTTTTAACTATCCTTTTAGCAACAGACATTCCTGCTATTATCCAATATTCATATCTAACAGTAGCTAATAAGAGCTGGGGACCTGCATGATGTAATTCTAAATGCTTGTGTCTTAAAATCAATTTACTTATAATATGCCTTTTATCTAATAATAAAGGATGCTTTGCATCAAAACTCAAGGCGGATTTTCTTAATCTTCCACCAACTCTTAATAGCTCTTTTTCATTTAAAAATGGTGCAAGTGAAACTAATTTATTTTCTTTAGGTAAAACTTTACCATTTTTTAAAAGGTAAATTTCATGCGAAAAACTTTCCTGTGGAGCTAACTTAACTAATAACAATTTCGCCCTTTGAAATTCATATGCAGTAATTGCACTACCTAATACTGATGTTGATCTAAATTGTCCTTATAGTGCTCCAAAAATTGCTGATTATTTGAAGACCATTTTCTCAAATGAAAAGAAGCTGACCCAAGTATATCTTTTATTTCATCACAAATTTCAATAGCTTCATTAACATTTGGAAATCCACTTATCAGATCATCCACGTACATATCTCTCGTAATGATCTCAGATGCTTTACCAAACCTCTCTTGACTTTCAGCTGCTAATTGTTTAATACATCGCATTGCTAAAAACGGAGCGCTTGCTGTACCGTAAGTCACCGTATTTAACTTATAAGTCAAAAGAGGTTTTGATGGATCATCTCGCCATAATATTTTATGCATACATTTGTCATCTTCGTGTAATAAAACAATTCTATACATCCGCAACAACTACGATCGGATGTTCTCTAAATCTCAGCAAAATATTCATGATGTCATTCTGAATAGCTGGACCGGAATACTGAATACTATTGAGAAAAGTTCCATTCGTGGAAACTGCCAATCCATCGAAGACCACACGTAGTTTCGTAGTTAAACTTTCCGTTTTTATCACTCCATGATGCGGTAAAAAATATGAATAAGAGTCAAGTTCCGGATTTTTATCAATTGACATGTGATTTAAATTAATATATTCGTGAATAAATTTAGGATATTCCAATTTAAAATTATCATTGTTATGAAATTTATTTTCTAATCGTAAAAATCCTTTAATAGCCAATTGCTTAGTTTCACCGATAGTTGAAGGATTTTCCTTCCAGGGCACCTTCACTACAAATTGACCAATCTCATTTCTAGAAAAATTCTTTTGAAAATGGTCCTCGCAGTATAAATCTTCACTTGACCTCATATCACAAACATTGTTTGGCTCTTCTGTTAACCAAAACCTTTGTAAATCATTATAATTAAATTCATTATCCATCTTTGAAATAAAATGACATTTTACATTATGAGTAACATTCTGAAGCAGTGGCAGTTTACCTGACGCAATATACCCAAATGCCGAATTTTGAAAAATTGGCATGTTTTTACCTAAAACAATTTTTCCATCTAATAAAATGTCCCAAAATACACTTGCATCAATCAACATGTCAATCCTATCACTCTTATTAAAACAATCGTCAGCTAACAACAAGTTATCTGGAATTTTCCATTTCGAAATATCAAACGTAAAAGCCGGTAAATCGTCGGTTATCTTTGGTACTACATAACAAGTCACATTAGTAGAAAATTCATTATATCTAAAATAAATCTTAACATGTCATTTTTTATTGAAAAAACGTTAATTCCTGATACAGAAGCATTAGTATTCTGCATTGCTAATCCAAGCAAATCATAAAGCTCAGCACTTATAAAACACGATTGACTTCCTGAGTCTAGCAGTGCTCGAACCATTTGAAACTGACCATCTTTATTATACACTTTAATCTTGGCAGTACTCAATAAAACATATTGATCCGAATCATTTTTAACTTTATTTGCAAATGCAAGCGTTGGAAAGTTATCTAAAATCTGAACATCTTCCTTTACTAAATGTAAAGAAGTTCTATTCTCTCTTTTGTTTGAATCTAATTCCTTAACATCACGCTTTTCCTCGTGCAATAACGAACTACTAACCTAACGTTGCAGTTTTTTCCTGCAAACCCTGCAACCAAAACGCTTGCAATTATACACAAAGTGACCAAAGCATAGGCAATTTGCACATAACTTTAATTTTTTAATTTTATTCCAACGATCAGAAATAGATAATTGTAAAAAATTCTTACAATCATAAATCAAATGATCCTGTTTGCACAAGTTACAAGAAACAACATTCTTTGAATTTTTAACAAAAAAAGACTTTTTATGAAATTTCTGTTTATTGTCACTAGAAAATGCAGATGCAATTATCATTGCATCCCAATATTCTATTGGCAAGTTCAAAACCTTAAGAGATCTTAAATGTTTTTTAACCGTATCAATAATATCCCTAAGACCCTTAGCAGATTCTTTATTACACTAGGGAATTTCAAAAATCGCTTTTATGTGGTTATTTACTAACAATCTAGAATTATTATATCTATCACACAATGCTTGCCAAGCTATTTCATAATTTTCCGCTGAAAATCCCAAACTCTTTATAATTGACCTAGTCTCACCAGTAAGATTATCCCTTAAATGATGATATTTTATAATATTTGGTAACCTTGCATTATTGTGTACTAAAGCTTCAAACGTATCTTTAAATTCTAACCACCTAAGAAAATCTGAATTAAATGTGGGAACATGAGTCCTTTAACTTAATTTTATCAATATCTAAATCTAATCTAGGTTCATTATGTTGCTGATTCAAAAATCTTTGTTGATTATCAACACTTATACTACTATTACTCCTTTCAAACCCTTTCAAAATTGCTTTTCCATATGCCAGACCTCTCAACAAACATGACTCTATCATTCAATGCGCAATTCATTTCAATTTCCAATTGCACATCTTCAAAATCTTGAGAAATCTGTTCCGCCTTTTCAATGTTTAATTGAATTTCTAAAATCTGTTCATTTGTTAGTTGATTTACTGGAATATCTCTAATTGAATCTATAAATCTATTAAATGTATGCACACGTTGCTCTACAATAGTTCTTTTTCTAAAAAACTTTTGTAAATCGGGCACATCCGCAGGCGCAGGCGTGTTAGATCTTGCGACGTTACCGCTATTATCAGCAACATATTTATTTTTACCTTTTTGTGGGGCCATCTTACTTTAATCACGTAATCAATTAATCAAATATATATAATCACTCAAATATGCGAGTAAGGGTACAAAAGGATAATCAAATCAATTATTAAAATATAATTTAATAAGTAATTAGGCCACTCCTAATTTTAGGATTTACTAATCGCACTTAATCAAAATCAATCATATAAAAACACATAAAACTAATGCATAATCATTAATCAAAATCCATAAATAATTTTAAATCTTAAATTCACCTTAAATACGAATTAATCCAGGCGAACAATAATTGTTAACTCAACTTTAAATCAAAAATCTAGGTCAAATCAAATAATTAAATAAGTGATTGTCAGCATAAATTCAATAATCAAAACATTCAAAATTCTTCCCATCAAAAATAGTCCCTACGTGAATCACTTCTGACTCATGTATATGTATTTAAAAATCCTGTGCAAATTAAATCCACACAAATACAACAACTCAATGACTAGTTTTAAAGGAAGGACAATGATAGGAAAAATTGGAAAAACCTGATCGATTGTATGCTTCTATATGTGCTTCCATAAACCATCAAGTCGAAGACCCCATATAAACTCCACACAACGGCACTATTATTGTTACTCCAAAATGCAACCAAAATCCTGGTCAAAATCACACAATCACGTCTTTAACCACCGTCATTAAAATCCGTAATCCGCCAATCAAGTATTTTTTTTTTTTAATTCACCAAATCCGGCTCGAAGGACCAAAATGGGGGGTTAATCGATAGAATGGACTGTATAATAATTAATAGAAATACCAATAGGTATACTTGACTGGCTAATTATATTAAATTAACATGTAATGACAGTGAAGCTCAAAAGCTATATTAAGACTCAAACTATAACAAAATAATCGCATAGAAATCCAAAAGTCATACTAAGCACAAAATAATGGCTGAGCACGACGACGGCGGTGTCTGGACCCCGCCAAACGCAGGGACAACGGCAGCATTGTCGGCTTTATTATTTGAGTCTATTAGACTTAATTTATGACTTAAAGCTCGAATCTGATGCCACCAGTTTTGCATAACAGCAAATGTCAATAAACCAAAAACTAATAATTCTTCAAATTCAATTTTGTGAAGTGATGTGCCAGCGAATTGACGACGATCCCCATTTATTGAAGAACATTTGCTTCAGTGACGAATCGATTTTTTTTTTTAAATGGCCTGGTGAACAGACATAACTGTAGATACTGGGATAATGAAAATCCGCATGTTTTTCGGGAAGGCTATCCCCAAAAAATTAATGTTGTAATGGGCAGAAACTTATGGGAATGAAATAATCGGGCCATTTTTTTGGAAGAAAATTTGACTGGCGAAATTGGGGCTACTTAAAAAGCAAAGTTTATTAAACCCCACCTGAGAGTATTGAGAATTTAAAAAATAGAATATTTCAAGAATGCAGAGAAATTAGGGGTCAGACCCTTGCCAATGTTTGTAAGGAGTTTGAAAATAGCTTTTTTATTGTCTTGCTAATAACGGCGCGCATTTTGAACATTTAATAAAATAAATTTGTTAAACTAATTAAGTTTGTTTTTCTACCCTACCGATTTACACTTTAATTGCTTCTTGGTCAATCAATTTTATTTTTTTTACAACCATTGATAGCATAATGAATGCCCTTTAAAATAATGTATCACACCATGGGGTAGCAATATTCATTATTTCTAGACATTTTCGCTAACTATTTGCTTACACATTTACCGATTTCATTTTTTTGGTACCGTTGAATAGAGAATTGACAAAATTGACATATTAAAGTGAGGTTAGCTGGAGGTGAGGAGGTGAGGAGGTGATTGACAGAACTTCAGTAAAAGCATAATTAAACGTCCCCCTGTATATCTAATTTGACGTGTTTTTTTTTTTTGTTTTTTTCTTAAGAAATTTATTAAGGGTGGATCGTTTTGAAATGAAAGCACTGTATAGTTTTAAAAGAGAATAGTTTACATTCGTATTATTGGTATTAGTACTATTTTTACTGGCATGGTACTGGCATTTGCAGTTTGTTCCAGATTAGCTTGACTTGTTGCCATGTTTCTTGAATTAAGAGCGAGTTTAGTTTTATTTCTTAAATTTGGTAATTTGTATTATTTGACTATTTCTTGTAATGAGATGTCAGAATCGTCAGTATCAGATATTAAGACAAATCGTTCAAAATGGAAATTCTGTAATATCTAAAAATTCTTCAATTCTAGCTAATTCAAAAATTATCATACTAAAATTAAAAATTCACTTGTCAAAAATAATGTAACGAGCAAAATAATGTATATCAAAATAATTAAATAGTTCTTGTAAAATGACTTACAGTAATATGAAAAATCGTATTATTCTTTTGCATTCTTGCTTAACCTAGTGCCAATAGGAATGAAGCGATGATGTCTTTTATGTCCCTGGTGTTCTTAATCTATGTGTCCAATAGGAAAGAAGCGATTTTGTCCTCTACTCCCTGGTCTTCTTAGCTATGCTAGCTCCCGCGATGTTTGTGTTCCACCAACGCTGATAATTGCAAGTGCGCTCTCTGCTCATCCTACAGCGATGTGTGTTCGATTTGCCAAATTAACCATAGAAACGGAAACTATTCGCGATTTTTGTCGAAGCGTTATAGCAAATCCTACCGACTGCGCCAATATAACGATTGAACGAAAAAAAAGAGCGTTTTTAAAAACAACATGTTCACAACTTATCACAACTTTATTTCTACATGTACAGAGTCAAGAGAAAATAAGGCTCTTTTAAATCAGTTACAATGATTTTTATAATATTAAATAAATGCGCTTACATATATTTTGTTTGATCAGGGGTTTCCACGGGAACTCATGTGTAGGCGTAGTTCCCATAAGAGTATTTAAATTTAATTTTTGGTTTTTATTAAATTAGATAAATTTGCATAAGATGTGCTTAAGTTGCCAGTATCTTGTTTTTTGTTTATATTGTTTTGATGTTTAATATTTCTAAGATAAAATCTTTTTAAGAAATGATTTTATCTATAGTAGTTAGACTATAAGTAGTTAATTATACATACAATATTTCTGCTGAGAAGGAATGATGTAAGCATTCAGCCATTAACTATGGTTACCAAAAATCAAAAGAAAGTCGGTATTTTCCTTTTGGGAAAAATCAATATCAATTATTTCAAGTATGCCAAAAAAATTTACCCAGGTAGAAAAATGACTTCAAAAGACGTCCGGACGCCGTCATTTTAGAAACGTCACTTTGATGTCAGTGAAAGACATCTTTATGTCGTCCTAATTGGTCATTTCAGGTAAATTAGCGTCTAATTTCTGGTCTTTATGAGTTTATTTTACCAAAGATAAATATTGAGTTTTTCTCAGTATTTAATTCATTACCAAAATCAAAATCTTGAACCGTATATTATTAAATTTTAAGACTTGATAATAGGAGCTAATAAGAATCTGATAAAGAGCATACTCTTTTCGACAAGTTTGTTTTTTAAAGACTCTTGAAAGAGGAATTTTTGTACTTAATATTATAGTTGTATGCAGCTAACAGCAGAGCCCAACACTGCAATGTAGCAGCAGGTAACATAGGAACATCAGATTTAGAATTAACGAGCACCTTCGGAGGTTGAAAATTAGTATGGAGAATGAACTTTGGACCATAAATAAATTTGTAAACTTTTAGAATTAAAAAAAATAATTACTAAGGCCTCTTCAGCTATTTGGGAATAGTTTTGCTGCGTACTGTTTCATGTGCTTCATATTAATCGAATGGGTTTTTCCTCACAATTAATAATGTAACCTCTTACTTCATAATAATAACAATAATAATAATAATAATAATAATAATAATAATAATAATAATAATAATAATAATAATAATAATAATAATAATAATAATAATAATAATAATAATAATAATAATAATAATAATAATAATAATAATAATAATAATAATAATAATAATAATAATAATAATAATAATAATAATAATAATAATAATAATAATAATAATAATAATAATAATAATAATAATAATAATAATAATAATAATAATAATAATAATAATAATAAATGTCTTTTATTATTCAAATTCATTACAAACATGGTACAAAAAATAAAAACAAAGTACCTGAACCTGGCGCCGTCTAGCTTAATATAGCTACTCCACTGAACCATATGAGGGTGTATGCATAGCATATAAACCAGCATTATAACAATATACTATATGTAAAGAAAGATTCCCAAATATAATGTATCACAAAAAAAAGTTTTCTTTTTCTATAAAAACAGCAAATTTGATATATATTATATATTAAACAGTAAGAGTTGTAAATAATGGTTATGAATATTCATAAAAACAATTTTATATTTCCTCCTAAATTTATCTGCACGAAGGTCAACAAATTCTGCAGGTATTTTATTGTAGCACTGAACAGCATTGTAAGAAAACGATCGCTGAAACATAGCACTCCCATGGACCGGCATGGTTAACTTATTTCTAGCTCTAACATTTACACCGTGTACATTTGCTCTAAACAACAATCTATTCCTTATTGTCGCAGGTGCCTTTGGGCCGCTAATTTAGTATGCATATGATTTTTTTTTCTACTCGATGAATGATTTTTATCAAAAAAAAGTGGAAAAGTAAAGGATTTTACGATTGTCCATTTTAAGCCAGTTAATTGTTTTAAAATATCGCGAAATATGATCATACTTACGTAAGTCATAAACCAATCTGATACAGGCATTATGCGCATTTTACAATCATTATCTAAGCAAAAACCGTAAACATAATCACAATAGTTGAAATTAGAGAGCACCATGGCCTCAAATAGGCTGCGTTTAAAATTTATAAAAATAGGTTAAATATAGCGAGGCATCAGCATCAGTAGAAATTACAATAGGAAGGTTTGGATCATATTCAGTTAAATGGTTGCTACTGGCATAATTAATGACAATTAATAAAGCCCAAAAATTGGTTTTATTAATTTACGCAAAAACAATGCCTCATATATAAAAAAAAGAAAATAATGTTGCTTAAAACTAAAGAAGGATTTAAAAAATAAAACTTATTTTAGAAAAATGTACTGGTGTAACTGATTTGCCCCTTACGACCGCCACTGGTAATTAATTTTTTTTCTTGTACGTCGGTTGTGTCCTGATGCATAAAGCATTAAAAAAAATATCTAGGATGAATGTAGAAAATGTAGACCTAAATAGCTTAGGACATACATTCATAGAAAAAAAAAGTCAATCACCCTGTAAAGTTTGTCGGTAAAGACACCTAGTATATTCATGAGTAGCTTTAGTGCGGCCTGTCAGAATTCTAAAAATCACTGCTTGATCTTTTCTCTATAGATTTAAATTTAAGCCTGGCTTTGTATAGAAATAATCTCAAGAAGTTTATAGTGGAATATCTAGGGATGTAGGTCTCTATGTAGTATATTATTTGATATTTGGATAGATAAAGTATATTATTTGATATTTTTACTAGAGAAAATGGTAGATTTATCATTTATATTACATTTAAATATTTATGACTGTTAATTTTTAGGTTAAGTTTGTGCTAGGTTTTTAGTTTTTCTCCCCAATTCTAGATGTTCTTCCTAATTGCAGAATCATCGCGGTAACGCAAGCACACACGTCAATTTTTTTTCAAATACATTTTCGACTATTATCTTACAATGACGTTATTCATTGAAAGATAAGAACTCAAAACAAATGAAGAAGTTTCACTTATAGAAGAGAATGAAGTAGAGAGATATCGATATACGCCGACCAATCGCCGCAAAATTAACTAATGTTAATTTTTAATTATATGCATTCTAAACGCGAGATTCATATTCAAAGTAAACAGAAGGAAACAATGATGTAAGTGGATTAATGTAGGTTTAAATCTAAAACAGAACAGTTCCTCGTAAACCTAATTCGAGACTAACTTTGCTAGTCCTTGTTTTAACATTTTTATATTAATACCTTTTGATATTATATTTGCCTAAGAAATGTTTAGCGAGACGTTCTGTAAACCTCTTACATTTATTTATCTTTCCAATGATATCAAATAATATATATTTCTTTTTAATAACCCAATTATTAACATATCTTCGTTCTCGTTTGTTTTAGTTTGGGGCCTATACAATATCAGTTTCACCCAATTGTTCTCTAATTATTAATAATTTTGTTAATCACACTTTACGTTAACTAAAAAATTATAATATTACTCTTAAGTCGCCTTGTGCCCTTTTTTAATCTTTTATTGTAACAATTACTTTATATCGTATTTTGCAATGAACGTTACATTTACCTGTGCTACGCAATAAATAAAATGTTATTGTATAAAAATGGAAAATTAATAATAAATTTATATCCAGTTGGTTTTACATGAAAAAAAAATTGTAATATAGACACATTTTTTGTAATAGAAAGGCAACGAATTAATTAATGATTTATTTTTTGCAATACATTTTTACGGCATCTAGCAGAAAATGAAAGTAAACTTAATCTATAAAAATTATTTTTATGATATTCCTTTAATCAGGGAAGACTTTTCTTTAGTATTTCTTTTGAAACACAATTATTAACATATTATTAAAGGCAGAACATAATGGAAAAAACCCAAATACTGATAAGATTTACTAAAAGAAAAAAATATATGAATTTGATTTGATAGACGCTGAATTTAAATTCAAAAACTCTTTCATTATCAAAAATCATAAACATAACAATTGAAATAATTTGCATCAATAAAAAAAAATTGCTCAATTTATTTCCAGTAGTAATAATAATACCTATTAACAATTAAAATCTGTCAACTTTGCACAAAAATTACTAAATTTATTAAAATATCTGTCAGTCTGTCTGTGATTTTTACAGTGTGAAATATGTGTTTAAAAGTGTCTCTTGAATAGTATTGAGAACTTATCTTGTCTAATGGTATGTCATATAAATTGACTTTACCTCCATTACCAGTATAGGAACTATTTTCATACTTTCGATAAGGCAGAAGCATACTTGCCTTTAGATCCTATGCAGTTGAGTGATGCAGTTGCCTTGTATTATGTGTTAGTTTTTTTTCCATGCGATTGAACTATATGTCAAGATAGGTCCTAGTACCATTTTGTAAGGTTTCTTTTTTGCATCAAATTTTCAAAAATAGGGATCAACAGTTAATCAAACGAATAAGAAGAATGTTATCTTTCTGAAAAATTATTATTATATATTGTCTTATTGGAAAATAAGGTTTTATAAGTTTTTCTCTGTTAACAATTGCAACTATTCTAAATTATCATTTGTTTTTTTACATATAATTACTTCAACCCATAAAATGTAAATCAAAATAATATAATGATGTTTTTAAATTTTTATATTTCCGGCAGTTAAATAAACATTAATATAATTATAATACCTTTCGACCATTCAAAAATGTTTATTACATATAAATATAACAAAACGTTCTAATAATAATGTAAATTTAATTACTGTTACCTAAAGTTTGATTTAAGTTATGTTAATCATTCTTTTTTAACTGCTATACAGGGTGTTATAAAATTTTGTGCAAATATTTTAAGAGCGTATTAATAAAGTCAAAATAAGACTTTTTTTCCTATAAA
The DNA here is from genome assembly GCF_022605725.1 of Anthonomus grandis grandis. Classification (NCBI taxonomy): domain Eukaryota; kingdom Metazoa; phylum Arthropoda; class Insecta; order Coleoptera; family Curculionidae; genus Anthonomus; species Anthonomus grandis. Next base: position 4,488,061 of record NC_065562.1, on the reverse strand, counting down.
TATGTGTCCTAAGATCCAACCCCTGAGAGCTACAGACCACGCAAATTGCTTGAAGAAACTCCAAGAACTCCAAATAAAAATTTAGTTTAATTGATTTAAGAATATGCACAATAATTTCCGACTTCTGGATGACGTGAATAATAACGTGAAATTACTGGAATAAAATGAGAAATTACTTTAAATGCCTGAAAGATATAAAAACTAATTTTTCTACTACCGTACGTAAAGTACTCACTTTACACGCTCTGTTCACAGGAAATGCCGGCAATATACTATTTATGATCCAATGTTTCGGATATTTATCATACATTCTAGCGATGAGTTTTGTAGAACACTTTGTAGAGCACCTTTTATTGTTAAGTTCACTAAATTTCTTATTTCAAATGGGACAGAAATTAGTGAGGGGAATTTCTTATCTTAAAAGAAGGGTAGTGTTGGCCGACTAGTTAAATAACGTTTTTTTTTAACAAACGACCAATACCTTAAGAAAACTGTTTAAAAAATTTTTATATATATATATATATATATATATATATATATATATATATATATATATAAAAATAATACCTAGTAAAATAATAATACCGTAAATACCTCACTACACGTAAAAATATAGCGCAAATATTAATATACTACCACTTCACCACATTTCGTTTAAATCTATACAGATATTTTGCAACACTCAATCTCAAAAATATCTAAATTAACAACTATAGAAATTACTTAGTTATTTTTTGAATTATTGGTTAGAAACAGACATGCACAGACACATAAACCGATTCCAAGCGATCTATCGGTTTTAACCGCGGTTAAGCCCTTGGTTCACCTTGAACAGTCCCTTTATAACATAACCAATCGTGTCCGCTTGGACGTGTTTGGTTAATACCATTTAGGAACGGTAATTACCGATAGACCGCTTGGAATCGGTTATAAGATGTCATACAAACGTTGAAAAGGTGAAATGACCCCTGCCAGAAGTATTTCTGGTACATATTTCTGACATGTTTCTAGCACGTTTCTGTGTTATTAGGGTCTCCGGGATTGATAAAGTTTATATGCAGTAGTGCACGATAAAGTCTTTTACGTTAGTGTCTAAAAAAAATGTTAAATTTCTATAATTATCAATGATATGAACTTAAGTTTAATTTCAATGTGAATGAAAAAATTACACACAGTATCTGCCATACCAAACATCATTAAATTACGTGCTTAGATGTGTGGGGTGTAAGGGTAGAAAAAATCAGGGAGTCATAGTACAAGGAGTACTATGCCTAAAAAATATAACTTTTCGTATTCCAGAAAAAATTAAATAATTACTTTAAACCAGAAAATGTTTAAAATCCTTCAAAAAGAAAGTCTGGAAAACAAGAAAAAACAATTTTATTCTCTGGAAAGCACAAAAATTACGTGAAATACTTAAAAGTATGCTCTAAAAAATTAAAATTAAAATTAGTGGAATAGTCTGGAAAACATAATCAAAAAATGGTCTTTGAAAAACTAAAAGAAACTCAAAATTACTTTAAATGGAGAAACTAATAACTCCAAGTTAATGTCTGGAATAATTTGAATATTAAGATATCGAGAATCATAACTTAATTAAAAGTTTTTTAAAATTTAGTATCTGCTTGCGTGGTCGTTCAAATGACTAGAAATTAGATTAATATAAAATTTCCGTGAAGTCTTTATATATTTTAGTCTTTTTTATACCACGTTAATAAGCTTAACGAAATAATTGGCCCTTTTCTGCTCACTCGGTGTCGGGAGGCTAATATATATTATATTGTTTAAAATTGCTTCAATGAATAAAAGAGATGATATAAGAGGTCCATCATTTAGTCGTGTTTAAAATTAGCTGTTTAAATAAGAGGCCATAAAATATAAAATATATTTTATTTCTTAAAGTATGTATGGATTGGTATATCTTTAAAGATAAAGATATTATGTAAATTAAATGTGGTGTTTTATATTTGAATTGGTCAAATGCCGAAGAAAACTATTTTTTTCTACCCAAAGTTTCAAATTATATTGAATTTATCTTCATGAATGAAATAAATTCACTATAATTCCAAACGTTGGCTCAAATAGTTTTCTTCAGCATTTGATCAATTTACCCACAAAACACCACATCTACTTGTATATCATTAGTTATAATTTACAAGAATAAAGATATGTTTGATTTATAAGTCGATAGGAGGAAAAATTTAGTTATGGGCTTGGACTCAATAAAATATTTTATTAACCTATTTTCTTAAAATGAAACCACTTATATACGAAGTTTTCTAAATTGTTAAGGTTTCTTAAAGGATTATCCTATGCATATTTCATATATATAATAATAATAATACTAATAATAAACGTCTTTTATTTAACAAACAAATCATTTACAGTTGTAAATATCATACATCCATTTCTATAGTGATATAAGGAAGTCTAGCCGTGTGGCTACTCTTCCGTAATCCCTCTAAAGTGAAAATAATATCATGCAGCTTATTAGCGGATAAGTCTTTAAATGTACGTACACATGGTAGATCACCGTCTCCTATTGATGGTGATCCAGAGTGATCAAAGGCCTTGGAGAAGTTTAGACGTATCAAAATATTTATATACCTTTTATGGCAGGCCCTGAATATAGGATAAAGAACAGATGCTAAAGCAGATACTGTACAAAAACTTTCGCGAAATCCACATTGATTACCAGGCAGAATTTTGTTAACAGTAAAATAAATAAATATTTAATTAATAGATCCTGATTAAGAATTCGCTCAAAAATTTTTCACAGTGTGGAAAAAAGGATTTGTGATTCTCAACTCAGAAAAGTAGGAGGGTACTACGATACTATTCTTTGGTAGTGGGATTCCCAGAGCAGTTTTCTAGATTGTTGGAACTTGTTTCTTCACTATGGCCGTGTTACCAATGTGTAAAATTATATGATCTATTAAAGGGCTACATATTTTTCGTATCTAGTGGGCTACATATTTAGTGGAGTATATTTCATCTAGTGTAGCAAAAGAAAATTTGAATTTAATTTCTGGGTTAAATATATGTGTGCTATAATGTAAAATGTGATGGTTTGATGTATTTGATATGGATTACAAAAAAGACGTAAAATAACTATTAATTTCATTAGGATTTGACAGGTTACTTGTTATAATATGTTTTTTTTTGTGAGTGAATATTTAAGGCTTGAAGAGTTTTCTTCTTTTTTTTTATATTCAAAGAACCAATTCATAATACATTGTTTTTTCGTATTTTTCTTCAGAGACACCAAATTTTTTTTTCTAATATTCCTATCTCTATTAACTTTGTGAGTTGCATTGAAATATTTTCTTCACTATTTTCAATTTGAGTATCGGTTGTCTCTTTTTTGTTTTGTTCTGATAATAACTCCAACATTTCTGAATAGGATTTGGGTTCGTCTCCCATTTTTGCGGTGTTTTGGTCTAATTTTTGTCAAGCAGTCGTATAAACCCACTAAAGCGTACTTACTGAAGCATTCATTAATTATTCATAGAAATATCTCCGTTGAGGAATTTTTAACAAGTACTATACCGGGTGTCTCAAGTGCTTTTTACAGCATAAGACTTCGCCATTTTTGAAGATAGAAAAAAATTTCAAAATGCGTTTTTTTATGGGAGACAATGCTTTTTAAAAAAAATACTTTCCAAACTCCCCTAACTAAATCATCCCCGAAACACCACCCCTAACTTTTTTTTTAAATGGCACCTCCATTTTTTTTTAATTTTTTAAATTAAGCAATTTTAATTTAATGGAATACAATGAGAAAAAAATTTTTTTTATTTGTTAATTTACTTATTTATCTACAAATCAATGAATAGTAGTTTCCTTCAAAAATATGGTAAAATTACGTTTATTTTTTTATTTTTTTAATGAAAAAAAACTTTTTTTAGTTGAGTTTGCCATTAGGAAGTAAAATATTTGCACCAATATTTTAGGCGGATGGAACAATAATAGGTTTAAGAACATTTCTAACGTAGCTTGACGCGTTCCCTTAACATCTCATTATCTGCCAAATAACAACTCTGCATATTTAAAAAACACCTTTGCAGTACTAGACTTGCCAAATACCTAATAATATTGTACATTATTGATATTTTTTATTTTAGACAAAAAATAGTTTTTTTGTGAATAAAATATTTGCAGATGAATTTAAGTTGTATATTTACATTAATAAATATTACTAGAACCGTGTTACACTGTTAGAAGTAAGAAAGAAATAGTTAATAAAAAATAATAGTTAAAGTTTTAAATATCCCCAAGCCTCGGTGGGTATGTACCCGCCTAGCAGCCGTGTGGCTATGATCTTTTATAAGTGTCCAATTTATAGTTTTAGTTTTAAAATTATGATAATTAATAATATAAATAGAATGCGACTGACTGAATGACTAAACTGGCCTAAGCCAAGAATAACAAAAGAATGTATCCCTATATTTTGAGTGTTTCGCCTGACTTTAAAAACAAATTATATGCAATCAAGATAAATGATTTAATTTATTCGAATCATGCAGAACTGGACGTAATATTATTCATTCAGTCAGGCCCTAAACTCCCATCTATTCCATTATCCACATTTGCTGGTAATGTTGAAAAATGGCTTAAGTTCAGAGATATTTTAGATCATTGGTTCATGAAAATAGCACCATTTCAAAAGTTAAGAAATTTCATTTCTTGAGAGGATCTAGCGGAAGGTAGCGCAGAGGATGTGCTACCAAATCTTGATATTAGTTCTACCTATCATTCTATCGCTTGAGACTTATTGTGTCAAGGAATAAATCCATGTTGGTGAATGCTTCCATGCCACCTTCAATCGCTTTTTGGTCTTCCAGCTATGACTAAAGAATCAGCTGGAGGAGTACCAGTACTATTAGATGGTATCGTTGGAGGACTTTGATCACTAAGGGCTTTTGACATACTAGTTGATAGCTGGGATTTGGTCATTATTTTCTTAAAATATGAGAACTTGATGCTATTACCGCTAGGGACTGGCAAGAGCAGAAACCAAAGGACAGGTTTCCTGCATTAGTTAAGTTTAATTTATTCTTGAAATCTTAAGCTGAATTGTTGGATACGCTTAAAGGCCAGTCAAAGAAAAGCAAATTGGTAAATCGTTCAGAAAATAAAAATAAGCATTTGAATTATTTTCTTAATGTCACTCCAAGTTGTTCAATTTGTAAAAATCAGCATTCTAAAATGAATTGCTCTGAATTTCTTAAGCTACCAGTTTATGCTAGGTATACAAAGGCCAAGCGCCTTAGACTTTGCCTGAATTATTTAAAACCCATTCATATGAGCAAAGATTGCTGGTCTGAAAATTGTAAAATCTGCTTGGCTCTCAATCAAATGTTATGTCATAACTAAAGATCTTTGTAATAAGTTGAATACCTGTAAGCAAAAAATAATGTCTTAATTATTGGTATAAACAACATGGTTTCTTGCATAAGATATAAATGTAATAAAGTGATGCAATCTCTTCATAACTATTTTACTAAAAATATCTATTTTCTAGTGATACCTAAAATTGTTGGTCCTCTTCCTGGTAAAACCTTGGATGTGTCTCAATTGTAGATTTCAAGATATTTAAAGTTAGGAGATCCTGATTTTGCTACTTCAAGTTATATTGATCTTCTATTAGAAGTTGATTTATTTTATCAACTTTTGTGCTTTGGCCAGTTTAGTTTAAGTTATACTTAACTTATTATGTAAAAAAGACGGTTTGGATGGATTATATCAGGTTCTTGTACTGTTGGTCAAATAACGATGACCAACAGTAATGATTGTGGATTAAATAGCAACTTGGATATTCAAAATCAACTGGAGAAATTTTGGTCATTTGGGGATTCCCCAAAATCCTTAAAGCCTACATATTCAAATGGTGAAAAAGAATATGAGGCTTTGTTTCCGCAAACAATAAAAAGAAACAAGAATGCCCGATTTGTAGTTTAAATTCTCTCTTTAAACAATCTTCATTTATATTAGGAAATTCTCTAGAAAATAGAAAGTTGCTCCGCTAAAAGGCAGTTTTTTTAATCAATTTTTTATTTTTTAAAATTGAATAAAAATCTACAAATGAAAGAACTGTATATTGACTTTATCAAGGAATATGAGGCCTTGGGTAATATGTCTAAATCATGGGAGAATTCTAGTGACATTTCTACTTTTTACCTCATCATGGAGTACTAAGTCAGGACAGTTCCACAACTTGTTTGTGTATCGTCTTTAATGGCTCATCTCCCACAGATAATGAAATATCTCTTAATGATATTCAGTATACTGGTGCAAATATACAGGATGATTTGTTGGAAATTTGATTAAGGCTTAGAAGGTATATTATAGTGGTTTGCGCTGATGTTGCAAAAATGTATCGCAAGGTATTGTTTGATGAAAACTAAAGTAAAGTTCAAAAAATATACTGGAGAGTTAGTTCAGATAAAGAGCTAAATATATATTTTTTTTTGGCCATAAGATGCCTTAAACAGCTGCCCTTAGAGTTAGAAAATGAGTATTCCGACGATTGTCATTAATTTTACATAGTTTTTTGTAGACGATTTGCTTTTTGGGGTAGATACTATTGCAAAGGCTATAGATCAAAGTCTTCAGGTATCTAAAATATTGTTAACTGGGTGTATTTGTCTTAGGAAATAAGTATTAAAATCATCCGCGGTCATTAGTCATATCGTTGAGGTTTGACTCATTTTGATCGAGATGTCTCGAACAGGGTTTTTGAAATTCGCGACATACATTTTAGTGATGATAATAAAACTTTTGACTTGTATTGGTCGTTGTATTGGTAAAAGTAATAATCCTATGAATCATATTTCTTGAATTGATAATGAAAATTATACTAAAATAAGCTAAGATATACAATCCGATTGATTTTGCAAAAATTGTGGAGTACCAAGATTGGTTGGGATCAATCTTTCCCTCAAATATTTATAATGTTTGGCATAAATTAAAACAAGAGGTTGCAGTCGTAATAATATGATGATCTTGCAAAAAATGCTTTGTTCTGATTCTGATATTGTAGAATTACATGGATTCTGTGATGGTTCTGTTAAAGCTTATGCGCTCTCTATATTAAAAGCTCAAACAAAAGTGGTCAAACGCAAATTTCCCTAGTATTTGTTAAGACTAAGGTAGGTCCCCTGAAATTGATAACACTTCCTCGACTTGAATTAACTGGTGCATTGTTTTTGGGCAAGTGGTTTTAAAAGTAAATGTAATTATTGACAAAATATATCAGTGGCTAATTCATCAGTCGTCTTAGACTGAATTTTTCAGTACCTTACAATCTACAAACATTGGAAACAAGGTTAAAAATCGGGCATCCCAAATACAATCATTGACTTCAATTCATAAGTGACATCATATCTCATCCAAGAACAATCCTGCAGATATACTGTCCAAGGGATGTTATCCTGTCATTAATTAATAATAAAATGTAGTAAAATGGCCCTCATTGGCTGAGTAATGATTATTTAGAATAGCCCATCGAAATTGTCGTAAAGGCCTTTCAGTGCTCTTTACCCATTTATTGATGTGAAGGGAGTTCTAAAAGTGGGTAATTTCTAAGAGATTATGCCAAGAAACCTCCTGCTGTCTTGTTATCTAAACCTCATTTTACAAAATTGTTGTATTCTTTTGAGCATATGTTATTATTACATGCTGGTTCCCTTCACTTACATGCTTCAATTCGTGAACATTATGTTTAAATTGCTTTTAAGCAAAACATAAATCTATTGGACAATTAACAGGTGACCTACCGAAAGAGCGCATCTCTCCTACGCTTCCATTCCATATTACCGGAGTCGACAATGCTGGTCTCCTTCATATAAAATCGAGAAAAAGAGTGGGCGGAGGGACAAAATTTCAAAATGCTGTGTGCCTATTCATATGCTTTTCTACTCGTACGGTGCATTTGGAGTTAGTATTAGAGCTAACTTCTGAAGCATTCATTTTTACCGTTTCAGAGTCGTTTCATATCTCCCTGAGGCAGACCTTCATTAATTGGGTCTAATAGTGGCCCAAACTTTGTTGGTGCCAATTCAGAGTTTAAAGAGCTTAGTAAATTTCTACAAAGGCATAGCAAAGGATTAACAGGAATTTTTGAAAGTGAAGAGATTAGTCGGAAGTTTATTCCCTCTCGGGCTCTTAACTTTGGTGGACTGTAAGAAGCGGGAGTAAAGGCAACTTACTAATTTGTCAGATTTAATTGAAATTTTCAGACAATATTTAAAAAAATCACACATGCAGGATATGTGATTTTTAAAGATACGAAAATTTCAAATTTTCCGACTTTTTATAACCCCACAAAAATCTAGAAATAATTTTTTCTAAATATTTTCATTATATTACGCTAATATTTTTTTTTATTCTGCAAAAAATTCCTTTTCTAATCCTTATAAAATAAAATACATCATCGCATTGTTAAACGATATAGTAAAGTTTATTTAATTGAATTGTCGATAAGCTATAGCAAATAAAAACAATTTAGAAAATCTTTTAGCTCAATTGGTATTGGTATTATTGGAAGAGTTGTGTTGAAAAACGACCAGAAATAAACTATAAAACCCCAAATAAAAATATCTTTAGGTAATTAACAGGAAAATGATCAACCAATTATATTAGAGGACCCATGGATAAATGAATTTCATAAAAATCTAACCCCCTGTTACGTCTCTTTTACTAAAGCACCTGATAAAGACGTGCCTTTGGGTTGGTCTTTTTAAGTGGAAGAGCTTTCCTGTGCTCTAAAATAAAAACAATACCGCACCAAATATCGATAATATTTAATACTCTATAATTTTAAAATTACCAGATTTTGTCAAAAGAATTCTACTACGAATTTTTAATTAAACAGGGTGTTCCTTAGAGCCGTGCTAACATTTAAGGGAGTGATTCCTGGACCCATTTTAAGAAAATGTCTTAACTTTTGAGGTACAGGGTATTAAAGTATTAAAAAAAAAATAATTTTTTTAATAATAACTTAAACAATATTGTAGAAATTTTTATGAAATTTGGTACGTGTATTCTATGTAGCAAGACGCATTTGTTGATGTGCAAAAAAAATATTTTCTCTGCCAGTGGCGTTTTCCCTACAGGTCTTCTATTGAATATTTTTAGTAAAAAATACTCCGTCACCTCTTTTTCTTAAAATAAAAATTATTTTTAAGATCTTCTATACCTTTTTAGCAAATTTGATCTTTTGGCTTTTCTTTGTCCATGTCCGACACATGGTTTTTGCTTAAAAAAAAATAAAAACAATTTTACTTTAAAATCTGTTGCGGTGTGAAAATGTTTGTTCGTCGATTGCAAGCAAATTAAGGGATCAAATTTATTACAAGAAGTATAAAAGGTTAAAAAAATTGAATAATTTAAGAAATACTGATGTTTTTAACGCGTTTAAAAAATTAATGGGAGTAATAAAGTGCCGAAACGCGTCTTTATTTAACGCAAATTAAGTCGCGAAGTCGTCTATGCATGTTTCTTATAGTTTTATTTAACGGCTCAAATCTTAATTACACTAATTACAAAAATTGTTGAAAATGACCACCTTCACTAAGTAGGCATGCTTACGCTTGTCTACGCATGGAATTGCGCACACATTCAAATATTCCCGGCGTATTTCGTATAGTTTCACACGAGGCAACTATTCGGTCTCTTAAGTCTTCTAGAGTATTTACGGGAGTTTTATAGACTAGAGTTTTAAGGAGCCCCCATAATCAATCTAAGCTATTGAGATCGGGGGATCTTGCTGGCCATTGTTGTGGTCCTCCTCGACCGATCCATCGATTCGGATAAATGGTATTTAAATGGTTTCGGACAATTAAACTAAAATGAACAGGAGCATCATCGTGCATGTACCATATTCAATTTCTTAACAGAAGTGGCACATCTTTGAGAAGCCCAGGCAGTTTCTTTTTCGAGAAACTGTAAATATGACCGACCATCAAGGTGCGTAGAAAAAATGGGCCTATTAGGGAACCAATACTTCCTGCCCAAACATTAACCGAAAATTGGTGTTGAAAATGGATTTCCGTTATGGCATGGGGGTTTTCTGCCCACAAATGATTGTTGTGAAAATTTTAAATAGCGTTCCAAAAAAAATGTTGACTAATAAATACTTGACGTGCTTGCGACGTACAGCCCCAGAGCTGAATACCGTACAAAATTCGTGAGTGCATAATAGCGTGGTATACACAAATTAGCTGACTAATTTCCATTACCACCCTAAGGTTCCTAATGGCTAACATAAACTAATTCCTAACATAAACTACCGAGCTTCATCGACAACTCAGCACAATGAGAGTCCCAAGAAAGTGAGTCATACAATGTTAAGCCAAGAAACTTAACTGATTTTTAGCGTTCCAAACAATTGTTATCGTTGGTTACACATAAATAATATCACTGTTTATTTGACTATGACATGCATGAAAAACCATGCAATTAGTCTTTTTATTGTTCAGGTAAAGTTGTTTTAAAATAAACCAATTGCTAAGTTCCTCTAAGGCTTTTCCAGCAGGTACATCAATATGTATGCATACATACAATTGTTACCATGTTCTGTCTTCGCACCAGCGCAGATGTATCATCAGCATACATAGTGATAACTGTGTTATTACCAGAGGCAAGGGAGTAATAAATAAAAGAAATAACACCGGGCCCAATACGGAACACTGTAAGACCCCAACGTCCACTTTAAGGTTTTTATTCTGCATACTAGATCCGAAGGTATCCCTCACTGCTACATATTGTGAGCGATCTACCAAAAATTATGCAAGCCAGCTCAACACTACTGCCCTTACACCATATGATTCCATTCTATCCAAGAGTAAAGTCTGATCTACGCAAACAAACGCCTTGCTGAGATCACAAAATATCTCAACAGGGCACTCACCCGCCTAAAGAGCTTCGATTATCCCTGATAATAATGCCAAAACAGCAAACGTCGTGGACCTACCAAACACAAAGCCATGCCCAGTCGAAATAAATTGATTTTTTTTTTCAAATGACATATACTGATTAAGCATTGCATATTCAAAAATTTTAGAAAAACTAGAGGTTAAGGCTAGGATCTATAATTGTCAGGCATAACTCAATCCCCTTTTTTAAATACCGGTATAACTTTAGATATTTTTAACGAATTTTGAATTTTTTGATATTTTTAAGAATTTCCCTTTTCAGAAGATAAATTTTTAAGATCAGGTAGTGGTTTAAGGCCAGCCCCAGCAATATTCTTAAAAATATGTAAAGGAATGTCATCAGGTCCACTTGACTTCTTGTTTTTAATTTTAGTTTTAATAATATGTAAAATTTCATTTTCATTAATAAATGGAATGGATTATTGCTTGTACATGGTTTGCGGTAAAATAAATGACCTATTATTATCTTTAGCAACATTGTTATTTTTAGTAATATTGCTTAATATTGCTAAAATGCTTTTTGGTTCTTTTATAAAAAAATTATTAAAGTAAGTAGCCACTTCTTTGGGATTATTAATTAAAACTCCATTATCATTAATTTTAATATCAGGATACCTTTTTTTATTGCCATTTAACTCTGACACAATAGACCACAAGGTTTTACTGGGATTTTCAGAATCAATAATTTTTTGCTGGTAAAATTATTTTTTACAATTATTAATCAAAGTTTTATGTTTGGCGCTTTCAATTCTGTACACTGCACTCAGTTCCGGGACCGCATGTCGACGCTGATGCACCTTCTTTAACAGCCTACTAAATTTACGAACTTCATTAGTCATCACACCCATGATTTCTTGTTATTACTGGAGCCCGATGGTTTAGTGCGCAAGTTTGCATTAAAATGCACATATGCTGAATAGAATATCTCAAACTGCAAATTATAATTACTTTCTCTGTAGACTTCCTGCCAGGTATCATTCATAAGAGCCTGCCTAAAATTGCCTATATTGTTTTGGGTTAAATTTCTGTTGAACATAGTAACCCATTCAGTGTTGTTTTTAAATTGACCGGTATTCAAAAATATGGTTTTATGATCTAATATTGTATTATTTTGAACAACCGCATCAGCACAGTCAGATAAATTTGTAAAAATTAAATTCAATACAGTAGGAGTTTCAAGGCCAATACGACTTGGTATACGAACCAGATTGCTGTTAAATGAGTTCATGTTAAAATCATCTAAAAATATAATCTCGCGATTAGGTTTAAAATACTTTACCATCATACAACACAAATTACGAATAAAGATATTAAAATCACCAGTGGGTGCCCTATAACATAAAAAAATAAACAAACAATTATTTGGTGCATAAGGATATAATACCCCACATAATTCGATATCCATTTGTGACCAAAATCATCCAATTTAATAACATCACAATTTATATCATTATGTGCCCAGATTGCTGCGCCTCCGTGAGTCATATTATTGCGACAATAGTATGCACTTAGACAATATCCCTCGATGACCATAAAATTAATATTATTTTGATGATCCCACGTTTCTGTGAGACAGACAAATGTTAATATTTTTTCCGTATAGTTAATTTTATAAAAGTCAGATTTAGAAGTATTGAAACCTTTAACATTTAACAACATAATGTCATAAGAATCTGAGCAGTCAGGTGCTATTTCTGTGGTAGTTTTACAGTCTTGGGATGAAAAAACCGATTGACACAAACCCCATTAGGCTACAATGTAGGTGCCATGGCAGCTGATAATTTACTATTATTAGCGGTGATTTTAAATGACCCGTAATACTGAGGATATTTAAAGACAAGTTGTTCTAATTGCACTTCGGGAAAAATTGGTTTAAAAAAATGTAACATGTCATTGTATACAACAGTTGTATCAGGGTGACGTTTATAAGCATGTAGGAAAGCTAGTTTAGTTAATGGTTTTAAATACGCATCTTTATAAGAATTGCAACCTATCTTTGGCTTAATTTTGGCTAAAATATTTTTTCGCGCGGTGATCTTTACAAATGTACAGTAACACAACCGAGTACTACCGAGTAAAATAAAACCGGCTAAGGAGGAAAAGGCGAATAGAAGAAGCGTAAGAAACTTGGCTGCCTCAGTGGCGGGCGATTTTATATTTAATTTAAAAATATAATTTTTTTAAATAGATTAAATATGATAAAATAATAACAATTAAAAATGGACTAATAATTTACACAATGATAATAATAATATGAAACTTATAATAAGGTTATGCAAGAAGTTCGTTTTTAAATTAAATATTTATAAAGAATATATTGTATATTAAGAGTCAAAATTTGTATCTATTAAAATTATATTTATATTAAAGTAAGTTAAAAGTAAAGTAAAAAAGGAGTTATTTATTAAGGACGGTACAAACTTAGACAAAGTCATGAATAGTACTTTCGGGTAATTCTACATGCATTGGCTAAAAATGAACAATTTTTTTTTACTAAAACGTCTTTATGTATTAATTCCTGTTTTAGAAATGAATGGAAACTTTACATAAAAATAAGCTGATAAATTTTAGGTTAGAATAGTGTTTGATGTTAATATATAATTCTCGCCAGGTTTTTTAACTCTTTAAATGTTTTAACTACTTTAATAGTTCTATGAATGCTAACAAAATTAGCCCATGTTATAGAATAGCAGGAGAGCTAATGTATGAAAGTGTTTTCATTTTCCTATATCATTTTGTCAGAGGCTTAACTAAAAGCAGATCACATTTTCATATTTTCAATCTTGAGAAGTTCTTAGTTATCCCATATGTAGTAATAATATGTTAGGTTTTACTCCGGTTCTTGGTCGGCGTCTATTAAAAAATAAAATCATATATTAAAAAAAAAGCTAAATAAATAATAATGCAAATAAATACTTAACGTTTCTATATCATTTTCTTTGTCGCTTTTTCCGTCGCTGTCAGAAGAATCGTCATCACTATTTGATTAGTCTCCCAGAATTTATTTTCAATCTCCATAACATTTGCCAAATTTTTAAATGCCAAATTACCCGGAGTATTGTGAGATCAAATATAATCTTTTAGTTGCGCACAAAGCAATTCGATTGGATTTAATTCGCACATGTATGGTATGTGAAGAGGAACATGCCCATGAATCCGAAATATTCAGTACACAACATAGTTTTTTTCATCACTGGAGGGCTTGTTTCGTTGAATTATTTCAAATAATTCCCATTTTTGTGCAGCTGGGTCATGTTGAATTCATTAAAATGTAAATAATAATTAATTTACAAAAAAAGTCCTATATGATTTCAGCACTTATAAAAAATGTAATAATTATGGAATTTAAAAATTACCATTCTTAATTAGTAATTCTGTCATGTCCTTTTTAACAGATGATTTGGTTGGGACTTTATTTTCTTGAACTGAGTGGTAGGGTACATTGTCAAGTATAATTACCGAATTTTGAGCAATATTCGGCAACAATTTTTCTTTTAACCACTTAATAAAATTGGCTTTATTCATTTGGCCATGATAGTCGCTACTAGCTTGATCCGCTTTAAAAACAAGACCAGCGCTGGATACAAAGCCACTTTGAGATCCGGCATGAACCATTACTAATCGACCTGCACATCGAAGGAAGAAGGAGAAAAACATTAAGCTTTTAAATAAAATCTAAATTATTGGCGGTGATTCATATTTAAATCAATGTATTGGGCATTTCGCCCTTAAAAAGTAATATTAATAAATTTAAATTTTAAAAAATATATTACTTTAGCTTTTTAAAAAATATTTAAAAAGAATAAAAATTGAATTTTACACTTATTCAACAATTTAACAAACTCGAATCTCAATCAATTTTCCTTAATATTACTTATATTAATTTTCAAATAAGAATTTAATTGGCTTAAGGTATAATAGACTTTTTATTATATATTATTAGTAATATTTTTTTAAATTTTATATTTCTTATTAATTCTATATTCACGGCGAAATGTATAAATAAATAGATTTAACCATAACTTTAATTATAAATTAAACTTTACATCGTAAGTGGTGATAAAACGCAGTAAATAAACAGAATCAAAAATATTCTTTTTATAACGTCTTTGCAAGCCTCCCTGACTATATTTTTTTAACCGAGATCAATAATAAAAAATAATTTAATCGCCAATTGTATTTTAAATAGAATTCTAGTAAGACATATACTTACCTGGATCTTGGAAAATAATTATCTGGTAATTTTAATTTTTATTTAAAATAAGCATTTTATAAAATCACTTTCAAAATTATGATAAAATAAAAAAAATTAACAATATTCTGAATTCGTTTCAGTACGACTTTTAAAATGAGTGCACAAATATGCTTATCACTTGCTTTAATATTGCTAACAACCCCAAAAACTTCATTGCTTTGCCAACATTTTCCAAAAGTTTAGTCATTATCCACTAATGTTTCGTCAAGGTATACAATATTTCTTCCTTCTTCCCTATATTTTTTAATTACCCTTATATATTTATAGCGCCAATGAAGAATAGCATGTCGCTCCACCAAGATTTTTCTTTTATTTTGACACTTTCTAAAGTAAATAATCCCTTGGCCTTCAAAAGCTTTCTCAAAGTTTCTCTGCTATACGGGAAATTCATGGTTTCTCGTAATTTAATAAGTAATTTATTTATAGTGGGAACCATCTTAAGCTCTAAATAAAAATTATTGATTGCCTTAAGAGATCCTTTAAGTCCTTAATCCCTTAAGAGACAGATTCAAGATTTTTTAATAGATGGGGAAGAAAGCATCTGATCTGGGTATTCTGCTTGTCGTTTTATATCTTCCTTATGAATTCGACTTACTCTATCTTTAGAGACGCCAGTTTATAGAGCAACTCGATTAATCTTTCTTTTAAGAGAGAATTTAAATGCGTTGGCTAGAGCCTCTTCATCGCAAACCCTATAAATATATGCTATTATCTCCTTAGATTTCTTTTCATAATGAATAATTTAAAATAGAAGTAAGAATTACTTTAAAACTCTAGAAATAAATATACCATTTAGGTTATAAAAATCGTGTTTGGTAGCTTAATCTGTACTTACTTTACTTCCCGGTAAAAGCGTAATCAAGGAAAATAAAATGTCCAATGTCTTTAGCAAAAAAAAATAACAACCCACAATAACAGTCAACAACACAAAACTGCAGAAAAAATAACAACAAATAGCAAATAACATGAATAACAACAATAACAGCAAATTATAGTTAAATATAATCGCAAATGAATAAATGTCGAAATCGCAAAATCATCTAAAAACGCTTAATCCTGAAATATGCAAATGTGTCACGTGCCACACAACCATCGGAAGTCACGTGTATGGCTGGACCATAGACTTATAACCAAGGATAGACCAAACTACTCATTCATAAATCGCAATAAGTAGCGATCAGTCATGGAAATTTAGGAAAAGCGATAAACCATCGTTTGGCAACGTCGCACCGTCCGCTGCAGCGACTGCTGCTCTGATGTCGCCGTGAAACACGCATGCCTCAATGAATCGATTTTTCATTTCGGTCATTTCCTTTCAACAGCCATAGGCGTAGTTAATTTTTTGTAATACTATTTTTTCTTTTCAATATATTATTTATTTTAATTGACTTTACATTTAATAAATCCTTAATTCTTATAAAATATCTTTATCAACTGATAAAATATTGTAAATATGATATACAACCGGATGTCATTTGGATTACTGAGACAATTTGAAAATTTGTCAACAAACTTATACCTATTACGTGTGGCAGATAAACGAAAAAGTGGTAAAATGAAAGTACACACCCGTTTTATATCATAATAACAATAATAATAAATTATTATTGCCATACGAAACGTACGGGCTGTTTTTGGAGCGGAAATTTTAAAAATTGCAAAAAAAGTAGGTCGGCAGCAGATTGAAATTTAAAGGGCTTGTTTATTTTCGTGTTAAGATAGCATAAACAAATTGTGTCTCTACCGCTCAGTGTTTTAGAAATTGAAGCTTGAATTTACGCGAAAATTTTATTTTTTTTTAAATCGGTATAAAATATTATTTAAAATTGTTAAAAGCCGACAGCTTTGGCCGGTAACATTGTTATGAATTTATTAATCAATTAATTAATTACATATTTAAAAAAAAAAAATGTTGTCTTTAAGACTCGAGGTATTAAGGTTCTCCATGGGATCAATACTTTTGTAATAATTGTTTTTTCCACTATGAGCATTTTATAAGAGATTCTTTTTTCTTATAAAATGTTATGGGGTATGTAGTAAAAACGAAAACCAAAGATTTTCTAAAATAATATATAAATTTATTCACATAAATAAATTCACAGTATTACTGTCATCACAGTATTAATCTGATACAATTAATTACTAAGTCTGCTTTAGCAGCAGATTCAAGCCCATTTAGAAAAAAATACCCAACAGGCACTTTTCAAGAATCATTGATGGCTACCACCATAAACACCAGTGCCTCCTTAGCTTCAGGAAGGCTATCTCCGTCAACTGCCTTGGACTGTAATGTGGAATGATCAGCTGAAATACTAGTACAGGCCTCTGATTCAGCTTCAGAGGCAGTAGCTGTCCTTGAAGATGTAGGTGATGATCTCTGTATCATTTCTGAAGGGCCAGGTATGCAGGATAATTCATGATCAATGTCTGGTGAACATTTCGCAGTAACATTACGAGCGACCGGCTCATTTTCTGTAAGCTTGGATCCACAAGGTGACAAACTGATGTTAAAACTTTGAGATGATAAGCTGAAAAAGTTTTACTTATAAATCTACAGCAATTGTAGGTACTAATATACAAAACGTGACATAAAAATTATATTGTACATATTATTGATAAAAATATGTACTATTAAGGTTTTTTCTTCCATTAAAGTAGGCTATACAGGGTGTCTTAAATGCCATGTGCCACTATTGCTATCTCGGAAACTATAAAAGATATATGAGGGCGGTTAAATTAGAAAAAGGTTGCCAATTTTGATGCTCACTCCAAATCTTTTACATTGTTGCAAAATTCATGTTAGTTTCTAAATGATAGGAAACACTGTAAAAGGATTTGGAATGAGCATCAAAATTGGGAACTTTTTTCTAATTTAACCGCCCTAATCGCCTATCTTTTAGAGTTTTTAAGATAGCAATGTGGAACATGGTATTTAAGACACCCTGTATATATTTTGTTTTTTTTTAGGATATAAAGATTAGAGGGGAAAGATAAAGACTAAGAAATTTAATTAGTCATTATTATAGTTCAAATTTCAAGAACTGTTAATAGGATTTTTTTTAATAAAAATAGTAATGACTGATTTTCATTAAGAATTACTTAAGCAATTATTAAATAGACCCATATCGATTTTTATTATTGTAAAATGCAGGTTGTTTGAAGAAGAAAATTGTAAAAATCAAATCTATATACCTATACATGCATATGTATATTTCAAAATGTCATGAGACTTGAAATTCCAATATTTTCTTGGTAAGTTTAGGTAAGTTTTTTTAAATTTTTTAAAGAATATAGCAAATATTTTAAAATAAGCAGAAAATAATTAACAAAATTCTTACCTAGTCGAGGAACTATCATAAAGAGATTCCACTAACTTTGGAAGGGAACCTGGCTTAAGACATTTTTTGTCATCTCGACTCTGAAAAAAGTCAGATGACTTAAAATGTTCAGAGCAAATCAGTGCAGATTTTGGTAATTGGGTTATTCAGCAGGTTCAGATGGAAATCTAAAAAATTAAAATCTAGTATTTATAAAGTACTTTAGGGGGTAAGTAATAAAATAACATTATTACTAGTCTAGAATAAAATAGATATTTTTAACGAAAGATTTAGGTACCTAATATTTGTTTCATGCAAACAAAATAAAATAATAAGTGTTTTTATATTTATGAGTTCATGCAGGAAAATAAAATACCTACTTACTCTTACTAAACATTGCACAGCATGATAAATTTTTTTTACTTGTTTGGGATAATTACAACAAGAAAACAAAACAAACAACTTATTTTCAAGAAAAAATATCAAAAAATAAATTTGAAATAAGCAATCACTTAAAAAAAGTTTATTTTACTATGGGCAAATGCAAATCCGAGGCAAATCAAATTGATTTTAGAATAAAAAGTTAAA
The DNA here is from genome assembly GCF_022605725.1 of Anthonomus grandis grandis. Classification (NCBI taxonomy): domain Eukaryota; kingdom Metazoa; phylum Arthropoda; class Insecta; order Coleoptera; family Curculionidae; genus Anthonomus; species Anthonomus grandis. The sequence continues at coordinate 4,468,964 of NC_065562.1, read as the reverse complement.
AGTTGACCAATCCTTATTTTATATAATGAGATAATGTTATTTTGCCTAGCATGTACTGTGCATAAAAAAACAAAACATACCGTGAACTTTTTTATTTAATTTCTTAATTTATTTTATTATACCTACCTAAAAGTTATATTATTTTATTTCGTGAATGAACTCACAAAATACAATATATAATATTATAAAATACACTACTTTATTGTGATGAAATGAAAACGACATTATTTTATGGTATGGCTATCATTTCGTGGCGTAGCGCCGCCACTGATACTCAAAATCATGCTTGACGTAAATATTCTTGCTTACCTATGAAAATATACATTTTCCGACGTAGTACTCGTTCTTTGGCACACGTGACACTTTTTAGTCATGGTATTAAGTCTTAATAGTCCAAAACAACACAAAAAAACGTTAAAAACAATCAAATAATCACAAAAAAACGACTATAAAGCTCGAGATCTCTGTTAGGCAACAGCGCACACGAAAAATGAATGAAATAGTAAAAATTAATTTACGTCGTAAACAGGTGAGTTGCCACTTTCGTCAACAGGTCAGTTTGTTTCGGAAATTCCGTTGTTTTGGGTGCGGTCGTATAAAACTGGTATTTTATTGTATTTCTAGGTATTTAGGTACCTGAGGAACAAATTTTGCATGACACGAATATTTTCATTTTGATATGGGAACTTGTTACAGTAAATAGTAATAATTTGTGGATTATTGGCAATTAAATAGAAAAATAATATATTTTCCGGCGAAACATCTTTTCAACTTGGCATCATGGCCTTAATATCTATATGCGTGTATGATTTCGTTTAATGTAAACATGCTGGGTCTATCCTTGGTTATAAGTCTATGGGCTGGACGAATCACGAGACAGATACAAAGCGTCGCCGCTCCGGGCCCGCCTCGACTGAGCGTCTGCAAGATCATCTGTGCGGCCTGTTGCCAGCTGAGACACTTTTTCGGGTAATGAAAGAATTATGATGCTGGTGATTTTCGTCTCCACTGCATAAATTATGTAGATTATATATGAGTATTAAGTATAATTTTTAATACAGACTGCGAGTTTTTGTGAAGTGTTATAAGATATGTAATTTTAAGTTAGAAAAAAGTAGTATTAAATATATAAGATATATTAGTATATTATTATTATTATAAGAGGTGGCAACGTTGCAAAAACGAAAATATTTTAGTGCCGCATTCTTTCCGCGAGGATTCTTTCAGTTGTGACAAGAGTCTACGTAACAACTTTTCAGGTAGAGCGCACTGGTATTGCCCCGTCGCCTTATCGCCCCGTGGCCCCGTCAAGCTATCGCTGAAATTGTATTACCTGTATAATAAATAAAACGTTTTTCGAGTTTACTGGTGACACGTTAATTAAGTTATTTTAGGTATATTAGTATTAATAAAATCTGTTTTTTAACAGTTTTATTCATCTTTGGCCCGTATCTAAAATATATGTACATTTTGATTGTTTCAAATATTGCACTAACTTTTTGGCTTTTGAACTACTTCTACTTAACCGATTGTAACAAAATTTTACACAAACATTGGGTTCTTGTCTTATGACAATACAATATTATTATATTCACCAACCTTATAGAATTAACCCGGCATCGGCAACCAGCAACCCCTAGGTAGGTACCTTAATAGAGGGAGGAGATAGCTTTATGATTTTAAATTAGAATAAGGACAAATTAATTATTAAGGACAAAATAATAATTAATAAAATACCTCGTGGGTCTTGTCGACTTTAAGTATCTCCGATTTTGCAATATTTTAAAATTCGAACATAAAGAGTACTTTGAGAAGAATATATTAAGAGAAAAAAATTTGCGGATCCTTCACATACGACGCTAAAAAATAATATTAAATTATGTCAAAAAAGAGGTCTACTTTACTCTATTTGATGATCGAAACTCGTTGCTATTGATAATTACATTGTCAAACTTTTGACATATGATCTCGCAGTTGCCAAATTGTGTATACAGTGCATTTTTTTTATCTCGGGGCATAGGGTTTTACGTGTAATATTTTCAACCCCATATTAGAACCTGTTCTATTTAATCGATAGGATTGAAACTTGGAACAAGTGAACTTTAAGTTAACAGACTTTAAAAAAATCCCATTATTTTGCAAAAAAAATTGCGAGAAACCTATTTAAAATACGTTTTTCTGATGAAAAAGTTTGCTTTTTCTGCACCTCGTAACCTTCATTACCTTTACACTTCAAAGCAGGTAGACAAATATCAACAAAACAATTTACAATTACACAAAATAATTTTTAAATTGCTCCATTGAAATTGTTCAAAAACTCTTTAAAATGTCGATTTACACTACGGAGGAACGTATTGAGATGGTTTCAAACTACATTAGAGGAATGTCGGCGCAAGAAGTGGTAGATAATTTTGCCGTGTCTTATCCTAACCGTCCCGTCCCGTCTAGACCAACTGTACAATGGTTTCATGAAAAATTTATTACGATTGGATGCATCGCCAGTTCTCACTTAAAATAAAAAAGAACTGAAACTCGGTTCTAACAAGACGAAGAATTTAAAATGGAGGTTTGCTTGGTCGTTGAAGAAAATCCAACAAATAGTCTTACTCAGTTTGCTGAAGTTACCGGAAAAAGTAGGAGTAGTTGCTATAAGGCAATCAGAAAAGAAAAATACGGTAATTCTGCAGTTTAGCGGCTTTTGTTAAAATTAACGAAAAATGGTCGGGTTTTTTGCAAAATGGGTGGATTTGGATATATATTTTTCACTAAGAGTGGCGGAAAGCCAAATTTTATCACGAAGAGGGTGTTATCGCGCACTAAATCACTCACTTTGGGACATGAATAGAATAACGTCATTAGAATAACCCTGTATTCGATTAGTTTTGACAACAAATAGGTTACAACTAAGGTGAGGTTAGGTGTGGTGTTGCCAGTTCTGTCGTCTACTGTAGCTTCAGCCTTGTCCCCAGTGTGGCTGACTCATGAGTGCCTTCTCTAAAGTGGCGAATTCACTCTATATTTTTTAGTCACGTGAAATGTTAGGTATTATGCGTAAAATAAATTCACAAAAACTGTTTTTACCTTTTCTTGGGTTGTCGACTCTGGGGGTATGTGTGCAGTGTTTTGGTTTGTTCCGTTTCTCTATCACCGCGAGGGGAACATAAGGCGCTGCACACAGACCATACCAACCCAACCCAACCCAACCCAACCCAACCCAACCCAACCCAACCCAACCCAACCCAACCCAACCCAACCCAACCCAACCCAACCCAACCCAACCCAACCCAAGCCACTCTTAGTGAAAAATATATATCGAAATCTACCTACTTTGCAAAAAACCCGACCATTTTAATTCCGCTAAACTGCAGAATTACCAAAAATACAAATCTTTTAAAGTTAGAAATGTTCAAGAACTCTTGCCTAATGACTATTTTCTTAGAATGCAGTTTTGTGAACAGTGGATGGAACGAATTAACAACGACCCCACAATTACAAACAAAATACTATTTTCAGACGAAAGTACTTTCTGTACAAATGGTACAGTCAACAAACAAAATACTCGAATATGGGCGCGAGAAAATCCTCACGTCATTTAGGAAACGCATACCCAAACAAGACAGAAACTTAACGTGTGGGCAGGAATTCTTGGAGATCGAATAATTGGACCATTTTTCATAGAGGGTAGCCTGAATACTGCAAAATACTTAAATTTACTTCAGGTGCAGGTCATTCTCGCATTAGGAAACGCTGTTCAAAATGGCAGGATAATTTTTCAACATGATGGAGCCCCCGATCATAGTGCAGCAACTGTTATTGGGGCTATCTATCATCGAAAGTGTTTGATATTGTTAGAGGCAGACCCAACAATATCAAAGAACTGTCTGGGCTTTTGTTTGCTTTCAATTTGGAGGTCACTTTGAACAATTTATTTGAAAGGTTTTATTTGTTTATTGTTGATTTTTGAAAATATATTTTTGAGATTTTAAGGAAATTATTTTGTGTCACTGTCAGATATTTGTCTACCTGCTTTGAAGTGTAAAGGTAATGAAGGTTACGAGATGCAGAAAAAGCAAACTTTTTCATCAGAAAAACGTATTTTAAATAGGTTTCTCGCAAATTGTTTTGCAAAATAATGGGATTTTTTAAAGTCTGTTAACTTAAACTTCGCTTGTTCCAAGTTTCAATCCTATCGATTAAATAGAACAGGTTCTGACATGGGGTTGAAAATATTACACGTAAAACCCTATAACCCGAGATAAAAAAAATGCACTGTATATGTAATAAGCAACAAGCACATCTAAAAAGCATATCTTATATAATATAAAACATGAAAGACAACTAAATCTATCTGCTAAAATGATAGTAGTGTTTTTACACTATAATAGTGAATGGGTTTTACTTTTACACACATTTGTACATAAGCAAAAAATTCATTCTCTTATGCAAAGGTTCGTAGCCTCCATATTTTCTAATATTTTGAGATTCTATTCATATGAAAAAATATAGAGGGCTCGTAAACGTCGAGCACATGGAAAGTTCAGAATTTCAGGAGATTTGAGGTCTGCTTCTGTAGTTATGCTTTCAAATAATCGGCTTTTTTCAATCAATTTGCGCGAGTTGTATCTCTGAGGGAAAGCTGTTTATAGGAAAAAAAGTCTTATTTTGATTCTAAAAATATGTGCACCGTTTTTTGTAATAGCCTGTTTAGAATGTTATATAAAATATTATAGTCGATATGAAATAGTTGTAGTGCTCTACTCTCCAAATTTTGTATAATATTAATTTTTTATTTGAGAGAGTGATTAGAGTTATAGCCTTTGTAAAAACCTTTCTGAGAATCTTTTGTGGTTTTTGGTACCAATCTGATTATATTATATTTTGGTTAGTTCTAATTAAGGAAAGGAATTGAGTTGGTAAACTTTATTTCGATCGTAAATTGCAGTTTTGAATGAAAATTAATAAATGTGTTAAGAAGATTCTACTTAAAGAAAGCCAACCGCAAAAGTTGGGGTTTGACAAATTGATCTGTCTTAGTCACTGCCAGTAATCCACAAGATATGCATAATGCTTTGAGAGTTCAACTATCGATCTTATATTGCACAGGCGAATACTGGCAATAGATTTAAAGTGCTGCCGACCATTAAGCGTATCCCGACGGTGTTTTCTACCTGACGAAACAAAAATTTGTTTGGTGCCGGATAGTCGCCGGATACAGGTATGGAGGAATTCAACAAAAATCTTCCCAATTTACTCATGCACCCGGTACCACCTTTTGCAGGAGGAAGTGCTATGTGCTAGGCTGGTATCAAGTCTTATAGTTGCACAGAAATAATTTATATTCAAGATACAATGACTGGTAACGGTTACATGAGGGAGATTCTAGACCCTGACGTCAGATTAGGGCGCGGAGCTGTTGGTGAGGCTTTTGTTTTCATGGATAATAACGGCTGACCTCACCGTACAAGAGCTGTAAATGAGTATCAGGAATCGCCATCAATCGTTTAAACTGGTCCGCATTATTGGCAGTCATAAATCTCATATTACGTGCCTAGAACCTGCTTTCCAAAGCAGTAGCAGCATGCACAAACTCACCTAGGACTATACAAGAGCTCGTTTATTCTGCTTGGGAAGAATGTTACTAAATTCCTATCTTTCCATATTATCTATGAGATCTATAATCTCATAGATAATATGAGCTAGCGTCCTGTATTAAAAAATTTTCCGGTATCTTTATTAAGAAAAACTATCAATTTGTTAATTTTAATTTGTAGTAAAAAATAATCCTATAATTAAAAATATATCTCATAAGAGCAGTATTTTTTCAAAATATTTTATTATATTATTAATTATTTAAACACACATCAATAAATAAGTTTGTAATCTATTTCGAAATGTTATTAACCCACACTCTCACATCATAGAATTGTCACCCTTCTAACTTGATAATCTTAACTTTGACGTAGTAAGAAACATACCAAACCTTCATATCCGGAACAAAAAAAATTAGAAAAAATCAGCCTGTTCAAGTTGCAGAAGTCAATCAGTCTATAGACCATTATCGTCTACTTTCTAAACATCGCTACAGTAGCATACCTATTGCTGAGAATTTTAAGAAGAAACTATCAATATTATTTTAATAAAGAAACTATCAATGACGCCGCCACAGAAAAAAATTCTCTACAGTCTACAGCATCCAACCCAAATTGTCATATGATTCTGAGTTCATCTTTTAAGAAGGGAAGAGTTACGGGTAGTAACCCGCTACCATTTTTCGACCCTGCACATTAATTGTACATGCCTTTGTCTGTCTGTTTAGATTAGATTATTAGTTTTTTAATATTTAGTTGAGTTATTCTAACTGTTCTAACTATTCTAACTGTTCTCAAATAAATTTGCTTCTTTTTCTAAAGCAAATGAGCAGAGCTGTCATATAACTCAAATGTGTCTAGAAATATTTAAGCTTACATATTTTCCTTCGTACTTTAACACAAGGTTTCCAAGCACTTATCCAGTTTACCTAAGTTTACCAGTTTAGTCAGGATTGATTGAATTATAAGAAAAAGAGTAAATGTGTTTGTTTTTTAATTAATGTTTTATATAATATATTATAATGACCATCAACAGAATAAAGAAACAATTTGATTCACTACTAACCATAAATAGTCTAAAATTACATCTTTAACATCCGGATCAGCCAGCCACTCACAAAATGTTATTTTTACTGTGTGTCTGCCATACAAGACCAGACCTACCGCAAGATCGCTTTTTGTTTACTTAATACACAAGTAGTGGTTTAGTTCTATGGTTTTGATGAAAACTTAGGAGTCTTTCAAATTTACAAATAATAATTTTCATACTAGCATTTCTTCATAAGGAGTGTATTAAATAATTATTGAAAATTCGTCCCACATATTAAAAATTATTTACTCTTTTTTTCAATGAGCTGGAGGACATTATTTCAATTTTAAATGTTGGCTGCGGTATGGTCACTGTTTAATCTATATTTGGGTCGGCGATAAAAGATCAATCATCCGCATAAATTTACTTATTTATCTTAGTTTTTACTAATTTCATCACTCTACTTATATGCACCTCTTAGTTTCTAATAACGTATCTCATGGAACCAATAATATAGAAATGTTTATAAAAAAATCGAAAAACTTAAACAAAAAAATTAAAAATATGCAAGTCCCAGAATTGTCAAAATACATTATCAAATTATCAATTGTGTGCTAGCTTTTCCATGTGTAAATATTATACAAGGTATATTATGTATACATAATATAAAAGGTATATTTTATATTATTTACATATTTATGTAAATAACAGTAAATAAATATATCCACATTTCAAAGTATAGAATGTTTTTTTATGTCAGATGTTGCATGAAATCGATATCTTATGTGGAATATTAATTCTCTTATATCTAATAGTGTTTCGTGAAGCAATAGGAGGTCATTTTAATACAGGTTATGACTTAGATAGAAACAAGTGATGAACTGCCAAATGAAGAAATCTTAATATCAATAATCAAAGCAAAAAATAATATTTTTGAAGAAAACAATCATAAAATTTTTGAAGAAAGTGTTTTAGAAGCCTTCAAAAAAAGTAAAAAATGTTCATTTCTAAAGAGCCACTTCTGTTTTGAAATTTAACTATACTAGCAATCTATTTTTATTCTATTGCTATCATAGTTTTCGAGGAATATCTATAGGAATAAGAGCACCTTAAAAGATCCTAAAAATGATTTTTTTAAGTTCAAAATTGGCCTCCAAAAATGCAATTTTTATACTTGGAAACTATATCAGCTACGACTAAAACACCAAGTGATGAGCTATTTAAACCAATCTTTACGAATTATATGAAAACTTCCAAATTTTACTTTTTATTTTACAAACTATATGCCAAAAACTAACGATTTTCCCTCGCACACTCGACTTAAAACTGTGCTGATAATTATAATTTTTACAGACTTCTTACTTCCTTTGTAATAATTTTTATTAAGAAAGAATTAAAAGCGTGAATCAGTGTTTTAATTAAAATGACATATTGTATAGAAAGTTACGTATGGAGTTGATGAGTATTACAATGTTAAATAAACTTAAACAGTAACTAGTATATAAAATATACTTTAATTCCCTGTATTTCATTCTCACACTCATATTTATTATAGCCAAACCCGATTTGCAATCTTGTATACTACAAAAAGTCAGTTATTTAATGCGACGTTATATAAAAGTAACTTTTAAACAACAAAACACTTCGAAGAAACCAAATGCACCGCGCACTCCAAACAATCCCTATTGAAAAATGTTGCGCGGAGTGATCCGATTGTTTGCGGTGTTCGCTGTATTCTGATCAACTGATGTGAAATAAATTCTCTTTAAGCAAATTCCATTTACCCAGAAACCTCTGAAAAAAATGTTCTGTGTTCTGTTCTGTTCAACGCAACGTACTCACTACACAAATTTGTAACACCGCGCGCAGCGCATTTGGTTTGTCGGGACTGTTTTGTTGCAAGTCAATACCCACCTTAAGAGTTGTCAGTTATCTTATAGTTATCATTATTATATACATACATGGTGCATAGAAATCAAATAGTGGTAATTACGGACATTCCTTAAGCATTTTTAAAAAACCCTCGGATTTGTCGATTTTATACGAGAGGGACAAATTAATAATCCTAAAACCATCTTCATACCTACAATCCCCCTAAAATCTTAAAAGGGGTTGGGTGATTTATTCCTGATGGAAAGGTCTAAAAGACATTCTCTTTACAATGCTATTTAGTGCGATGTAGTTTCGGTTAGTACTTTTAAAGATTTCCGCATTTAAAGTTTAAAAGATATTTTAAAATAATTGAGGTGAAATTTCAATTTTTTTATTTATATAATATTAATTATTATTGTTTATTACAATGTTATTATATTATTAATTGCAATATAGCAAGTTCGAGTGTTACTATGATACTAATTCCCTTTTGTCGAGAAATATGCAAACCAGTTTCGTGAAATTTGCGGAACAGAATAATGAAATTTTAAGGCTCAATACACGATAACGTTTCTAAAGTAAATTCTATCATGTTATATAACTATAATAGTTACGCTTAACCAAATTAAAATTAATTTTTAGAAACCATATGCACTACCGCTCAAAATTATTTGCCCACATATGACTATTTTAAAGTTATAACTAAAAATAATAAACCCATCAGTTATTCTTATGAAACGGTTTATTTATAACAAAATAAATATAAACAATACATTTTTCAATTAATTAAATTTAAGAAAATCAAATTTTGGATTCATCTACATGTCCGCCCCGATTTTTAATAACAGCTTCACAGAGTTTCGGTAGTCTTCTAATTAATTTGTTCAAAGTTTCCTGAGGTATCTTGTGCCACTCTTCTTGGATGATCCTCCACAAGTCTTCTTTTGATGTGGGGCATGATTTTCGCACTGTTCTATCCAGTTCATCCCACAGTAATTCGATAGGATTGAGGTCCGGTGATTGTGGGGGCCATACCATAACTTTCAGAACATATTGCCTTTGTAATTGACCTAAATATTGCTTGCACAATTTCGACGTGTCCTTGGAGTCATTGTCATGTTGAAAGATGAAGTTTTCCCCAATTATTCGAGTACCAGAAGGAAGTAAATTGTCACTTAAAATTGTTTTGTAACCCTTTTTTCGAAGAATTCCCTCTATTCTAATTAGATCGCCCACCGAATCCAGATCCTCCGAAACAACCCCACACCATCACCGAACCACCACCGTGTTTAACTGAAGTCACCGTACAGTTCTCAGCGATCCTTTTATTGGCATAACGGCGAACAAAAACTCGCCTCTTTGTTCCAAAAACCTCGAATTTCGACTCATCACTCCAGAGAACTTTCTTTCAGTCATCAATTGTCCATTCTTTGTATGATTGGGCCCACTCAAGTCTTTTCTTCTTATTAACATCCTTCAGTAGCGGTTTTAATACAGCTAAATGTCCCTTAAGAACAGCATTATAAAGTCGCCGTTTTACTGTCGCAACACTGACTGCTTTTTTACGCTCCTTGTTGATTTTTGCTGTGATTTCAGGGGCGGTAAGGCGTCTATTGCGTTTACTAAACACCTTTAAATGTTTCAAATTTCATCAGAAACGAGTGTTACGAGGGTTTTTATCATTAAACAACGGAAAGCATTCATCAAAGATTTTATTTGTCACCCAAAATTTTACGGACAAGCTGCGACTTATCTTCCGACAATTTATCGCGTATATCTGATCCCGTTTCGGGTTTCGAGAGACTGAAATATTTTACCTGAGCTAAGCATAACAAAAATGTAGAAAAAGATTAACATTGGTGACTAACGGAATTTATGCGAAATAAATGATATACTGTATGTGCAGATATTAGTAAATGATATTATGATTATTATTAGTATTTATAATAATCATTGTATGTAAGAATATTAATATGTATAAATATATATCTAACAATAATGATATACATACATGTGTATATAAATAATTAAATATTAATAACAATAATGTAACACTATTCTAACTAGGCATATTAGTGACACAGCTATTACCGCAGATGTAACAGTACGTAACATGAGCTAAATACGAACGTTGAACGACACGGAGACTTTTTAAAAAACAATTTTATTTCTAAAAGTACAAATTGACAGTATAACGTGCAGAAACAGAAACAATAAGATAAAGCGACTTAAGATCTAAGGTTTATATAAGGCAAAAAGTACTGATATAGCCAACCCCGCAAGTGGGTAGATTTACACTGGAGAGTCAGCTCTTCTTAGGCATATAACTCCTCCCTCCTTAAGAGGCAAACATAATGGAGTGTGTTTGCTCTTCTGGGTCTTCAGGGTTGGAAGTGGTAGGTCCAAGTTTTGACTTCTGGCATCTTGGAAGCAGCTTCTTCTGGGAGTGAACTTCGAAAGTGACTTGTTTAAGTTTTAATATAGGGACTTGAATTGCGAAAATTATTTTATTACTTGAAAAACTTACTTGTGCTCCAAGGAATTGATAGTACGAAAGAATGTTCTTAAAATTTGGCAAAGCTCTAGGATCGTAAATAGTTTCCAAGCATTCCATCATTTCTCTGATTTCCTTTACCGAACTTACAGAATTGTGTAAAGCATTAACAGTTACAGCATTAACAGTTACAGTTTAATTTTTAGTCTTCGTGCGAAGTTTTTATGGCGGGTGGATTCCTATCATATTTATTCTTTTGACATATCTCGCAAAGATTAATATATTGTTCGATATCTTCAACCATTTTGGGCCAATAAAATCTAGCAGTTAGAACATACTTCATTTCTGAAATTCCTCTATGGCAAGTCTTAGTAGTATGATAGAGTCTAAGTTTTTTTTGCTGATCGTCCTGAGTTTCGATATCTTCTAGGAATATCGTACTTTAAACAAACTTAAAGGAGAAGTTTACAAAAAGTTCTTGTATGGTTCTTGTAAAGGTTTGAGCTAGAGTTTCCGTTTGAAAATAGAATGCGTATAAACGTTTTGACTCAATAAATTCTTTTAAGAATCGAATTATATTGGGAATTAGGTTATTCCTAGGGATGACTAATTGAATCCTGGTATTTTAAAATACCTGTGAGATGTGGCATTTGAGTGATCTATATCACCTTCGGTAAGGAGAACTTGGTTTTTATACCCGTTGAGTATTCTTTCAGTAAGTGAAAAATTAAAAATTGGGTTTTCAAGAGATGTATGTACAGTCTCTAAGTCTGAATTGTTCAATTCGGGAATTGGGGAGAATTGTCGTGATTGGGTCAAATCTTCGATAGTTCCTCTTGGTGAAACTCGAATGTCTTGTAATATTTTTATTTTACTCGTCTTTTTAGTGCCAAGGATGAATGCTAGTTCATCGTCGTCAAGTATAGGTAGGTCGTTTGATGCTCGTAAAAATCGGTTTATTGTTTCGTCTATATCGCCATGTTTGTTTGCAACAGAGAAGGTCTCTAGGGCATTCAAATCTATGGGTTTTTTAGTTTCTGGATTCCTTGGAAGAGCGTCGGCAGCTTGGTTTTGTTTGCCTTTTTGATATTTAATGAAATAATCAAACTCTTAGAGTTTGAGTCGCCATCGAACTAATCGACTATTTGGTAGTGAATTTATGACCGAATAAATATGGTCGAAAGTATTTAAGACTATGGCTAAAAGCTCTTTCTCGATTGTGGAATAATTTATTTCCGCTGGGTTTAAAGTGCGGGAAGCATAACTAATTGGGTGTCCATTTTGAGACAATATGGCACCAATGGCGTAATTCGAAGCATCTGTCGTAAGTTCGAATGGTTTTGTAAAGTCAGGGTCATATCGGCTCTAAAATTAAAAGGGATTTGCAAAGTTTGAAACAATCGATAAATTTTTTATTGTGGATTACTTTTTCGTTTTTCTTTAAGCATTGGGTAAGGGGTTTTGTAATTTTTTAATAAACTTGCGGTAATACCCAAGTAGACCTAGAAATTGTTTAATTTCTTTTGGAGTTCGAGGGATTGGAAAGTTTTGGATTGCTGAAATCTTTCTGGGGTTAGGTTTAATTCCTTGAGGTGTCACAACATGACCTAGGAATTTTATCTTCTTTTTTGAGGAACTCACATTTATCGATTTGGATTTTTAACTTGGCTTATCTTAATTTAGAAAACACAAGTTTGAGGTTTTGAAGATGCTCTTGGAGACTTGTCCTGAAAATGATGATGTCATCCATGTATACCATGCATAATTTATTTTGAAGATCTTTTAGAACTTATACGTACGTATACTTATACGTCCATTACACGTTGGAAAGTACTAGGGGCATTTTTAAGGCCGAAGGGCATCCTAAGATATTCGTAGTGCCCGTTATCTATAGAAAAAGCGGTTTTTTGAATTGAATTATGTGCCATTTCAATCTGATGAAACCCGTTGGCTAAATCAAGGATGGAGAAGTATTTTGAACGTTCTAGTTTGTCAAGTATGTCAGTGATATTAGAGATTGGATAACGGTCGTCTATTGTCTTTTCATTGATTTTACGGTAGTCAATGACAACACGCCATTTTTGCTGTTTGGATGCGTCTAATTTATTAGGCACAATCCATATAGGACAACTCCATGGACTAATAGAAGGTCGAATTATTCCTTTCTCGAGCATATCACTTATCTGGGATTTTATTTCATCCTTGTGGACATAGGGGTATCTGTATGATTTTGTGTGTACAGAGACCTCGTCGCTAGTTCTTATTTTATGCTTTACTTTGGACGTAAAGGAAAGTTGAAGACATTCTTTGGTTTTCCAAAAACTTGACTGTTTGTGAAATATTTTTGGGGTGGTAACTGCCTTGGGGGTGGCATGTTAACAAGACCAGTTGGAAATTGGGAAGTTTGCATTTGTGGTGTGAAAGAGTTATGTTGATTAGGGAACTGTGGTGTTTGATAGTACTGTTATTGATTGGGTTGGGTTGGGTTATTTTGATTTGGTTTTGGGTTGGTTTGAATTAAAGGAGTTATTGTAATTTTGTCTGTTATATGACTAACGGTTACTCGGGGGATTACTATTCCTAAAGTTATTATATATATTATTATTAGCATTGTGACTAGATTTTTTAAACTTATTTATTTCGAAACTGCCATAAAGCCTTTCGAAATTTTCGAACTCTTTAATATAGGCCATTGCGTCTTCAAGACTGGCGGGCCTTTTTAGATGCATATTATTTTTTTGAACGCCTGTACAGCCTGCAATAAAAGTGTTTACGGCAGTTTTTTCGTAATGTTTAATGTGGCATAATTTTTCATTAGTACTATAGCTAGTAATCATTACTATCATATTAGAATCATTAAAATCATTTTTGTAAGGTCTGGTTCTAACTAACTTTTAAGTTAGACAATCCAGATCTCTACGGTCTGAAAAGTATTGTATTAAAGCATCACGTAAAGTCAACCAATTAGTTATTTCGGTGCGGTTACCGACTAAACTTTCAGCTCTATTAATTAATTTTTCCTGGATACATTCGAATATATGTTTATTTAATTCGTCGTCGTTGAGGTTCCTATACCTACCAATAAAGCTTTCGCACCTACTAATAAATTTATTAAGCTTATTGCAATCACCATCGTAAGGCTTAATTTAGATCTGAAAAGATCCCAATTTACTTTGGGGGTAGTGGATGGTAGAGTCATTTCTATAAGTTTTTCTATTAAAGATAAATCACTGAGTGAAGTACTTAGTTCTTCTATATCGTTCATATCGTTCATAAGAATGGTAAAATGTTCTAAAACTAAATGCGATCAATTCGCTGGAACTATCAACTAAAAATGCATTCAATGTTCTGGAAATAAAATCTATATGCGTTTAATTCGCGAAAATTCCTAAATATCCCTATAAATTCCTTAAACGGAGGGTTTATGGAGGTGAAAGGAAAAGGCACTTACTACGTGACTTCTTCTTCCTGTGATCTCTTGAGTCTGCCTACAGAGGTGTCAGGTGTCGCAGGTTCTTCTGGATTTAGAAGTCTTTGTATTTCGGCACGATTTCCGTACGGTACGAAAATTTTGTAGACCGAATTTCCTGACGACTAGGGCACAATCCTACCGACTCCGCCAAATACGAACGTTGAACGACACGGAGACTTTTTAAAAAACAATTTTATTTCTAAAAGTACAAATTGACAGTATAACGTGCAGCAACAGGAACAATGCAAGAAGTACTGATGTAGCCAACCCCACAAGTGGGTAGATTTACACTGGAGAGTCAGCTCTTCTTAGGCATATAACTAGCTGTAAACAGATTAGTTTTTTAGAAAAAGTGCATATTTTCACTACATTGTTTGTTATTTGCAAGACTATTTTCAAATACTCAGTGTTTTAACGAATTATAGTTGATAGGTATGCTGTTTAAGCATATATGCAACTTACAAAAGAGATACAGTCAGAATATACTTATTTGCCACATTAGTGAGAGCCTAAGATTTTTGATACCTTTTTGCGGAGGGGATAAAATATAAGCAGTTAATGCAGGCACCCTTAGCTTTAATAGGCTGAAATCGCTCAGGTGGTAATTTTAATAATCTGGGCATTTATAAGTTGTGTTTATATGTTCAACTTAACATACCTTAAGGTACACACACAAAGACTTATTGCAAGCGTCAATCGGTGCCAACTCTTTTACCAGAATGAATTTTTAATTCTTGTTCGCTTGTTTTCGGAGCAGAGCGTACGTTTTCAGTGCATAATATTTTTTTAATAAATTATAATAAAGAACGTAGAAAGTCTGATTTCTGCTGTTTTCGCAATGCCTGCACTGCGAAATAAACGGCTAAAGTCTCGCAGCAATAGAAATCTATCCCAAAATTTGTGGAATGAAATAGCAGCTGAAATGGACATAAATGGTAAGTTTCCGTTAATAATAATAGTATATATTTCCAATATTTAAGAAAAGTTACAATTTTATTGTATAATTTTTTAAACAAATATAAAAACTAGGTAAAAAACATTATAGTAAAAATGAAATTGTTTAATAGCGATAATTCAATGGATTATTAAAAAAAAGTTGGTAAATATATCTCTAATTTGTTTTAGCTGTATTTGACGGGTCTCCCAGTACTTTGATTTTCATGATTTCTTTGCTTAATGTCTACATTAGTTAAGTGTCTTTGAAAATTTTCTCTATCAAGAATGGTGTTAAGTAAGAAATTTATTTAATTAATTTAATTAAGTAAGAATGGTCTAGAATACAATTAAAAATTATATCTGCCACAAGTATATCTATTATGATAGGTTTGGACAAGATACGCTATTTTGCAGTTAGTATTCCAAAAGTATATTCGATTGTTTTTTGAGCTCAGGAGAGTCTATCTTTGAAGGTCTGTTGAATTTTCAATGGCACCTATTGGGGCCTACCTACGTGGGAAAAGTTCCATATATTTAGTCCATTATTTAAGTCTTTAGCGTTTATTTTAAAAGTTTCCTGTGTTGGAATAGGCATATGTTCAAGCTGAAACTGCCATAATACCACTACCGTTTCAGCTTTAATACTTCCTACAGTTGAGGCTCCCATTCGAAAAAAAAAGCTTAGAGACTTAAATTAACAGCCTGTTCCTAAATAACTGAAACAAATAATAAACATTATTTTCCTTTAACAAAACATTAAAGCCAACTTTTTTTTCAGAAAATACATTACGAAAAAAATGGAATTATTTGCGGGACTAGTTTGCAGTACAAACCTCGATCAGGAGATCCAACAGCCTCTTACACATCAAAATGGCCATATTTTAATTCGATTATCTTTTTGAAAGACATAGTTAAAACCAGAGTTTCTACCGGAAATTGCAATACACAAACTGCAGAAAGTACAGAAGTCGAAAACAAAAATAGTCGAATAAATGACAGTACTGACGAAGTTCTAGATGATTTAGACACCGAAATAAAAACAGAGCGAAATAAAAATGAAACTATTTCAAAAATAAACAAAAATCCACGTACACTTCACAAGGTACGCAGCTTTTTGCACAACATATGAATTTTTCAACTACAATTTATGATACATCTGCAGGACAAACAATATCAAACGACTTTCTTAAACTATAGATACATAGAATGTCTTTATTATTTATTTATCAAGTTTTATTACAATTATACGTTAATTTAATAAATGTTATGTTAAAAAAAATTAATATTTTAGTCACCTAATAGTAATCACGTCTAAGCCTTTCTTCAGAATGAATCGGCTGTTTGTGCTAGTTGCACCATGCTAGTTGAATTTTCAACGTTAGAAATAGGTGATGATATTCACTATAAACTACATGCTCGTTATTTAGCAGATGTATTCCTTGCCTTTGTCTTTGCATTCGTAAAAACATATTTTTCAAAGGCCCGAATTCTTCATCGGATGATGAACTGGACATCTTTCCTTCATAAAATCTGCTTTATACTGGAAGCTCTACAGAATTCTTTATGTACGTACCAGCTGGAAAACCAGCTGGACACCGGTATTGATTGCCGAAAGTAGGCACTGAATGCTTTCTTTGTGCTTCAAGTGTTTCCGTTTGCTCTTCGATAAATAAAATGCATTTGCCAGTTCACGCACAGTGTATTCTATAATTTGTTAAATTTACGTTTACACCCTTCAGCAATAATAAACTGACAAAAAAAATTGTGAATTAGAAATTTTTTTGCGTAAATGTAAAATAAATAAAGTGATAATACTTTGAATGAATCAAATAAGTATGCATTTAATAAATAATGTTAATATTTGGTTTATTTAATTTTTTTAAGCTATAAGATGTTTTAAAAAGTCATGAAGTTTTAACAACTACTTGATTACTTTTGAATCGGCTTCATAATAACTTTCATAAGTTTACGTTGATAAACCAGTAAGCAACCCATCAGAGCAAACTCTTTGCCTTCAATTTTCTCGAAAACCACCGCTCTGCAATGCAGCAGTAACTTTTTTGTGGGAAAAAATATTATACCTCCTATAGTTGCAAAAACTACCCTTTTCGATTTTCAAAATAATTTTTCAATATCATCATTTGATTTAGGGTTAATAATTTATGGCAGAGGATTTTTTTTCTAAATTGTTTTATTTATTTGGTTTTTTAAGTTTCTACAATTTAAGTTTTCTACAATTTCACAAAAAACATTTTTTAAATTCATCCTTTCAGTGCCCCTAACCCCATGAATATACATTTTCCGGGCTATATGTACTTTAGGAGTAGTACCACCCTTCGAATTTTCAATGATACCCTGTATTATCTTTGCATCGGTCCAGATATTAATAGTGTAAACAGTGAAATTTTCGTTAAACCCTATAAATGCATCAAGAAAACAAGTACCATCATAATAGGTTCTGTTAAATAAATTGTGGGATAATGTAGCGCTAAGATTAAACAAATCCAGTAAGTAAAAAAAAAATTAATTAAATTTGAAAATTTTATTTGTCCCGCACCCGCAAAAGATCAAAGTTTATCACTATCAACTAGGACGTAAATAATAACAAATATGCATCCAACAACACAGGGATTGAATTTCTATTCATGATATTGATATTTTGGTAGTTGCAAATTTTAGTAGTTAAAAGACCAAGCGACTTTGTATACAAAATTATTAATTAAGAAAAATATTTAACGTTAGGTATCTAAATTCGATTATGTAAAATATACGTTTTAAATAAGTTTTAATTATTTTCAGCAGCTTAATTTGGTCTTCCAATACAACTTGGTCCAATATTTTTTGGGTTTGTTAAATTAGGTTCTTTAAAGTGATGCTGAAGGTCTTCTTTGTCAATATTAATATTGATTATTTTAACAATATTATCAGCCACATCTGGAAATGACTTTAAGGCTTTTCCCAAAATGCTTAATACTTGGCATTTCGATAAGGTACACTACTAAAAAGGTATACTCCTCTATTCTGCGGACGTAATGTGGCATTCAAATATTATTTATCTGCCTCAAGGTTTTATTTTCTATATGCTTTTAATAAATAATAATAAGCCTTTATTTCCAACAGGCAACTTGCCCAATAACAGGAAACAGTTGCAAAATAATGAAAAATGTAGCTAAAAGAAATACACACACAAACAAACCTAAAAGAATGAAAAGAAAAGAAAAAAAGTAAAGTAAAGTCACAATCTCAAAAGTTATCCAAAAAATTAGAACAAATAACTATTAATATGATATAAAAACCCAATTATAAAAGTTTAACAAGATAATCACACATTCAACAAAATTAAATTAAATTAACTGCAATATACCTACTAACTATAACTTAAACACAAGAGTAATGATCCACCAAGCTATCGACAATCACAGGATGTTAGTATGAGGCCTTGGCAGAAAGAATGTTAGGGGATGTCTAGCATTAAGCCTAGGCACCATGAAACGTACACCAGAAAGAAGTACAGGACTATCAATGAATCTATTCAGTAATTTTCCACCCATGCAGGAATTTTACAGAGAAGATCATTCTTCTGAGATGTAATGGATGTAGATTGAAGCGTTCCAAAAGTTGCCGATGATCAAACCCTCTTACCGGATATATGACATCCTGCCCGAAGGCCAAAAACTTAGCAAATCTACGATAAACATCAAGGAGAACATCAGTCAAGGAGACCAATATGATTCTGATAGAGCGGGTTCCATATAATGCAACCAAACTCCAGTTTTGATCTCACAAAGCAACAGAAAAGCAGTCTTAATGTCGATTCCAAAGTAAAACTCTGAGAACTTCTAATTATGAACCCAAGCCTTCTCAGGGCTGATTTGACTATGTTGTTGAAGTGTGGAACGAATGTAAATTCAGAGTCAAAGGTGATTTGACTCTTAATTTACTGAATTACTTAATTAGTAATTTGCTCTAATCTACTCAAAATAGTATTATTAATAAAGTAATTAAAATTTAAGGGTGTTTTTGATCTAGAGTAACTGACCACACTACATTTAGCCGCATTCAAGCCTCACCTGTTAACAGCGCACCATACCTCCAATGTATTTAGACAGTTCTGAAGAAAAACACAATCCTCCAAACCATATACATTTAAATATAGCTTTAAATCATTGGCAAAAGCCAGCCTATGACAATGAGTAACTCAATCAAGTCATTTATAAAAAAACTAAACAGGAGCGGACCCAGGTTCGAGCCCTGTGGCACACCCGACGTTACGTTAAAAAGTTTCGATTTAAAGCTCTCATATTCAACTTATTGAGATCTACCAATCAAGTAGGAATGAAATAAATTAAATAATCTCCCTGAAAAACCATACTGAGCTAATTTATGCAGCAAAATATAGTGATCCATCCGATCAAAGGCTTTTTGAAAGTCTGTATATATAACATCGACTTGAGTATTAACATCAAGTGATTCACAGATGTGGCTAGACAGACAGAATAAGTTAGTAACACAAGATCGCCCGCTAAAAAATCCATGCTGGTCTACAGAGATGAGTTCTTTTGCGTGACTAAATAGCGACCGATTCAGGATAATTTCGAAAATTTTTGAGAAGTTACAGAGTAATGAGATTGGCCTTGTAGTTCACGATTTGATCAGAGTCTCCAGCTTTTAAAATAGGTATTATTTTAGCAGGCTTCCAAATTTCAGGAATTTGTTCTGTTGACAGTATTAAGTTGAAAATGTAGGTCAGAGGTTCAGTCAGGACACCAATGCAATCTTTAACCAAGGAGCTAGGCATACCGTCTACACCAGATGTTAACTTATTTTTGAGTTTTTAACTAGCCAAAATAAGATTATGGAATTTATGGAATTTAAGAGAATGGAATTTATTTTGAAAGAATGGAGAATTGTACATTTTAAAGTCCTTGAAAGCCTTTTCTTTCCTATAAATGTCCTTAATTAATTCTCGAGAATAATAATTTGGAAATCTTCTTTTAGGTTGCTGCTTAAGAGGAATGTGTGCGGCAAATATGCCATTCAATATATCATATAGGGCTCCACATGCATCATTAACGTTAGAGGATAAATACACAGTAGACCAGTCAGCTTCAAGGATCGAGTCATAGAGGAGATGGAAGTTGGCCTTTCTAAAATTAAAAGAATAAGATAAGTTTTTATTAAGCTGAAAATTATGGACACGTTGGCCTGAGACAGTAAAATCAATGTCCAGTGCAGGGTGATGCAAATCCTCCAAGACAAAAGGCACGTCACTACGCGAAACAGTACAGGTGAAGTTAGATAAAACAAGATGCAATAGTTTGTTATTATAGTTTAGGATGTGATTACACTGAACAAGATTAAAAGTGAAGCAAAATTATTCACAGCAATAGACTTTTGACTAACATGATTACCTGTAGGTGAGTTAATAGAGAAATCAGACACGTTAAAATCGCCCACTATTATTACATTATGGTTTAGCTTTGATATTAAAAGTGTATATTGATCCAGAAACTGCTCGAAAATTACAGATGTGATAGATGGTGGGATGTACAAAACAATCATGTAAAATATCTGTAACCTCATAGTAAATTTACAGCCAACAACATCGATATAGGGCGCAATACTGTTGCAAAAATCAGACAAACTAATTTTTTCAGACACAATGTTTATAGAAACTCCACAGAGAACTCCGCCACCACGTGTGGCAATAAAGGATTCAAACTTTCGGTCCGACCGGTAAACATCATAAGTCTTTGGAAATATTTCACCACTAGATATCTCGCGCTGCTGAGGCGTCATGTCCGTCTCGATGAATGAAGAATTTACCAGACAGTCTTCAATTTGTTCTTTAAAACAAGCCTAACATCGTCTGTACTACCAAGGATCACCCTAACAGCCTGACGCCCGTTACGATTCGGCTTCCCAAATTTACTAACAGCCAGCACATTGACGGTAGTTTCGCATAAGTCAGTTAGCAGCTTCTTAGTCTAGACAACATCAGCTCTGCCTTCTTTCGAATCAAAGTTAAAAAGTATAATATTGTTGGCCCTTTTCTGGCGGTCATGCAGCTCACTTAGGATATGTGACGAATCGCTTTGTCTTTGGCGCGGGCGTGACACTCGTGCTAGGAGCGGAAATAGGAGGAGCAGACGCCCGACAGCTGTAATCTGCTGAGAGAGCAGGCAAGTTATGCAGGGTTTCTTCAAGTACAACAATACGTTGCTCCAATGTGACAGTTTTCTCAATGGATTTATTCTTTTTATTAACTTAGGAATATTAAATAAACCTTCCCTGCAGAGAGGGCAAGCAAATGGCATCATTCTCGAAACCATGATAATAACTCTAATTTCACTAGAGGATATGCTACCACATTCTCTGCAAACAACTTTCTTGCAGAAATCGCACGGATACCCAAAAAGTTCATTTTTGATTTCCTTGAATGAGCAATTCTTACTGCATATATAACAAACTCCACTACCAGACATTTTTAATAAACTTGAATTATCGATATTACCATCCCAACTCCACTTGAAGATTGACAGATGATGTGGATAAGAGCACACATGTAATATGGCAGCCAACAGCTGATATGGATAAGTGCACCCGGTAAAAACAGAACACCTTAATTCTTCAGCCCTAATTTAAGCGCTTACAACTGAAATAACAGCCGGTGACCCAAAACTAGATACGAGAGACCCGAATTAAACGGAAAAAGGCGAATGAATCACTTTTCCCGATGAATAAAATTGAAAAGGGAAAACTTGTTAACGCTGTCGACTTTGACGTTGACTTGATAAATAATAAAAGGACATTTGACGTAATAAAGTTGACATATTGTACTTATCCTATCAAGATATATTGTACAGTAATGTCAGAGTTTGTGCAATCATAGGGAATATTAATGCGGCCTTCCTTTATACAATTTCTGGTTACTTAATGCACCAAGTTTCTACCTCCAATAGGCCAACTTTTTGACGTAAAAAGCGTAATAATAGCTACAGACCTACCTGCAAAAAGTCTTTTATGTTTATATAAAGCCAACAACAAAGTAGATTTACGCTTTTCTAATCTCAAATTAGAATATTGCAATCTTTCCTCCACTCTAAGGATGCCGTAAGAACCCAAAAACTTACTTAGAGTTAAATCAATTAGTTTTGAGGGCCCTAAAGGTGTATTGGCCTTTAAACTATTTATTTAATATGAAAAGCACTCTTTTGGTACCAAGCCAATTAAACATGCAAAGCCTATACAATTTATAAGTCGTTTAAAATTAGAGAACCTTCCAAAAACAACCAACCTATCAACTACAAATATCTACCTTAGATCATTTGATTTCTGGAATATCTAATAACGTAGCAATTCGAATAACTTTCCAAAAAATTTGAGAAGAATGAAATCACGAAAGGCTCTTCCCACTCAAATTTATTAATTATCCAGGTTTACACCCACGTAACAAGATATCAGCAGGATCCTGCTCCGACTTTACATAAAACTAATCATTGGATTAGTTTTCTCTCGGATCTGTGCAACCCGATTTGAAACGAAAGTTTGCAAGAGATGCGGAGATGTTGCAATCCACTTAAGCACCACATTGGAATCACACCAGAGAAACACATTATCAAACTTAAGAGACATACAACTCTTGATTCTTTCTACTAAATGTATTAATACTAAAGAACCACGTAATTCCAGATGTGGTATCGTTATTGTCTTATAAGGTACCATCTATGATTTTTCACAAATTAATGCATGCTGCTTCCATGATGCCATCACAAAATCTATCTGTCACATGATCCAATTACTCATATTACCCCATAAAAGAAAAATAGACTTCTTTTAACGTAGAATTTTTATTTAACCTTCTTGGAATAAAATCTATTTAACGCATGATTTCAAGTGGAACCCAACTTATTAATAGAATCAAAAAAGGAAGCCGCACAACGAATTTCCCTTTATCAGTATATCTGTATGTAGTCTCATTAACAAAATTTTTACAAAAAATCTTCTTCAGATACTACAGAATTTACAATCGGAGGATGTTCCTCAACTTGCCAGAATTTTTCTAATTGATTTTCAATATTTGGCATTGATTTAACAAAATTGCATAACCTTTTTGAATTGCCAAAATGCTGCCAGAACATACCCATCCAAGTTTACTCCTTTATATAACTGGTTGAGATTCACCAAGACTTATGTGACCAATACAAAAAAACTAACAAAAATTTCAGCTCATATCAAAATATCAATTTCCCCTGGCTCATTTAAAGAGGGATCTGCCCATTCTAAATGACTTGCGATTCTTAAGTGAGAAATATATATAGGCTGGCTAGGACATTATCACCAAATTTTGAAACCACCAAGCATGAAATGCTTGTCTCATAATTATTACAAAAAGAAACAATTTTCACATTCCACTTGACTAATGAATGTATATTAGTCACCAGTTGATTAAATAACTTAAGCCCAAGTTTGTAAACATTTTCACAAAAATCAAATTAGATTGAGAACCACTATCTAAAAGAACTCTGCATGTTTGATAGTGACCATTAATGTCTACCACTTGCACCAATGCAGTTGACAATAAAACATCAGAAACATTATTCGAGTTACAATAAGAAGCCAAAACAGTAAAGTTTGTTGGTGAAAAATCCTTAGGTTCATCCAATAATTCTTCTTCCCTTGACCTTACCAATTCATTTTAATTTTTTACAGGGCTTGAAACACCACTTAAATTCCCACTATTTTTATTTTTGTCATAATCCAAAAGAACAATATGCCTAGACCCACATTTTTTACATCCTCGCTGAGTACAGATCTTACTAAGGTGCCCAGGCCTTAAGCAATTTAAACAAATCTTTAGTTGCCAAGCTTTTAAGAACCTAGAATAAATACCCATATGTCAAAATTCTTTACGATTCTGGATAAAATTATTCTTATCACAAAAAGAGCACTTTTAGTTAACAGAAATAGTAGATCTTTTCTTTGCCCTGTAAATACCTTTTTCTTGAATGTTACTACTTATACAGTTACTAACCTCCATGCCCTAAAATAAATCAGCTGTGACTTTTAGAAAGTTTTTCAACACCTGCAGGTTAGATAATGCCTCCTTACATTTTCTTTCTCCTCATTCTCTTTTTGTGTGCAAATCCATCTTTGAAGTTATCAAAAAACAACCATTACATCTCAATTATCAGTATTTATTCCCAATGAGTTAGGTGACCTAATGTAAAGGAATTATTAATAATTATAGGCAAATTCTTTAAAAGCAAAGTAGATAACATTTTATTTATTAAAAACATTAATAGTTTGTTGCAATAATTAGTCGACCTAGTATAGCAGCTATTTGCAAAATAAGCTATATCGCGGCTCGTGTCTAATTAGGTAACTTTGACGCTGTTCAAATGCTTTTTGTATGGAAATATTTTTTAATTCATTCAATAAACAGTTTTATATGGGGAATCTTCTTCGTTTTACTTGCCTTAAGTACCCGGCTATTACATGGCGACCCTTGGCCAGTCGAATCATCGAGAAATAATAAGTTTTGTTGAGGAAAAAGATTATTCTGGGCCCGATTAAAAGTAAAGTGTTTCTTTTTTTACTAATTTTTCCAAATATATTGCAATGTACTGACGATAAGCAAATCAGCAAAATGGGGCAAAGCAAGTCCACTTACCAAGATTTGACAGAAAATGAGGTATTCAATTCAAACTTTGTAGTGCAGGAGCAAGAATACAACATTACAAAGGACATTAAAGCAATTTTGTACATAATAGTTATTTTGCTTATTGTGATGGTAATCATAAAGTCCTTTTAAATGTACAAGAAGCATATTAGGAAGCAGATAACTCGTGAGCTTGCTGTTTCTACGATTAACTTGGCCCAGTTAAGATGAGATGCTGTCGCTTCAAACCCTATTATTAACCCTTAAACAGCCCAATGAAAAACGATACGAGTTAGCAGCAATTTTTAGGGACTAAATGACTTTCATGAATGACTGAAATTACTAGCGTCTAAACTAGTGCGCGTAAATCAAATACAGCTATAGTAGTGCGGGTATACGAAGGCAATTTTATTGGATAACTAAGGATAATCTACTGAGTAAGCCTTAATTTTCAATTTTATTTTTATTCCTATTTTTATAATTCTGGGTGGGTGTGTCTCGTGATGCTTTATTTATGTTTTTAAGTAAAAAGGGGAATGCTATTTTATGCGTGTGAATTTAATTTTTTTAATTGACAATATTATGCATCTAAGCAAACTATTCTAATAATATTGGGTTCTATGTCTTTAAACTGGGAAAGTACTAATAAAACTTTACTGGAATTTAAACAAGGGGTTATAACTCATTCCAAAAGGGCTATAAAAAAGACCGTACCAAAAAATCCGGAAACAAGAGTCGATACTACGAACAATTTAGTAGAGTTATTTAATGAAAGGACAGCCTTTATTATGGATATTTGGGTTCAATTAGATAATCAGCAAAAGAATCAAATTAAGGACGTATTCCTTTTTATTAGATATAAAGTAGTTAGAGCATTTGAGATATTAAAAGTTGAGCTTGATGGCTGATCAGGTGAGCTTGATGGCTCACATGACAGGCTGCAATCATTTTTAAATGTTCTTTCATTACCTAATGAAAATTCTGGCGATCATGGAGCAATCGCAGTAGCCTATGTTAAAAAACGACTTACAAGTAAGACTTAAGCCTCAGTAACTACCGAAGCATCCCTTGCAGAAATTATAGACACTTTGCGTTTAAAAATTAAAGGAGAGAGGTCACAGCTGTTAACAACAAAGCTATTAAATTTTGGGTAACATGCTAGAGATACTGTAAGATATGCTTCGGATATTGAATCTCTAGCTGAAAAATTAAAAACGGCATATATTAGTGAAGGTATTCCTCCCGATGTCGCAGCAAAGTATTCTATTGATCAAACAGTAAGAGTCTTAGCTCAAAATGCTAATTCCGAAAGGGCTAGGCTAGCTATAGAGGCGGGTACATTTACCACAGTATAGGAGGTTGTTAATAAATTTATAAATATAAATAATAATGCTCAGGCAACTTCGAACGTTTTTTATGCTAATTCAGGTCAAAATAATTTTAGAAATAATAAAATATTTTTTTATAATGATAGAGATAGGCGACCTAATAATAATAATTAACAATAATACAGTAACAGGTATAATAATGACAGACAAACTAATATCAATAGAGCCAACAACTCATTTCAGAGGTCAGTTAGGGCAGTTAGCACAATACCTGACAAGGAAAACGAGATATCCCCCAAACCGGGAGGTTGCGGGATATCTCGTAAATAATGTGTTTAACATGAACCTTTCCTTCTCCAACTTTGTGGTATTTTTTAACAGAAATGAGTGATCAGGAAAACACTCTTTTAATCGATACTCGCGCAGATATTTCTATATTTAAAAATGACAGAATTAGTCCAAACAAAATTATAAATTCACACACCCCTAGTCAAATTAAAGTAGTAAGAGATTAAGTTATAACAACTTTATGTATTGCAAGAACGGTCATTTCTATTAATGGACACGAAGTCGAACATTCTTTTCATGTAGTAGACTCCTCATTTCTGATCCCGACAATTCAAATGTAATTAAATTCAAATGTAATTTAAACTATTCGGAATAATTCGGAGACTATGACTATTAGGCCGAATAATAATAATATTATTATACCGATTCAAAATAGTATTTCTGAAGACTCTATAGTTATTCCATCGAGGTGTGAGGTACTACAAAATATAAAAAGCCTACAATTTGTTAAAGAAGGTTCAGTAATAGAAAATGCGGAACTAAAGTCTAGTATCTTTGTTGCGAGAACTATTGTCTCAAAAAATTCCCCTATTGTTAAGATTATTAATACAACAAGCGAAAACGTTACTCTTAATAATATTCAGCTAAAAACGACAAGCCTAGCAGAATTTAATATCTATAAAATCGATACAGAATATAAGGATAGAAATTCTAATCTCATGACGCAGCTTAATGTTAAAGATGTACTCAAGTTTGTCAAAGAAAAATTAATTAAGTTATGCAACAAATTTTCAGATATTTTTGCCCTTAAGTCAGATAAAATAACAGTTAACAACTTTTATCAACTAGAACTCCGACTAACTGATAGGTCACCCGTGTATGTTAAAAATTATAGAATTCCGCATACTCAAAAAAAAAGAAATAAACAAACAAGTCAATAAATTACAGGAACAAAATATTATAAGGCCATCAATCTCCAACTATAATAACCCAGTTTTGCTGGTACCCAAAAAATCTCCTAACGGTCAAAAAGCATTGAGGTTAGTCATTGATTTTTACCAGCTAAATCAAAAAACTCATTGCTGACAAGTTTCCACTTCCTCATATCGATGATATATTAGATCAGCTAGGAAGAGCTCGGTGATTTTCAGTAATTCATCTTATTATAGTGGTTTTCACCAGGTACCCTTATGTGAAAACTCTCGAGACGTAACTCAGTTTAGTATTGATGCGGGATCTTTCAGATTTACACGTTTACCTTTTGGAATCAGTTAGCCCAAATAGCTTTCATCGGATGATATCAATGGCATTCGCCGGCATTACCCCTGAAAGAGCTTTTTTGTATATAGACGATCTTATCGTAATCGGTTGTTCTGAACATCATCATTTTCAAAACCTGTATATAAGTTTTTGAAACATGCAGAAAATTTAACTTAAAATTAAATCCTGAAAAGTGCAATTTTTTTAAAAACGAAGCAACATATTTAGGTCACAAAATAACAAACATAGGTGTATTACCCGACGATAGTAAATAATTATGACATTATAAATAAGTATCCAGTACCAAAAACTGCTGACGAGGTCAAGCGGTTCGTTACCTTTACAAACTATCATCGCCGATTTATACCTAGGTTTGCAGAAATATCAGCTCCTCTTAATAAATTAACTAGAAAAAATGTAAATTTTACATGGACGCCAGATTGTCAAAAATATTTTCATG
This sequence comes from Anthonomus grandis grandis, assembly GCF_022605725.1. NCBI lineage: Eukaryota > Metazoa > Arthropoda > Insecta > Coleoptera > Curculionidae > Anthonomus > Anthonomus grandis. Next base: position 4,440,575 of record NC_065562.1, on the reverse strand, counting down.
AATTAAAAAATTCGTTAATTTCACCTAAAATATTGGAATACCCTGACTTTACGAAACCATTTAAAATAACAACAGATGCCTCAAACATTGTATGCGCTTCTGTTCTTTCATCTGCCAGTGGCGTACGCTTCCCGGTCCAAGAGAGAGTCCAATAAACCAGCCATTTTACAAGAATTAACACCAGTTCATTGGGCAATTAAACATTTTCATTGTTATATATTACGGTACAAAATCTTTAGTGCTAAAAATCATAGACCGCTGGTATATTTATTTTCCATGAAAGATCTTTCATTTAAGCTTACGAGAATCGGACTAGACTACATAATTTCGATATTGAATACGTAAAAGGTACGCAAAACGTTTGCGCCGATGCTCTTAGCAGAATTAGTATTTATAAACTTCAAGACGTTCATAGAAGTATTACTCAGGATAGCCAATCCCTTACTTGATCTATGTCTAGAACTACCGAAGCAATTAATAAACCAGTGTTGCGACAACCCATATTAAAACCATGTGTGTACGAAGCAGTGAGTAATGTTGACATTATTAAATTATCTTCACTGCATTTTCAAGTTAGACCTAATCATCTTAGGATGCTTATTAGGTAGAAAAACAAGTTATATGCACAAAAAACTTTTAAAATCTGAAATGGCAACATTGTATTAGAGCAGTGTTACTCACACTTTTTTCATGACGGAACCCTTTTAAAAAACTAAATTTTTAACGGAACCCTAAACTCTAAACTAAAAGCAAAAGCAGTTATATGTGAATTGTTTATTAATAATCATAAAAAGATATAAAAAAAGATAGATACAGGTTCACTTTAATACATGAATTCATTTATTATGACTGCTGGCGGAGCCCTACCAGAGGTTTCGCGGAGCACCGGGGCTCCGCGGAGCATACTTTGAGTAAAGCTGTATTAGGGTATATGTTGTCTCAGTTGGATAATATAGCTGGCGATTTAAATATAAACAAAATAAAACTAAGCTTAGGAGATTCAATTTTTAATTTATGCGCAATTAATAAGTTTAAAGAGATACGCCTTAAAATTTAAAAAAATACTAGTATTGCTCTTTCGCAAGTAAAGAAATTAGTTTAAAAATGCTAACCTCAATTAATTTTATTGAGGACATTGTGGCCAAATTGGGTGGACATTGTGGCCAAAAACGACTTTTCAAAAAGTTGAAGGCTAGTTTTACTTGGAAAAATATCTCACGCGACGTCGCCAAGCTTATAAAAAAGTGTCATAAATTCTAAGTAAACAAAATTAAAATTAAACTCGATGAACCACTAGTAATAACGCCAACCCCCCAAAAGCCTTTTGATATTGTCTGTATAGATACAATCGGCAGATTTCCGAAATCTGACGACGGTTCCGAATATGCGGTGAGAATGCGAACTAACAAAATACGTAGTAAATATTCCAATGTCAGACAAACAAGCTTCAACTGTTGCAAAAGCTATTGTTAAAAATTTCATTCTTATTTATGGCCCCATGCGAGAAATTAGGACAGATATGGGAACCGAATATAAAAACCAGGTATTTAAAAATGTTTCTAACTAAATTCCTAAAAATAGATCATAAAATCTCAACAGCTTATCATAGCCAAACAGTTGGAGGCTGTGAACGAAATCATCGCGTTTTAAATGAATATTTAAGGATATACATTAATGATTCAAAAACAGACTGGTCTGCATGGACTCAATACGCATTTTGTTACAACACGACACCAAGTTCTTATCATGATATTACCCCATTCGAGCTTGTATTTGGGAAAAAACATATGGAACTACTAGTTATGTACACAATTATGCCACCCTATATATAATATTTGCTTATATATATGCTTACTCAGTTATATTGTATTTCATGCCTTATTTGCATTATTTAGTCTATATAATCACTTGTAATATTAAGTTAAGGTAATCTTCGTTCTTGCTTAGAGTACACTGTATCGCGGCTTGTGAAAATAAAAGTTTTTTAAAACGTTATTAACGTGATCCTATTTTAAAAAATTATCTTATTAGAACAATTAGAATGAAATTAATTGATCGTGCACTAATATTAGTAGGTTGCCGTATGGAATTATTATCCTGGGCACATATTAGAAATACATTATTAGATTGTTTTGGCGATAAACGTAGTATAGAATGCCTTGAACAAGATTTGTTTGTAGCTATCCCAAATAAGAATGAACAACCGTTAAATTTTGCAAAAAGACTACAAGTATTGCGTAGTGCTTTAGCTCAAAAAATTAATAGTTTTGATGATAATCTTATGACAGCTGAAACAAAACTTATTCATCTTAGACAATATGATACTATATGTTTAAGAACATTTATAAGAGGATTAAACCACCCCTTACAAAGTATAATCCGATTAAAAAACCCAGATTGCATAGAAACCGCAATGACAATGATATCAGAGGAAGAAAACTTCCATTATACACAAAATTTATACAAACCATTTATACCGATAAACCATAACAAACAACCAACATTAATGCACAAACCACCAGCATATTCACAGAATAACTCGCAACACAAAAATTATAATAATAATATACAATATCCAAATCAAAATAATTTTAAAACCCCAAATAATAATTTTTATCAACAACATAACTATAGACAGAATTTTATTCCACCTAGTTATCAGAATTTCAATCAAAATTCAAATTTCCCACGAGGTCCAGTTCCAATACAACCTAGGCCAATGCCTCAGAGACCTCTTCCAACCAATCGACAAGTTTTCGGTACCCCAAAGAATGTTTTCAAACCCACAGGTCGAACACCCCTTGATAAACCTGAGCCAATGTCAACCAGAACATCTTATACAATGCCAACAAATTCTAACATTCGCCCCAATAATCATTTTAAGCCATTTGGTCCAAGAAATTTCATTTCACAAAAACTTTTCCAAATGGAAAACAAAAATCTAGAAGAAAATATCACCAACTACCACCCCAGTGAAAATAATGTTAATTATTATGAAAATAATGTTGAAAATCCTTATGAGACAAATTCTTACCAATTAAATGGAAATAACCCCTGTACATCAACTGATTACAACGATTTAGGATATGAACCAGAATATTCCTATGACGAGAATACATTCCCTATTCCAGACCAACAAATAGAAAATGAAAATTTTCCTATTACCAACCCTTCGAACATCTTAACATAACATACGAAGTAAATACGTAAGTCACTAATAGCCTCCCTTATATCGAAATTCAAAACCCACCAATTAAACTGTTAATAGATACTGGCTGTTATCCTTCAATATTACGACCCTCCATCGCTGAAAAATATTTTCCTGACAAAATCTATCAATTTTCATCGATATTAAAAACCGGAGTTGGAGAAAAAGAAGTTCTCTACCAAGCCAATATTCCAGCTTTTGCAGAATTGCAAACAAACGATTCGATTGATTTTATACTCTATGATTTTCATAACTATTATGATGGTATTTTAGGCCTTCGAGAATTAACTAAATTTATGTTTAACATTGACCTATATCATAAAAGGCTGATAAAGTCAGACGGTATTACAACCTTGTCATTCAGATATCGCGAGCCTGACTCAACATATAAAATCACGGTTAACGCCCACGAAATTCTAAGCACAAAGGTACCCGTGACAACACATGATACTATTGACATAATTATACCTGAAGGAACAATAAATGATTCTATACTTGGAAGCCCTGGAGACATCACTGAAGAAATTGATCAATACATTGCAAATGAAAACGCTACTTTAGATGATTTAGATCAGTTACCAGATCTATTTAACCCTGCTTTAGATCTAGAACCAAAATCGAATAAAATCAAAATTCTTTCTGATATACAAATATTACCCCTCGTGACCAACGCCCACAAAATGGAGCTACAATTCACTCAGCAATTGATGACCCAATATTAAATATACCTATAACAGAAAATTGTTTAAATACCTACAACCATCAAGTTCTAATTACTCACAATACAAATAAACAATATTGTGCCTTTAAAACAAAACATTTTGAGAACAAAATTAGATATCACTTAACTTTGACTAGCAACTATGTAAACGAAATCGTATACTTTTTCCGAGAATATATCGATCCTAAAGTTGTACACTGCATGTATATTCAACAATCTGAAATTGACAATTTAGGAAATAAAATAGGAGTAATCTTATCCAAAACATTTAAACATAACTCTTACAAATTAGTAATCTCCAATACATTCTTAAACGATATAATAAATGTGGAAATGCAAACGAATTTAATAAAGAACCATCATGAGAAAACTTGCCACCGAGGTATTAATGAATGTATGATGTCACTGAAAAAATTATATTACTGGCCCAATATGAAATTAGACCTCACACAGTATATAAACAATTGTGATATATGTCAACAAGCCAAGTATGACCGCCATCCTCCAAAAATAGAATTTTCATTAACACCTACACCTCGAGAACCTCTAGAATCCATCCACACGGACACTTTCCAAATTTCTAACGTAAAATTCCTAACAATAATAGATGTTTTTTCATGTTACGCCCAAGCTTACCCCTTAGAACCTAGTTGCAACGCAATTGCAGTTCTAGATAATTTAGCAATTTTTATAAGTCATCATGGACTACCTCATCAGATTACCTGTGATAATGGCACAGAATTTAAAACTTCCCTATTAATTGATTTTTGTAAACTTCACAAAATAAAAATTCATTTCACTACTACCGGAAATTCAAATAGCAATAGTCCTATTGAAAGAGTCCATTCAACCTTAATTGATCACATTAGAGTTTTAAAACTTAAATTCCCAAATGCGACAATGAAACAACTAATGATTTATGCGATTACAGGTTACAACCTCTCTGTACATAGAGTTACTAAACAAAAACCCTTTGATGTCTTAAATGGACGTCCAAACGCTTTAGACCCTTTTGACCTTACAGATGAGATCATATTAAATAAATATGTTAACGATCGTAAAGACCGATTGAAAATTATCTATGACGAAATCTATATTCAATCTATTAATACTAAATTACGTTTAAATGAAAAACAAAATAAAAATAGAGAAGCCCCTATAGATATCCCAGGATCAAAAATCTATGTAACAGATAAATCCGCTTCGAGAACTAAAGATAAAGCGCGTAAGAAAATAGAATACGTTCAAGAAGATATCGGTAATAAAATCATTACTAAAAACAAGAAAGTTGTACATAAATCTATGATACAAAAACCTAAAAAACACTTTCTTTTCCCTAGAAATAATAAACCTCCTGACACTTCGGAAGAGCTTCGCAGTTCTCCTACAAGTATTATCGACAACAGTGATAGCGACTAATCATAACCCCAATCAAATCCCCTTTATTCCCATTTCATTTAGGAAATGCGAGAATTATTGAAAGTAAACATACTTTCCTCCATTATGTAGAAATTAAACCATTAGTTATAGAGCTTACTAAACTAGAAGATAATTTTAGAATTTTAATTGCTGCTTGTAATGAAACAAATATTATTAACGCTTTGCTTTTACATCATATTAACACATTAGATATGCTTAAACATGCTAGCTACTTTATTAATGAAATTAAAACTAAACTCAATAATATTAAACCGCATAGCCGTGAAAAACGAGGCTTAGTAAATATATTAGGTAAAACGTCAAAATAGCTTTTTGGTACATTAGACTCCGATGATGGAGAAAGATACGACAAAGCAATTGAAGAATTACGCTATAGTCAGAATACATATAAAAAAGAAATAAATATGCAAATTTCATTAACAAAAGATCTAATTAATAGTTACAATAACAGTATATATACACTAAGTAAAAATCAAAACTCTTTAAAAAATCATGTTGACCTTTTCAAAAAGCAAATGAATAAAACAATTAATGATCTTTCTATATATTTAAAACTTCAAAATAATATAAATCAATTAATTATAAATTGCCAGAGTTTTATTACTTTTCTAGATAATTTAGAAGATGCGATAATGTTTGCTAAACTCAATACCTTACATAGTACCGTAGTTTCAGCTATCCAACTAGAACAAATAATTTTAAATCTAACTACCCTTTATGGTGAGGAAAGACTAATATCATTTAGCGACTTAAATTATTATTATCAATTAACAGGACTTCAAGTAAGTTTTTCAAATGATAAAATAATTTTTGCTATTCACTTTCCTATATTTATAAAAGAAACTTTCGAACTTTTCCACTTGTTTGCTATTCCAACAAACCAAACCATTATAATTCCCAAACTTCCTTACCTTATACTTGGCACTGATCTACACCAATATCAAGAAGAGGCCTGCCGATTGATTGAAGACCTCTACGTCTGTTAAAATGCCCTAGGACCCCAAGTGGATGACTGTACTACGTCCCTCATAAGAAAAGCAGAAAATCTAAACTGCAACCTGCTTAAAGTTAACGTCACTACCCCTATTATCTATCCCATAAATCAGCAATATGTTCTAGCTATTCCTGCTAGCACCAAAATAAAAGCACAACAAACGTGCCAAAACAAGCAAATATTCTTTATTGATACACCTAGTTTAATAGAAATACCATATAAATGCGGTATAAGCTTGCTAAGATCACAATTCTGGAATCAAGAGGATATCCTGAGATCCAACCCTTTTCATCTACCAGATGTAACATTCAATGAGTTGGAAATGCAGCTGCCAGAGGAAACAATCCAACTAGATTCAATCGACTTCAACCACATCAGATCGTTAGCAGAACATTCCAATATCTTGAAACCTCTTCCAGAGGAAGAAGAAAGAATTCACCCTGCAGCCTGGAGCTTTAGTATAACTCTTGGAACCATACTAGCCATATGCTGTATATTCTTCGCTATCTACACACTTATCAAAAAGAAAAGGTCTACTGAAGAGGAACTAGAACTTCAAGACAAAGAAGAAGCTGAAGAAAAAGATGTTACCCCTGGTACCTCGAAAAACAACACACCATCCCTGTTGTTTTCGACTTAGGCGGGAGGAGTTATGTACTCAATTATGCCACCCTATATATAATATTTGCTTATGTATATGCTTACTCAGTCATATTGTATTTCATGCTTTATTTGCATTATTTAGTCTATATAATCACTTGTAATATTAAGTTAAGGTAATCTTCGTTCTTGCTTAGAGTACACTGTATCGCGGCTTGTCAAAATAAAAGTTTTTTAAAACGTTATTAGCGTGATAGGAAACATAACTTACTTATGGAAGTATTTTTAAGTAAGAAATTTAATCATATGACACTGACTTTGCAAACTCGCTTATAGATATTTTAACGTTTAGTGTTAAGGTTTTTATAGGTTTTTCAAGTCTTAATTTTTTTTATTAAATTAAGCTTAACTTTAAGAATCGGTAGGTTAAGTAATGAATGTAATTCAACATTTAAAAAATGTTTAATATTTTTATATTTTCCCAAAGAATGACCTTTACAAGTGGCCATAGTGAAGGTCCTTCTCCAAAAGGGGATGATGTAAAGGAATTATTAATAATATTGGGCAAATTCTTTAAAAGCAAAGTACGTTACATTTTATTTATTATAAACATTAATAGTTGGTTGCAATAATTAGTGGACCTAGTATAGCAGCTATTCGCAAAATAAGCTATATCCGGCTCGTGTCTAATTAGGTAACTGTGACGCTGTTCAATTGCTTTTTGTATGGAAATATTCATTCAATTCATTCAGTAAACAGTTTTAGCTGGGGAATCTTCTTGGTTTTACTTGCCCTAAATACCCGGCTATTACACTAAGATTTTTACCAAAATAGCCAACATTCTTCTCAGCTTAATAGCATTTTCTTTTTTAATTTGAGAGAAATTAACCAAACATTTAATATTATTATTCACCAATAATGCGGTATTGTTATATCTTTCCACTAGGAAGTTTCAATGAGCATCATACCCACTATCAGAAAATTCAAGTGTGCCAATAAACTGCTTTGCATCTATGTCCAATGTGTCCCTAAGCAAATGGAATTTTTCAATATTGTCTTGTAATTTTTATGCACTAAAGAAGAAAAAGTATCTCTTAACTCCAGCCAATTTTCAGGTTTTGCTAAAAATTGTAGGAGTTGGAATTGGAAAGTTTTGGCATTACTTTTAAAAAAACATTTTCTTTTTTAATGTGCTCTAAACTAGAAGCTATCGAGACAGACCTTTTAGATTTTTCTTTAGTAGCTTTTTCATAAAAATCATATTTTGTAAATAAATTACGCGCCATTGACGAGAAATTATAAAAGTTATCTTCACTATGTTGATGTTTTATATACTGGACTTCCAAATCAGCCTCATCCGACAAAAACTTAATATTACTTTGAATTTAATTCAACACCGGTAACAATTCGGTCAATTTTTGCAAATGCATATCCAATTCTACAAAAAAAAACTTGTCAACACCACCTGTTATCGTTTCTAATAAAGCATGTAACTTATCAAAGTATTTTTTGAATATTGTCAACTTGTCAACTTAGACTTTAAGCTACCACGCTTTTTAATCGGGGCCTTTAATTCCTAAGCCATTTTCTTCCACTAATGGAGACACAAAATGAGAACATGCAATAATCACAAATATCCCACAAAGATTTTTTATACTAAACCAGCTGGTATACAAATACAGCGCGCAAATCTAGTAATGTTTCTAGTATATTCTAACTGCTTTTCTAATAAGCAACAACTTTGCCAAATACCAAACAATTTTTCCAAATACCAATCCAATAAAAGCACGTTCAATTAACACACGTCTCAAAATAAAACGACGTAAAACTGAAAAATCACCAGTGCTCCAATAACACGATCTGTTTTAACTAAAGGTAGAACACGTTCACGTATTCGTCACGTATCATATATCACGTATTCACGTTCAGGCGGCCGGCCGGAAAGAATTTGGCCGGCCAGCCAGTTCTACACACGTTCAGTTGGGGGACAGGCAAATTGTTAAAAAGTCAACGTGTGTAGTGTTTTGTGGACTTTATTTGCTGGGCGGCCTGATTTTACTCTAGACTAAAATTTTTACCCGTTTATAAAGTAATGGCTAACAGTCCAGACTTTACAAAGGAGTTTATTGTAATGTACTATGCCCATAAATGTTTATGAAAAGTGAGAGATGTAGTATATGCTAATAGAGGACTTAGAAATAAGGCATATGAGGAGTTATTACAACTTTACAAAACAGTGGATCAACATGCTACAGTCGATTCTGTAAAAAATAAAATAAACAATATGAGAAGTGCTTTTCGAAAAGAGCTGAAGAAAGTGAAGCAATCGAAAAGAAGCGTTTCTTCTCCAGATGATTGGTATAAGCCAGTGTTGTGGTATTATAACAGTCTTTTATTTACTGTTGAGCACGAAAAGTGTCGAACAACTATTTCTTCAGACAGTGATCTACAACAAGAAGAAATGCATAACGATGAAGCAATGAAGCGATGAAGAAATTAATGAAAATGCGGTAAGTTGATACTGATTCACTTTCACTATATTTATGTTTTCTTTATAATCACATAATACAAATCCATGTTGTTTAATTATAATAAATAGTTATAAATAGTAATACACAATTACCAATTCGGTACCGATAACTACAAAAAAATATCTTGCCAAGATAGTTTACCGGTAGTAATAAAATAGTTCTTATATTTTTCACGATTTTGTTTTGCATTTTTCCGGCACATTTTTATGTAGGAAATTGTGTAGTACGCAAGCTGATAAAAGCAACTGAGCACGATAAAATCAATTTTTTTGGATCCATATTTATTGCGGTATGAAAGACTCTGAAACGGTTTGCAAGAATCTCAAAAGCGTTCTCCACGTCTTGCTCTGCTCAAACGATAGTTAAAAATTCGCTGCTCCGGAGATAAATTTTTTTGAGGGTATGATTTCAATATATTTTCGTTCAATGCAAACGCATCATCTGCTACAAATACAAAATTTAAATTTTCCGTTGTATTTTGGTTATCTGGCAAGTTTAATGATTTATTCAATAGTTTGTCATGAAAATCGGTACACTCGAAGACACCACCATCCGATACTCTACCATTGCAACCAAGGTTTACATAAATAAATTTATAGTTAGCATTTACAAGGGCCATCAGAACAGTACTAAAATATTCCTTATAGTTGAAATAGTAAAACCCAGTGTTTCTGGGTTTAACTATATGAATTGCACGTCTCTGGAATAATTTTTCCCAATGCTTAGAGCGAAATAATTGCAGTAAGTTTTAGATCTTCCATGCTGCAGCAACTAACGATCTTTCTTCAGCACTGATTGCTTGTCGCATTATTGTGTATTTTTTTGTAATATACGGCTTAACCAAATTTAATAAGTATTGAAAACAGTCATTGTCCATTCTAAGGTAATTTTTTAAATCAGTGTCGCTTGTTTGCCGCAGTTCTCGTATAAGTTCAAAATGTGATAAGGAACTACGTTTTTTTAACCACTCCTTCACCCACATTTTTTTTTTGCCCTTTTCTTTCATTCTTGTCACAATATAATATAATGACAATAGCTGCAGCGTATTCTTGTGACATGTCGTCGATCATTAACTGAATGTGTGTACTGAATTAAGTAGGGTTTAAGAGGGAACGCCTCATCTGCAACAATTACATAAGGAAACTGTTCCGTTGTCTGTGGTAGCTCTGCGTCTTTTGGAATGGAGTATTTGCTGCTCTCGAATTTTTTCCCCATTTTAGATCGTTCAAACGTTCCTCCGTCGCTACTTTTACCGTAGACTCCAACATCAATGAGTGTGAATTTGTAATTTGCGTCTACCAAAGCCAATAGAACGATGGAATATGAGCCTTTGTAGTTGTAGTATAATGAACCAGCGCCAGCTGGACATCGGATTTGTACGTGTTTGCCGTCCAAACTTCCTATGCAATGTGGGTAATTCCACTGCTTATTAAAATCTTCGGCGATCTGTTTCCATTGATCTTCGTTTGGTTCTGATAGGTAAATCGGTTGTAGAGTCTCCCAAATTGCCTCACAGCACTCTTTAACAATTTCACCGATGATTGAAAATCCAATCCGATATGAAAACCCCAATGTTCTATAAGAACTTCCCGTTGTATCTGTAAACAAGGAAACAAATGCCTGAAAATGAATGTTAAAAGATCTTAGGAAATGAGTTTTCTTATACTTTCTTTTTTTGCATATTTATAAACTACTTTTATTATTGACTATTCTATTGACTTGTTCATTATATGAGTTTACTTAATATTAGTGATATCATAATTCACTATTTAAGCTACTAGTTAACTAAACGCCCAAATAAGAAAAAGTAAATACGTTTTCTGTTTTAGGTAATGATTGTAAAGAGAATTGGAATAAACTGTGGAATGCATACATGCAGGCAAAAAGCCGTAGGGTCACGAAGTCAGGTCAGGCAGCAAAGAATCTGGCCAAATGGAAATTTGAAGATGAAATGAGTTTTTTGAATTCAACTCTGGTACCTAGAAAAACTCGTAGAAATACCGAACACCGCCTCGATGATAACAATGAGGATGTCAATGATCCACCCCAGGAAGAAACCGACTCAAATTCACTTGAAGGTACAGAGTCACAAGTAATCTGGGATCGAACGGATTTTCAGTTGGCAGGATTCATTTGGCAGAATTCTCAATCCAAGCCATCGGGAAACGATCAATTGCAAGTAAGCGCAGCCTCTACAATGGCGGAAGTCATAGGCAATTCTACGACCAAGGTATCAGATTCTCCAAGAAGTTTTGTTCGTCCTGCGGCCATGCCTGTAAAGCCTCATACTGGATAAAAGGTTTAACAGCAACGGTGGAAGAAATGGTTATAATTATAAAAGATAACCAACGTTTGCGGTCTCAACTACTTCTTTCTAATTCACCGGCTCCTTCAAATATTAATGGTAAATTTCTTAATACGACCCTGTCCGCTTCATCACAATTTATACTGAGTACGGACTGTACGATTGTAGTATTGCGATCCTCCGCTAGGAGAGGCCTTTTCCGGTCGACGCGGCCCGTTCTCGCTGAGCCTACGACTACGTCTGCATCTGTACGCGTGAGATATCGATTCGATTTGTTGTTGTTGTAAACTATACGTACCCTAAATGTACGAAATAAAGGCTGTAAAATTGAGCCGAAACTTGTGATTTCATTCCTAAAATAAGAAGGTCGCAAGATACAAACAGAAAACCACATCTTTTTGGTCCTATCGAGCTCGGATAACCCGACAAATCCTGAGGCCACGCCATTAACCGGCAACCGGCACACAGCAGCAACAAGTATGGCGGATCTCCCGATGCAGCCAAACGAAATATATTTTGAATCGGCATAATATTAAGGTCAGTCCTATCCATTTTATTGCCCCGTGCATTTTATTAAAATATTTCAATTATTTGAACCACATTTTTATGTTTTATTGCGTTTTTACGTATTTTAACCTATATTTTAGCTATATCGCCCTGATTTATGCTATTTTTACCCGCCCACGACGCAAGTGTGTTTATGTTTTAATGCAATTTTATTTTATTTAACCATAGACACGCACATACAATCCCTTTGTATTTTTTAAACAAGCCCATACGCCTCTCGTAAACTGCGAAAATGACTAAAAAGAAGTCAAAAAGCGCTTCTAACCTAAATGATTCGGAACAAGCTCAAATAGCTGAACAAATAGAGTCTTATAACAAACTAGTAGGTCACCGTGACGCTTTAACAAACCAAATATGTCGGTTTCAACAATTTTTAGAAACAAAATGTGACGTTTTAGAAAATCCTGCACTAAAAATAGATTTAACCACCCGTTTAGGCAGGATTGAAGCTATTTTTAGTGAGTTTGAAACTATTCAATTAGAAATTGAACAGATATGTCTTCGAAATGACTTTGAAGAAACAAAAGAACAAGACCAAGAGAGGTCTGATTTCGAAGAGTTATTCTATAGTACCATAACCAATGCTAAATTAATTTTAGACAAAATAACTAAGTCACATGTGACAGCTCCAAGTGACCAGCTTAGCCCGAACTCAGTGGCTTCTTTACCCCTATTTCAATCTGGAGGTCAATATGGTCCACGCTTGCCCCCCATACCATTACCCAAATTCAATGGTTCCTATGAGTCCTGGAGCAACTTTAGGGACACCTTTATCTCCCTTATTGATAAAAATTCGCAAATAAACAATATTGAAAGGTTTTATTATTTGCAATCGACTTTACAGGGTGAAGCTGCTCAAATAATTAGCTCCCTAGCAACTACAGAGCACAGTTATTCTACTGCATGGTCTTTATTACAGGAAAGATATGATAATCCAAAGGCAATTGTACATTCACATGTTAAATGTATTTTTGACTTGCCTATAATAAAAGACGAAAGCCACACCCAACTAAGAAAATTATTAGATTCATTTCAAAATCATTTTAAATCCCTAAAAAACCTAAATGAACCTGTTGACCAGTGGTGTACTCTATTAATTTATATTTTAAGTACTAAAGTTGATTTTAAGACCCGTACAGAATGGGAAATGTATTCCAAAGACATTGATAAACCCACTACTCAAGATTTTATAAAATTTTTATCCCAACGCTGCAGATTTTTAGAATCTGTAGATTTTAAATTAAACACAAAAAAACCTCAAATTAAATTTGAAAAATCTTATACCCATAAAACTTTAATGTCTCAAAACTTTAAATCAAATTCATTGTGCCCTATTTGCAAAAATAACCATTTTATTTATGCATGTAAAAGGTTTACAGATTTGCCTATATCAGGTAGGTTTTTTGAGGCTAAAAAGGGAAATTTATGTACTAACTGCTTGAGGCCAGGACACCGACAAGGAGACTGCCAGTCAACACATAACTGCCGCAGATGTCAAGGCAGACACCATACACTTTTGCACCAAGAACCTAATCATGCAGCTAGCTTTAATGTTAATAATAATAGTAGAAGTAATGCCTCTTCTCAGCCTCACCACCAACTTCACTCAGGGTCAATGCCTCACAACCCTTCTCAGCCCAGTCGAGGTACCACCTTTAAGCCCCACAATTCTTTAAATCATCGAAGCACCAATCCAGGCCAAAATGCCAATTCACCAAGCCCTTTTCGAGCTGCACCTATTAATTCTAATAATCCAAGTCACCATGCCACCCATCATAGCACTGTCTATGAAAATTCTAATCTAGGCCATCATGCCACAAATTTTAACCCTATTGATGAAGCCACAAGTCAATTTCATGAATCTGAATATTCAACCCCACCTAATATGAGTCAAAATACACAGAATTTGCATTGCACAAGCCAAAATCCAAATTCTTTTGTCCTTTTGTCTACGGCATCCCTATATGTATATGACAAAAATCATAATCCCGTTGTCTGTAAGGCCATTTTGGACAACGGCAGCCAATCCAATTTTATCAGCAAGAAATTATTTAAAATTCTTGATTTACCCTATCAAACAGTTAATATTTCAGTTTCTGGTATAGGCCCAGATATGATGGACTTAACCAAACGAACCCAGCTTGAATTTAGATCTACAGTTAGTAATTTCTCAGCTAAAATGCCCGCTTTAGTGATTGACAAAATCACAGAGCACACACCCCAGTGTCCTGTTGACATTTCTAATTTAAAAATTCCCCACCATATAATTCTTGCCGACTCCAGTTTTCACACACCATCAGAAATTGACATTTTGATTGGTGCTGGTTTGTTTTATGAACTCCTTGGTTCCGAACAAATAAAAACATCCAGAGGCGGACCTATTCTTCAAGAAACCCAACTTGGATATGTCATCAGCGGTCCAATATCGCTACTATCCAATATTTCTTATCCTAACACCCAAACCCAGTCGCTTTTCTCTACCAATGTACTTCAAAATAGTTTAGAAAAATTTTGGTTGACTGAGGAAACCACAGAACAATTTAAAGGTACTTGTGCGACTCTCTCTAGGGAAGAGCTCGAATGTGAAGAGCATTTTAAGGCCACAACTCAGCTTGATTCTACAGGATGTTTTATAGTAAACCTTCCTACCAAACCCAGTGTTTTTGAGCTAGGTGACTCATTACAACCAGCTTTAAAACGTTTTTTCTCCCTAGAGCGAAAGTTCAGTAAATTCCCTGAAATCAAAGGGCTATATACCGATTTCATAAAAGAATATATTTCTATGGGCCATATGTCCGAAATAAATCCAGATCAACAACCCATTAGTTCTCAATATCCATCCTACTATTTACCCCACCACTGTGTTGAAAAGGGTGACAGCACTACAACCCGTCTGAGAGTTGTTTTCGATGCTTCTTGCGCATCCAGTAGCGGACTATCGCTCAACGACACACTTAAGGTCGGACCCAACGTCCAGAATGATCTCTTTTCAATTATTTTAAAATTTCGTAAACACGATTTTGTGCTCATTGGTGATATCGCCAAAATGTATCGCCAAGTTTTATTGGAACCCAGCCAGCGCAATTTACAGCGCATAATTTGGCGGGACAACCCAAATGAACCCCTTAAACATTTCATGCTTAATACCGTTACCTACGGCATGGCCAGTTCTTCCTACTTGGCTACTCGATGTATCAAAGAAATAGCTGATCGTTCAGCACAGGACTATCCCCATGAAAGTCAAGTTTTACTAAAAGACTGCTTTGTTGACGATATCCTTACAGGAACGAATACAAAAGAGGAACTCATTACCCTCAGAAAAAACCTTGTTGCCTTGCTCAAGGACTTTGGTTTCGATTTAAGAAAATTCTGTTCAAATGAACCCGATGTCTTGTCAGACATAAATCTTGAAGGTGACACCCATGTAGTTCTTTCTGACAATCAGAGCACCAAAACTCTAGGTATTCTTTGGAATTCCAAAGAGGATTTATTTATATATACATCAACCATCAAAACCAACTCTAAGCCTGTAACCAAAAGAACTATACTTTCCCTAATCTCCCAAATCTTTGACCCGCTAGGCCTCCTAGGGCCAATAGTAGTTCAGGTCAAGCTGCTTCTTCAAAAATTGTGGTTGTTAAAAATAGATTGGGATGAGCCTGTTCCCCCCGATATTTTTCGAATCTGGAAAAACTTCACTTACCATTTGTCTTTGGTCGATTACTTCAAAATCCCTAGGCAAGTCACTATCAAAAATGCCATTTTTATTGAGTTCCACGGATTCTGTGACGCCTCAGTAAATGCATTTGGAGCGACAATTTACATACGTTCTCTAGATTCTTTTGGCAATATTTTTGTTAATCTTTTATGCGCTAAAAGTCGCGTAGCTCCCCTGAAGGCCGTAACCTTACCTCACCTTGAGCTATGTGGAGCTTTAATCCTATCCCGTTTAATGAACAAGGCTATAAATGCTTTAAATTGCAACCCTGACAAAATTCACTTCTATACTGACTCGACAATAGTCCTTTGCTGGCTCTCTTTAGAACCCCGCCAATTAAAAACTTATGTCTGTAATCGAGTAGCTGAAATCCAGCATCTCACTGAGATAAATAACTGGCATTATATAGCATCAGGCGAAAATCCTGCCGACATTATTTCCAGGGGCACCAGTCCCAAAGATTTAAAAAATTCTTCATTGTGGTGGCACGGTCCATCATTTTTATCCAAGCCGACAGAATATTGGCCCAAAGATGATCATATTTCTAATTTTTGTCGTAAAACAAACGATCCAGAAATTCTGGAAATAAATCCCAAATCAATAGTTCTTGCTTCCACCAATGTTGTAAGAAACCCTTTATTTGAAGTTTTCCGACTACAATAAATTAGTCAATGTAACTGCGTATTGTCTTCGATTTATTAAAAACTGCAAATTGCCCAAGTTATCACGTCAAATTGGAATGTTAACACCCCTAGAACGTCAAAACGCCCTAATCACCCTGGTTCTTATGACACAAAATGAATGTTTCTATACCGACATCAAAACCCTCAAATCTAAAAATCAGCTCAAGCCTCACAGTAAGTTAAAAACTTTAAACCCATTCCTTGATTCTCGAGGAGTCATACGTGTTGGTGGACGACTCGAAAATTCCTCCCTTGACTATGAATCAAAGCATCCCATGCTACTACCCCGAGGTCATCCTTTAACCAATCTAATTATTACATATGAACATATACGAAATTTTCATCCAGGGGTGCAATCGACCCTATCATTTATTAGGCAAAGATTTTGGCCAGTTCATGGTAAATCTTCAGTAAAGCATGTCATTCGTAAATGTTTACAATGCTATAGGAATAATCCTAAACCCCTTAATGCGCTTATGGGAAATCTTCCTGAGCCACGAGTTAACCCTTCCAGACCTTTCCTCCACACAGGTGTGGACTATGCGGGATTCTTTCTCATTAAAAATTCAAAATTAAGAAATAAAAAATATATTAAAGCCTATTTATGCGTTTTTGTGTGCCTAGCCACGAAGGCTGTACACTTGGAATTAGTCACAGACCTGACTTCTCAAGGTTTTTTGGCTATGCTCAAGCGGTTTGTTTCTCGACGAGGTCTTTGTCAGCATTTATATTCCGACAACGGAACTAATTTTGTCGGAGCGAACAGTGAACTACTAGAAATTTATAAACTCCACGAAACAAACGAATTTCAATCCTACTTAAAAACTAACATGATACAATTTCATTTCATTCCCGCGCGATCGCCACACTTTGGTGGTTTATGGGAGAGCGTTGTAAAATCTTTTAAACACCACCTGCGACGTGTAATATCCGACGATAATCCTCTTACTTACGAAGAATTTTATACATTTGTGGTTCAAGTAGAGGCAGTATTGAATTCCCGTCCCCTCCTTCCCTTAAGCAACGATCCTTCTGACCTGGAAATGCTCACGCCTGGACATTTTCTGGTTGGCCACGCTTTAAACATGGTACCTGATACGAATCTGCAGCAAGCTCCAACCAATCGTCTAAACCGATACCAAATGCTTCAAGCCATGGTACAGCATTTTTGGCGCAGATGGTCAGAACAATACCTACACACACTACACGAGAGAGCCAAGTGGAGATTCAAGGGCAATGATCCAAACCTCCTTGGAGCCTTAGTCCTCCTGAAAGACGAGAACAACCCTCCTTCAAGGTGGACCACTGCACGAATAGTCGAACTTCATCCAGGCAAAGACGGTGTAACAAGGGTAGTTAGTGTACGTGCTGCTAATGGCAGCATTTTCAAAAGAAGTGTAGTGAAAGTGTGTGTCCTACCCATCTATGACGATAAACCCGATTGTGACTAATGTATTTTTTTTTTTTTTTTTACCCTGCATATTTACGAGCATTTATATTTATGTCTTTCCACTACTATTAACTTGTATATTATGTACTTTTTGCTTAATCTTATATCTACGTTAATTCTATGCTACTATGTGTTACTTTAAGTCTATTTGTACACCTTGTTTTAGTTATTAGTCATGCTTGATTCAAATTTAGCTTAAAATTTGTGAATTTTAACTTTTATGTTGTATTGAAAGGTACTCTGGTGGTTTCTGTACTGCGTACTACCCCTGGTACTTTCAAGGGCGGCGGTATGGTAAATTTCTTAATACGACCCTGTCCGCTTCATCACAATTTATACTGAGTACGGACTGTACGATTGTAGTATTGCGATCCTCCGCTAGGAGAGGCAACGCGGCCCGTTCTCGCTGAGCCTACGACTACGTCTGCATCTGTACGCGTGAGATATCGATTCGATTTGTTGTTGTTGTAAACTATACGTACCCTAAATGTACGAAATAAAGGCTGTAAAATTGAGCCGAAACTTGTGATTTCATTCCTAAAATAAGAAGGTCGCAAGATACAAACAGAAAACCACAATTAATGTAGAGGACGAATGCGAGCTTTTCTTTCTAAGCCTGGCTAAAAGTGTGAAAAAACTGCGTTCCGTTGAACAGATAAGAGTGAAGATGGAAGTAAGTCAAATTGTTTTAGGGGCAGAGTTGCAAGCTGCACGTTGTCATATTTTTGAAAACAATTCTTACCATCACAAGACAACTCCACCACTCCTATCACCCTCATCATTTCAGCAATGTTCCTCAACACCATCTTATCACTCTGAAATTAGTTTGGACAATTCATCGGCTTCAAATTTCCCTTACAATAATTGTGAAGGGAATCAGAAGCAAGATTCTAATACAATATTCACTACATTGTAATTTTGAGATTTGTAAAAAACCTTTAATAAACCAAATTTTCTTTGAATTATTATATAGGACCATCGCTTTATGTGTGACGTGGCCCCACGAGGCCCGACGTGACGTGGGTTAACGTCACGTCAGAGTAGTCTGTATGCAGCTTTAAGGCAAACAGATTTCGATAATCACCATAAACCACCGGTGTCGATGGACCATTTTGCATGTACAGGAGACTCCTGATTACGCTATTTTTTAGTTTCTAATAAAAACAAATTAAACCACCAATAAATTATAACATATCCTTTACTACGAGAACATTTTAATAACCAGTAAAAAATGGACTGTATTTTACAATTACATAAAATGCGGATCTGTCAACAAAACCAATACATCAGGGAAACACCGATCACGATGACTGACGATCACTCAACGACTCTCAGCGCCGCCGCTAACAGTTCCACACCGCGAATAGGGATGGGTTATAAGAATGGGGACGGATAACGATAAAGTGTTTTAAGAGTAATATAAAATATATTATTATTCTTAATGCTTTTTAAAAATATGGCATGGCAACACCGCAAGCGAAATGTCATCTTGTCAAAGTCTAGAACCATGGTCATTACGCGATAAATTTAAACCAACAGGCAACAGAAGCAAAAGTTAATGTAAGGTTATCCGAGTAATAACCGCATAATAATTAATTTTGCGAAAAAAATTAGGCTTTTGTATTTGTTTTTTAGAGTGTTAGAAAAGATTATAAAAACTATTGCACTATTATAATCCCAACTGATTAAATGGAAACAGTGTACTAACTAATTATATATTATGTATTTACGTTTAATATCAGGTATTAATTATAGAGAATCTTATTTTACTATCATTAGATGGTAATTAACTCAGGTCTACTTTTAGAATGTAGGTGAAGAATGGAAACCGGTGTTATTTGAATGTCAAATAAAAGACTTCAAATTAATGCCCATTATTCTTTTCTTTTGTTTTAGATGATGGGCATAAAAATAGTAGCCGAGTACCTTAATAGAAGTTTCTACAATCTGGGTCTGGTTGTGGGAAAGCATCCAGGTTACTTCCTAATTATGCCAGTTTTAATCACTTTACTGGGCATGACTGGATACCAAAGAATACATAATAATATCGATCCAGAGTATTTGTTTAGTCCGGTTAATGGACAAGGGAAAATGGAGAGGGCCATAGTGGAGGAATATTTTAAAGTTAATTATACCAGTAGGTTTAACGTTGCGAGGATTACTAGAGCAGGTAAGCATGCAAAATCTAAGGAACTTATATATTATTATCATATAGTCAAATCATGAAATTTGTCTACTACTATTTTGGGTCATGCAAAAACTAAATAAGTTATTTTGATAGATTAGATCAATTAAAATTGGTCCTGAGTTTTGAAATATATTTTATGCTACTTTCGTGTTCCTCTCGTGTAGGATCAGGAGTTAAAGCTACGTAGCTACTATCCAATAACCGCAAAAACATCAAAATACCCAGTCCGCACAGCTTTGAGGAAAGAAACTGGAGAAAAAGAAATTATATTAGAATTGAAAACTCAAAAGAACTAATAAGTAAAACACAAAAAAAAACATACGTCCCGACCAGTAAGCAAAATCGATAAAGTCTAATCGGAATCGGAATCAACGAGTAGCTCTTCTTCTGGGATCTTTTTTAAATCTTTAACATGCTAAGCACCCTTAAACTTGCGCTTTTCATCAATCAGTTCATAGACTACCGGAGATAACTTCTTCTTTATTGTAAAGGGACCAAAAAATGTTGGTGCGAGTTTGGCAGTAAAGTTTTTACTAGCATCAGAAAGATCGTAATTTTTACAATAAACTCGCTCACCGACCTTAAAAATAATTCTAGGTCTTCGTCGGAGATTATAACCATTCTTTGATCTCTGATGCGCTGCTTTCAGTCTTTCCTCAACATCCCTATATACTTTACTTAATTCACGCGAACGTGCCATAAAGTCGCCAACCGTGATACTAGGAACATTCCTATTATTGTGTTGGTCGCCCGAGGGCATATATTCTCTGGAGAAATTCATAAAATAGGGAGTGAGCCCGGTGGCTTCATGCACCGAAGATCTTATGGCCGAATCAACCTTAGGTAGAAGTCGATCTTAATTCTTATGATTATCCTCAATATAACAACTTAACATGGTTTTAAGGACTTGATTCACACGCTCCACGGGGTTGGCCTGGGGATGATAAGCCGGAGTATATCGGATATTGACCTTATACTGCTCACACAGTTTGGAAAAAAGGTCACCTCGAAATTGTGCACCATTATCGCAAATAAGAAATTGGGGAACACCGAAAATGAGAAAAACTTATTCCTTTATAAGACGACAAATCATAGGGGCTTAAGCTGAGCAAAGAGGGAAGAACAAAGGAAATTTAATGAAGGTATCCAAGACGACCAATACGTATTTGTATCCCTGAGTAGAACGAGGCAAGGGCCCAAAAAGATCGACGCTAATCGTGCTCTATGGCTTCAAAACTTGAGTTTGTTGTCCCATTAATCCGTGTCGCTCCCGGAAGGTCTTTTGCGAGATACATTTGGCGCAATACCTAACATATCGGAGGACATCAGCTCTCATTTTTGGCCAATAATAACGACGCTTCAATCGTTCGTATGTCTTCATGACACCACCATGACCAGCCAAAGGATGATCATGATTTTCTTCCAAAATTATACGTCTTCGATCCTTGGGTATTACTTCCTTCCAAAAATCTTCATCATCTCGAAGAGACGGGTAAGAACACTTCACATACTTGTAAAGTAAATTTCCTTCAATTCGCCATTGGGGATAATTAATAGGATTCTTTACGACCTTATTGAAAACTCTTCGATACCACTTATCTGCAACTTTTGGTTCCTGGTTTACACTCAATTTAGCAATTTCTGGCACAGCTCTACTGAGAACATCCGGCACAACATGATCTTGGCCCTTTCTATGAATAACCTCAAAATCGAATTGTTGCAACCGCAATACCCATCTGGCAAGCCTTCCTCTTGGTTCCTTCAGACTATGAATCCATTTCAGACTATGATGATCTGTTATCACTTTAAAGGAGTATCCCTCTAAGTAGGGTCGTGATTTCTCGCAAGCATAAATAATGGCCAACAGTTCTCTCTCTGTGGTGGAAAATTTTCTCTCTGCTTTAGACAGAGATCGAGATATGTAACAGATAACATGGTCACCATCATCAAACTCTTGAGATAATACAGCACCTATTCCATACGCTGAGGCATCAGTCTGAACCAAAAAGGGTTTCGAGAAATCAGGACAAGCAAGTACAGGAGCGGAAACTAACGAATTTTTGATGTTCTGAAACGAATTTTGACATTCTGGGGTCCAGTTCCACTTTTTGTGTTTACAAAGAAGAGCAGTAAGGGGAGAAATAACGGTCGAGAATTGGGGAATAAAGCGCCTGTACCAGGACGCCATACCGATGACACGTCGAATTTCGGTGGTGTTCTTTGGGGTCGGAATGTTCAATACCGCTATCACTTTATCCGGGTCGACATGAAGTCCATCTTTATCGACAACTTATCCTAAATACTTAAGCTCGGATCGACAAAATTTACACTTATCCTGAGAGAGAGTTATACTGGCTCTATGAAATCTCCGGAAAATCTCTTCCAAAACCTCTAAATGTTGCTGAAAAGTCTCAGAAATACAAATGACGTCATCTAAATAAACAAAGGTATGTGGCTCCAAATGAGCTCCCACTAAGGTATCTACCAATCGCTGCCAAGTTGCAGGGGCATTCGTCAATCCAAATGGCATTCTCTTAAATCGATAAAGTCCCCGACCAGGGACAGAAAAACTAGTTTAATCACGTGAATGTTCATCAACCTCGATTTGCCAATATGCAGAGTTAACATCTAACGACGTAAGATACTTTGCATTTCTTAATTTGTCTAATTTGTGTAAATTTAGTTTTCGATAGTCCACGCAAAATCTCCATTTACCATTACCTTTTGGTACTACTAAGGCAGGGAAAGACGAGGCAGATTGTGATGGCTCGATAATATCGAGTTGCAGCATGTTATCAACCTCCTCATCGATAATCTTTAGCGTGGCGGGTGAGTATCTATAAGGGCGCAAACGAATGGGTTGGGCATTACCAGTATTAATCTGATGCTTCACTAAATCTGTTCGACCAAGCTTACCATAATAAGCATATCAAAGAAAAGTATTTTGAAGTCAATTTATCCAAGGCGCATCGCTGTTCTGGGGTTAAAGTTTCCTGAGGAATAATGGCTTCAATGATACAGATTTCCTGAGACGGCACACCAAAATACCAACAACCATTTTGCAAATCAGGAACGATACCAATAGTTTTCCAAAAATCGGTACCCAATAACAAAGGACAACTCAATTTCTCCACCACCAAAACACTGCAAAGCGCTACCGGTAAGTTAAGGCGGCGGTAAGTTAATTGCGCCAATCACTTTAGTAGAACTATGATTTCCAAAATTGCACTGAGAAAAAGGTGATGATAACAATTGTATATCTGAAGGTGCGGTGAAGAATTCATTGTATGTACACGAGGGTTTCTTGGTCGCTGATACATCAACTCAGGCTCGGCGACATTATTAGAGTTTACTGGAGGAGGTTGCATGCGTTGAGTTCGCAATTGGATATTCTCAATCTCCTGTGCTGCAAGTTCCAGCTCTGTGATGTTGGTGAAATTGTGAAGTGCAAGTTGATTTTGCAATGAGGGGAGCAAATTTCGGCGTATAATGCGAAGTTGCATTTCCTCGGATGGCGGTTCACGTAACTTTCGAAACAAGTTTCGCATTTGTGCAATAAAGATTACCGACTTCTCCACTGGACCTTGTGTTCTATTCCTTATATCACACTAAATATCCTCCTCATATTCAGACGATAAATAGGCAGACATAAGTTTGTATTTCAATTCTTCCCATGACCTGATATCACTGCGTATAGATCTATACCAAGACAAGGTTGTGTCCGAGAATAAGATTACTGCACAATGCAGCAGCTGATTCCAAGATATTCCACAAGCAAAACCCAACTCCTCTACACGCTCAATAAAATTGGTAACACTACCAGAACCATCAAAATGTAACTGCCATTTTAAAATTGTTGAAAAACTCTTCGCCAGCTCATCGGAACCTAACGGATTCGTGACATCATTAGCATTAGCAGAAGTAAACACAGGCGCATTCCGCTTCAAGGTGGAATTAGATTGTGGAGGGAAGGAATAGTTCCTTGATGGGAAATAATAAGAACACGTTATTAGGTTAACTGGATCCTGTGAATTAACGTTCGTAGAAGGAATGGTGTGAAGTGACTGAACTAAATGTGTCGAAGTGTGGTCACAAAAAGTTAGTGCTGTTCGAGTGAACTGAATTGAAGCAGGCTGAAACGAACAAGAGGGACCTGGATTTACAGATACCGTCGAAGGAATTACATTGGGTGAAAGATGGTGTGAGACTTCTGTCTGAACTTGAGAAACAGGAAGAGGATGATCCAGGAGGGAGTTCTCTCCAGGGGAAGCCTCAATAATAACCGGCACCTGCAAAATTTCCTCTACACTCGTTGTTCGTCGTTGTTCGTCGTTGTTCGTCAAAGTTCGCTTAGCCATTTCTAACCTATCAATAATGGAATTTCACTAAGTAGACAAACTCATTACTTCTTCAGAAAAATCAGGGTGAAATTCTAATAACTCCTTGAACCGACCCTGGATATATAAGGCCGTAGACCGCAACCTACTATACTCTTTATTAATATTTAATTCACTAAGACCTGAGATAGCACTTTCCAACAAATTACACTTTTCTGTACAAATATCAACTTCGTTATCAGGGTCCAATTCTGTTACCTCAAACATCGGCAAGCTATTAAGTTTCTCTAATTTCAAATATAACCTTAAACGTTGATGCTTTTCCATAAGAGTACCAGCAGTGATAGCACCTCGAGATGATAACTCGTACTCAAGCTCGTCCAGTTCCAATTTATTTATATCCATTTTTCCCAAAAATATCTCCGCCAATAACACAAACCAAAAAAAAAATTAATTTTTTTTTTAAATTATAGTCCTCTGTATCTATTATGTATTGTGATCTAACTTGAGCAACTAAGCCGCTAACAAGGTACGGTGCACACAGTGCAACCCATCCTATTTCAAAAAAAATTTAAAAAAATCTGAAGTCCCGGGTTTGTACTGCCCCTAACCTACGTTAAAATCCCAATGACAGTATAAACGCTTTACTGAGTTGCAACACTAATCACTGTTAGTAAAACACCTCAGTAAGATTCCCTCCCAACCTAGAACAATTTATACCTAATAATATATCTATAATAACCATATCTAATATAAAATACCTATCTAAATTTATTTCCATAAGCTCTAAATATATTTATACCTAAATCACTCTTAAAAAATCTCCAAATTCGGAAAAACAATTCGAAAACAATTTATATTTTCACAGTATTACAGTAAGCATGACCCAGCAGTGCCGATTTTCCCCCAGCCTAGCAAAAGAATTTCGCCCAAAAAAAATCCAATTCGCCTCAAAGATTACTATAAGTAATTTATTTAATTAGCCCTGTCTATCTGAAATATTACATTAAAAGAAAATCTTAACAAGTTATAATCCTAATTAGAAAATGAAATATAAGTAGATAAGTAAGGTTCAAACTTTCAAACACCCTATAATATATTAAATCTACCAAAAAGAAATTAAATTAAAAAAAAATAAAAAATAAACTTTCAAAAGAAAAGTACTATATAAAAAAAATTGAAAATCCAATCTCCCCTTCCTTCCTTAATTTCCATAATTTTTTTTTTTTAATATTTTTGTTGAGCCTTAGTATGGGTATGTTCTAGTGGAAGACACCCCATACTAGTAAAAGAGTACTAAGTGGAATTTTACCACCACTAGCTAACTGTACAAAGTTAGTCCATTGACTGAGTTGGATAACTCCAATGTTTCGCGCCACTGAGTCATCCAACTCCCGCCAAACGTCCACTTTGTAGAGCGGCTTTTTTTTTAAACATCCGGGATATAAAACTTTAAAAAAGTATATGGAAAGCAAAAAGAAAATAAAAAAAAATTCCCCATAATATAAGACAAGTTACTTGGAACCACTAATTTGTTTCACCCTGTAGTACCAAAATAAGAAAAAAAAATTTACTTCAAGTAGCTTTTCTACTACTTGTGTACACCACCCTGTATACCAACAAAATTCAATGAAGATTGATTAAATTGATTAAACAATAAAAGTTGATCCTGACCTTCCTATCAGTAAAACAAAATCCTATTTAAAAAAAAATTATTGAAAACAACCCTTATTAATGAGTATGTATATGAAAACCACTAATAACTCATATTCCTTCTTAAAATTAAATTACCAAGGTTTATAGAAAAATTCTCAGAATTATTTCTTGTAAGATACCAAAAAAGAAGAATTATTGTCAATAACAGGAAAGCTATATATAATAAGGAATGCTATTCAATGTTATAGTCCCTATATATTTTACCTCTATACTGTCCATGCTCATATACCCAAGTCACAATAATCACAATATCAATATCTACTAAATCACCCCTCCGAAAGTTAAGACGATTCATGCTATCAGCCGGAGATAAAGAATGAAGAGAAAAAAAATATCATGTTACAGCCATAAATTCAGAAAAATGAATTATAAAATATATAAATATGTAACAAAAAAAAATGCTGTATTACACCACCTGTATGTTATGCGCTGAAATGTTAATATTTAAAATAAAATACTGTTACATAACTTGCCATGAACATTAGCCACCGCCAAATTCAAAATTTACAATACATTAGAAAATAAAAAAAAGTATTAGAAACTTAGTTATCTTATCCTTTCAAAAATCATCACACCGAAAAGAATTTATTACAATTCCATGAAACTTCACCCCCAATTATCAACATATCCCTAGCTATGTCAATTTTAAACAACCCTAGAGAAGATGCAGCAATATACAATGTACAAAAAAAATTATATCTATATATATATATATATATTAAAATTGCTAAAAATAAATTTAAATTTTTGTTTTACTAAAAGTGTCTTACCCCAAGATAAGAGAGACCAAAGACAACTTTTAACCAGAAAACTTTTTAAAATTTGGGCGCCATCTTGTTATGGTATAAATAATATTCCGGCAAAACTAACCGGTTTACAGGGACCATTTCTAGGGAGTTGAGTTTGTTCGACAGTTTTGATTTAAAAGTTCTAAACAACAAGAACAACTCCCTAGATCTGATAGGTTCCAGAAACCCTGTTAAATTTAAATGATGGAAAAAAAAGAACCTATCAGGCCGGCTTCGTGGGTTCTCTGTATGGTCAGTTGTCTCAGTCACACTCCCTCACTCAGTAGTAAAACACCTAAATTTAATTTAAATAGGGTGTTTATTAAAGTTAATATCTACAAAATCTACATGGTAAGTACATAAATACAAGTAAATAAGTATACCTGGTGATCTTAAAAACGTGTAAACACAAATACTTAAATAAAAGATGTATATATATATATATATGTTTATACCCAAAGGTACCTTAATTCGTCAGTGATCACTTCGGAAGCATTACATAATAAGGCGTAACATTGAAGTGTTTTAATTTACATAATTATAAGATAAAAATATAGTTTTAAAGATAAAAATGAGAAGATGATAATAAATAATAATAATAAATTCATGTTAAATCATACAGAGAAATTAAAAGAATATGTTTAAATCAAAAATAAAAAGACTAGTAAGCTTACGGGTCAAGTCCCATGGTGTTGTTCTTTCGGGGGCGAGAGCCCGCGAAAATTTGTTGTGGTTTTGCACCACATAGGGCTTAAGGCATGATGTGGGTTGACGGGGCTAAGGGCGGCGAAATTATTTGATGTTAGGCTTCAGGGCGAAATCCTCCACTACTGGGCCATGACTGGCGGTTTACGTACTCATTTTCAAGGAGCCCTAAGAAAGATTTCTCAATGGAAACACGGAACACCAAATAAAATGTCACCATTGGTGAAAACGAAAACTTACGAAGTTTCGAGAGGCATCAAACTATTAAAAACCATCACCTTCAAAAAAATATTTGCTTGAAATTGCAGAAACACTAATGAAGTTTAGTTTTTAGTATTAATTTAGATAAAAATGTGCTGGCGGAGAGAGTTGATACTAGATTTAGTTCACTACACCATTAATCTCTCTCCGTCACAGCGGACAGCACGGTTCACCTTTGACAGACGCAGGAGCTGGAAAAACCCCCAGTTGCGTCGCGGAACTGCTTAAATAGTAGTCCAAAAGACGTCTGGGCGCAAGACCGGAGATTGAGGAACTTCGCTCGTTACTTTATGGGTTTAGCCGCTATGGGCCCAACCAAAGCCCATACGTAGATCACTAATAAGCAAACCATAGAGTGCCTGGTAGAAAGTACAAATACGGGCCAAATTGTAATAATTCGACACGCGGCGCCACTGGCGTCCGCTTTAGTAAACCGGTTGACCAATTCAATTGCCGTGAAATCTTCTCCATGCATAGCATATTGTAAACAATAACAAAGAATTAAAATGGTGATAATATTGATAGTGGTTCAATGAAAAATATTGGCGAATTCCATTAAGAGTCGAAGGCAATTGTAATTATGGTGGGTGTCTCAGTCAGCAGTCTCGTACTTATAAAGTTTCGAAAGAAAAATTTAGAACAAAGTCATAAAATACAACAGTACAATAAAACTAATGAATTTTGAAACACGGTAAGACACTATTTAAAAATTGTAATGCATCTTTTGGACATTTTTTATACAACCTTATAAACTAGTTCCTAGGCGTCACTCCTCTACTTTATTGCCTTTCTAAGACTCATAAAGGAAACTTAACATTTAAAACTTGGTATTTATAACTTGGATTCCTTAAATCACCGAATTTCCACACACCAGCAACGCTGTAATTTTCGCCCGAAGAAGTCTCTTGATAGAAGTATTTGGCAACTGCGCTCATTGTTTACGTTTGGATGCTTTACCTTCAGTATTAAACGGATTTTTTCAATAATTTAAGAGCGTTTTTCTTTATTAATAATAAAATTAAAATCTTTTTGCTAAAAAGTTATAAAAAATTGTGAAACACATATCACATATTTGGAAAAAAGAAATTCAAATCATTCCTTTTACATGTGAGTTAGCTGTCATATTTATAGGTTATAATATTATAAAAGACAAGCAAAATATTTTTGAAATATCTATTAAGTATTGGATACCGAAATTAAGCTTTTTCGCTTCAATTTTTTCAGGAAAATATTAATAGAAATGTGTAAATAAGTATCTTATCATATTTTGAGCAGTTTTTCGCTTATCCGAACCAGTAAACGCCGCAAAAATATCAAGTAACACAACAGAAATTGGCAACTATGGATACTTACATTATAAACACTAGGTATTCAACGTTGCCAAGTTGCTTTTTTTTTTATTAACTTTTTTGTTAAGAATATTTTTTTATTCTGAAAATTTTGTATATATTATTAGATAGCAAATAAAAGAAAATTTTAAGGAATTCATTTTATATCTGTTACAAAATACTACAAAACCCTTTAAAAAAAATTTCAGTGGATTCAGAAAAATATTGTTAGAAATCAGCCGGCCAAGAATTAAAACTATTTATTATAAGTTTTTATTTACGAAGCCGCTGCCGGTCAACGGGATTATCTAATGAGTCAGGAGAAATACCTTTGTTATCGGGCCCTAAAATATTTCAATGGGTCGACATTCTGATAATCTCACTGCTCGGGTTCAGATGCTGCTTTAATTGAATATCTTTGGTGGTTTTTACATTTAAAGAAATATAAATTATCGACTGTATTCGAGTTTTTTCTTCTAAATTCTAACATCAGAAGTGAGATAGTGCCTTAGTGCCATTTGTGGATTGTTGACTGGTGATTTGAGTGGCGAAAACTGTTATGTTTATGTGCGTAGACATTAACTTAACAACGTTTAAATATTAACAATTGACAATGGCCTCTAGTGATAGTGATAGTTCTACTAATGCAATTTTTAAGAAGAAAGTTCCCCATGACCAATTATCTTACCTCTACATCTCGAAAAATAAACAATGTTACCAGTGTGGAAAAATAGGGCATGTTAAAGCTAATTGTCGTAATAAGAAAACTAAAACATGATTCACACAACACGTGAATATCACCCTACAACTTCTAGTAGTGTTTTACCCTCAACCTCCCAAGGCAACAAGGAGGCTTGTGGTACTTCTGCCTAACAGAGACATAATGTTTACAACTGCTATCTAAAAGCTGTGATAGATAAACGTCGCAGTATTAATTTTTGCTCCACCAGGAAAGCTGCTGGTGCTACCGAGAAGATGTTAATGGTCATCACCTGTCTTCAATGTCGGAAATTTTTTTTCATCTCTTTGGAGAAAAGGCTATCTATTAAGCCATGGTGATTAAAGGAATTACAAAAGCTACTATTACTGCTACTAAAATGTTCACAGAACTTACAACGGTTTGTAGAATCGAAATCCCAATAACATACTTTTTTGTTTCTGACACATGTCTGGATTATAACGTTTTAATTGGTCGTGATATTCAGGAAGATCCACGCTTGGCTACCATCACCGATTATTAAGGTTCTCGAATAGAACGTTGAAAATTGCCTGCAATAAATATCGCCCGGTGGTGGGTGTACCTACAAGACTTAAATTTTGAAATCATTAATTAATTATTTAATTTCAACCGCGGTTCTGAGAGCCAGGAATCAAAAGCGTAGGGATAACGCTACCTATTCTCCAGGAGACTTTGGCCTGATGCACACAGATTCGTAGATGCATATTAGCGAAAGCAAATATGAATTTTTGGGATCATATGAAATATTGCAATTCAAAGAAGTAGTCTTAAAAGTAAAAAATTTTTCTCAAAGAGACCTCTTAATATAAAATGTTCCAGGTCGTGCTAAATTCCTGCACTCTCGTTATTATTTTCCTTCCAGACTGACCAATGTAAACGGCATTACAGTCCCCTCAGTTAAGTGAGTAAACTCCCGATTGCGTTAAGGGTTATCTTTTATCTTTAATGTTTACGAGCTTTTTGAGTAATATGTTGGAAGTTTTGAATGATATCTGCAAATTATAGTTTTTAAAAAATTTAGCCAATCGGGAGGAGATACTACCAAAGTAAGTGAGGCAATGAAATCTAGAATTTTTAATGCTGGTGTTATGGATTAAATTATAGGAGAGCTTGTATTTATTGTAAAATTTGATATAAGTGTTATTAATTATACTTAATCGAAACCCATTATTTACTGCAATGTGTTTGATTGTAGCTAACTCTTTCTGAAAGGCGCTTGCTGATAACGGTATTTTAAATAACCGTTAGAAAAAAGAGTTGAATGCAGCAAATTTATGATTGAGAATTTTTGATTGAGAATATGGAAAGATACGCAAACTTACGGGCAAAATCTTGCCACTAAAGTGACCGGCGGATAGATGGCGCTACAAAAATCGCGCCCCAGTCTCGTTTAAAAATCATTTTATTGTCTCCTGGAGAGCGGACGAACAGGTTTAGGAGTTTTTGCACACACCTAAATTATTAAATTTGGATTTCCTTTATTATTTTTTAATACTTTTAATTGAGCAGATTTATATTGCTTGTTTGTAAATACAAATTGTTAATAAGTCGTCACTTAAAATGAATATTTGCGTTTATCGTGAATGCAATAACGTGAAGAAAAAAAATAAAGATAAATAATTGTGGAAACCAGGAAATATCTGTTATGGATGAGGTTTTACTAAAAAATAGACTTATTTGTGAAAAATTTTTAATAAAGACTACATTTATATAAGTGGCAGATGAAGGATGCTGCATAAGACGGCTATTCCCAAATTTTAGAAAGGTAAGTTATCTTTAATAAGAGCATATTTTAATTTAGTTGTTCTCTGTGTGACGCTAACTTTCTTATTTTACATGGAATACTTGGTATGGTACTACGTATTTTTATAGAAAATCATATTCCAAAAATAATGATACTACATGATTTTTGGTGGTAGATGTTGACAATGGCGGCTCCTTCTTTGGTCAATGACCCCCCCCCAAAATAATTTCATAAAAATACCAATTTTATTAAAAATATCTTTTATCTAAAACTTCACTGTGAATTATAAAAATCTCTAAGCAGTCTGCATTGGCAAAACAAATAAATATATTACTAACGTCGCGCCTCGCGCTCATCACACAAGTCCGTGGCTGGGCCGTATTTTCAATTGTCCCTATACAGTTCTTATGGCTTATGGAGAAATGCATGTAAAATAGAACAAAGAGGGCAGATTCGCATTTCGTGAGCGGGAGTGAGAGTCACCTTTCAGTCCTATATCGCTAACGTAGTCGACGGCCCGACTGGATGAATGTTTTGTTTTAGTTAGTTAATGTATTTTAAACAAACTAATCGTCTGTGTAAAATTTTGCGGAGTTTTCGAAATTGCATTGCGCGGTCATGACGAAAGTAACAGCTCCAATAATCCTGGAATTTTTCTGGGACTTATCGATTTTGTTTCTGAACTGGATTTAATGTTTAAAGAACATATTGAAAAAAGTACAGTATTTAAAGGAACATCAAAAACAATTCAGAACGATATTTTAGAATCAATGTTAGCCATTGTACATACTCATATAATTAAGGAGATTGGCCAGACAAATTTTATGGCAATTCAAGTAGATGAGACCACAGACAGCTCCAATAAAACGCAGATGATTGTCATATTACGATATGTATTAACAGGTATTGTACATGAAAGATTTTGGAAATTTGTTAACCCTCCAGATACCACGCACAACATTTAACTAATGTAATATTGGAAGAACTTCAATTATTAAAAATTAATGAAGCACCTGAAAAATTGATTGCCCAAAGTTACGATGGTGCATTAGTCATGAGCGGTAAACTAAAAAGAAATACACCCAAATACACACTTTATTCACTGCTATGCCCATCAACTTAAACTTATCCTGCAAAAAGCGGCGAGTCAATATAAACCGATAAAAATATTTTTTGCAAATTTACACGCATTTTCGTCATTTTTCGGCCGATCTCCAAAACGTATGATGGTTCTGGATAGAGTGGCTAAAGTAAGGCTACCTAAAGCTGCACTCACTCGATGGGCTTTCAATACAAAATGTGTTGAAATTGTATACACTTATAAAGATGATTTAAAATATTGCTTAGAGGAAATTATTGATGAGGAGCAAGATGGTAACAATAAAAATCAAGCAACTGGTTTAAAAAGACATTTGGAAGATGAGCTTTTTTTTTTTGGTTAAATTTTTTCCATAAAATAATGCCCCATGTTGATATATTGTTTAAACAATTGCAAATGCAAGATATTGATGCCATATCTGTCAAAAATTATATACTGTCTTTTAATAACAGTATCCAAATAATGGAATCAGAAGAACCAAGCACATCAACAGCAAAAAAAAAGAAAAAGTACTACAACTACAGAGGATCCATAGCGATGAACTGCACTGGAAATTTGTGATATTATTATATCTAGAATAAATCACAGGTTTGGTTTCAATGATCATCTCATGATTTCACAGTTATTCTACACAGAGAAATTTGGAGCATACACTACCAACTTTCCGCAAAATATTTTAAATATGGTGAAGGCTCATTATCGCACAGTAAATATTTCCAAATTAAAATCGGAACTTGAAGTCATATATTATCGTGAGGATTTTCGCAATAGTGCCGGTGCAGTAGCCATACTTTAGCTTTTTATTAACATGAATTTGTCTGAAACATTTTCTGAAGCAGTGAAATTATTAAATATTTTGTGCACACTCTCTATGACAACCGTGGATCTTTCAAATACTTAAAAAATCAATAGTTTGATTTGTTTTTTTTTATTAGAGTAAACTATAAGTTTTCAAACCAAAATGACCCCCCTGAAGATTGACCCACGAGCCGCCACTGGATGTTGTCCACTTGCATCGCCCGGTTCAATACCACCACATAGGACTTAGGCGGCGTGAAGTGGTTCCATGGAACTCACGTTTCGCCGCCATGTCGATGTGTCTGCTTTCCAAAGGGGAAATGGAAAAGAAAAATAAATGCATGATGGCGCCCTCACGACCAAAACTTTCCGGAGGTAAACTCGCCTCCCATTCGGATCTCCGGGCGGAGGCTGGTCGGGGGGGTCCATCAGGCGGATCAAAAAGCCTAAAAATCAATTTCTGCAACATCAGAGGCCTAAACACCAATATTAATGCAGTAAACCAACACCTGCAATCAAATAAGCCTCACATTCTGGCATTAGCAGAAACAAAGGTGAAACCTTCAACAACAAATGTTCACCTCATTTATCCTGGATACGATCTACACACCCAATTTCGACTAAACTTTGGATTGGCAGTATTTGTCAAGAACGATTTGAGTTGCCAGCGGGAAGAAACGCTTGAACCTGCGGACTTCGACGTCATGTGGTTCAAAATAATAGCCAGTGGTGCCACGAAATTTATCTGCTGTATCTACAGACCACCAAGTGACACCCAATATAGACGGCTCTTTTTGAACCTGGTTGATTGCATTAACCATCTGCAAATTGACTACCCAAGCGCAGAAATCATCGTCATGGGTGATTTTAACGTTCACAATATCAACTGGCTGCGCTTCTGCAACAAGAACGACGATGAAGGATGAGAAGCTGAGCTATTTGCCACCATATGCGGGCTTACGCAGCTTGTGGAGGAACCTACCAGAATCCTCGATCGAGACGGCGAGTTCGCGAGTCTCCTAGATCTGGTCTTGGCTTCAGACCCTGACTCGTACACTGTATCAGTACATGCCCCCCTAGGAACATCGGACCACAAATTGATCTCTTGCCAGTTGGAGTTTAAAACGCAGGATCCTCCGATGCCGCGGAAGGTATAACACTATACATCAGCAGAGTGGAACCATCTTCAGGAATTTTATCGCTCATTCCCTTGGAAAGAAGTCTGCTTTAGAACCAATAACATCTCAGAATGTGCAAACCAAATTACAGAGACGATCTTGGCAGGAATAGAAGCTTATATCCCTTTTTCTACTAAAGGCAGATCAAACAACAAGCAATGGTTCAACCTGAATTGCAAAAAGGCAGTAAACACTAAAAACGCAGCATATCGCAAATGGCGTCAACATGCTTCCATCGAAAATCGGAGGAACTTTTTAGCCTCCAGAAGTAGCTGCAAGCGAATTATTGATGAATGCAAAGAGAGTCACAACAACAGGATCAAAAACAAACTGCTAAACTGCCCAAATAGAACAAGATCTTTCTGGTCGGTATCGAAAGCCGTTAGTCAAGGTGTTGCTAAGTCGGCCTTGCCACCCCTAACAGCAGATGATGGTTCTATCGCGGTAACAGCAAGGGAAAAAGCCAACTTACTGGGTAAACTCGTTGCGTCCAATTCTACTCTGCACTCGCAAGGCAAAACACCGCCATATTTGCCAAGGGTGAATTCATCGATGAGAGAAATTTCGTTTCCCCAACGAATTATAAATAAAATTCTTAAAAGCGTACACACCAACAAAGCTTCTGGACCAGATGGAATTCCAGCCCTAATACTAAAACGTTGTGCAGACGAATTGACTCCTCCCTTATGTAGACTGTTCACGGCATCGTATAAGCAGGGCCAAGTTCCAACAAGCTGGAAAACTGCTCGAGTGCAAGCTGTTCCCAAAAAGGGTAAGAAGACGATGCCCTTCAATTACCGCCCGATTGCACTATTTCCAGTAATATCGAAGATTATGGAGAAAGCAGTCAACCAACAACTGTTAAGATATCTAGAATCATCTGGACTAATCAGCGATCATCAATACGGCTTCCGAAAGCTTAGATCCACCGGCGATCTTCTGGCTTACGTCACACACTTGTGGACGGAGGCCATGGAGAAGCACGGCGAGTCCCGCTCAGTCGCTCTTGACATTTCCAAGGCATTTGACAGAGTGTGGCATGAGGGACTACTAACCAAGCTCTCCTCAATCGGCATACAAAACTCATTATTGAATTGGATCAAAAGTTTTCTTGAACAACGAACAATCCAAGTAGCCGTCGATCTAGCCATCCTCTCCGACAAATTTAACATTAACGCTGGAGTCCCTCAAGGATGCATTCTATCCCCCACCCTTTTCCTGATATATATCAACGATTTGCTAGGAACCACTGTCAAACCAATCTACAGCTTTGCGGACGATAGCACACTTATTTCCACATTTATGTCCGCCAAACCAACGACAGCCGCAAGTTCTCAGAATCTTAGGCAGCAACAAGTAGCTTCAACAAACAACGATATAAGAGCAATCTTGGAGTGGGGCAGTAACAATCTGGTCAATTTTAATGCTAAAAAAACGCAGGCTGCAGTATTTACGATAAAGACTAACCTTGGTGGCCCGGAGCTGGTTATGGCAGGGAAAACATTGCCAATGAAATCATCTTTACATCTTCTAGGAGTCGAGGTCACCAACAGTGTGTCCTGGCATGACCACGTTGCCGAGGTCGCCAGGGCGGCTTCCAAAATACTCGGAGTGCTTTTTAAAACGAAAAAACTATATACACCAGAACAGCTGCTGACTCTTTATAAGGCTCAAATACGCCTTTCCCTCGAGTATTGCTCGCATGTCTGGAGCTCTGCACCCAAGCATAGTTTAAACCTGCTGGATTCTATACAGAAGAGAGCTATTCGTCTTATCGACAAACCAGAACTGACAAAGAGTCTGGATAGTCTGGAGCACAGGAGAAAGGTGACTGATCTCTGTTTATTCTACCGTTATTATCACGGTAAGTGCTCCTCTGAGCTGGCAGGCCTGATTCCACCCAGGGCTGTTCCGGCAAGAAGGACGCGTCTAGCAGTTGCGGCTCATCAACATCGAGTTCACCTTCCTACCCCAAGGACGTCGCTGTATTGGGACTCATTCATCTGGAGAACATCTTCTTTGTGGAACGGGCTTCCACCTCACATATTTCCCGACGCATACAACCTACAGCGATTCAAGATAAATACCCACAAATATATTCGCGCAAGCACCACTCCAAGAGTGATATAGGACTTTCCTTTTGTGCTTGTGTTCACCATAAAAAAAAAACATTTATTACTTTTTTGTATAGTTTAGGTGAAGTACAAAATACAATCAACATACTACATATACGCATTAAAATAAACTGCAAAATATATTACGATATTTAGTGATCGATTCCCGTATATATTTATGGTCGACTCGAGTCTTTCCATAGTCTCCTGCCCGTTCAACAATCAATATTTGTCAGATAAAGATAGGCAAGTTCGGCGCGGATAACGTGTAACAGACGAAGATACGAGATTCCCTCGATGCTGCTGGGATTGAATTGTGGACGGGCCGGGAAGCGTTTTTACTAAATATACTTAACGCCAGCACAAGCCACACCTACCGCAGTACGTCGACTACGACATACACAGCGTCAGCGCTTCCGCGGTAAATATACTTCGCTCCAGCACAACTACGTAATTAAGATATATAATACGCGAATATAATGGTATTTTTCACATAAAGTTTTTAAAATGCAAATAAAATTAGTAAAATCATCGTTTATTTGTATAAATTATAGAATAAGCCATACAAAGTGAAAAATATAAATTAATGTACTTTAGCGTTTGGTAATTTTTTTTAATGTTTTTAATTAGATCATGTTTTCTCTTAACACTGGTACGTTTCTTTTTTTGAATAGATGTAGATTCTTTGATGGACGGTCGGCCTGACTGTATTCTTCTTTTTCCAGCGCTCAGCCTATTATGTATTTTTCGACGACTGATAGCTGTAGGCTGTACTCCTATACGTCGTGTTGCCTTCGTTTTTATAGCGTAAAAATTTGTTAATTGGGATACAGTCGTAATACGTTCTAAAGATTTTATAAATTTAACCACAATGTTTTGGTTGTCACTGTTAATATTTTTCTCTGTCAGGCCTAGTATCCGATCAAACTGCGATTTTAAAGAGATTGTTACAGGGGTAAAACACATGGTTTCGCCATTGTCGGCGCTGTTATTTACACCCATATTCATGTTCACACTAGAAGTATCGACTACAGGACCCTCAACGTACTTAACATTTGACTGTTCGACGTCTACATTCTGCCGCATGCATGTAAAGAAATTTCCTTCTGGTATATTTGTACCAAGAGGAACGTAAGCCAAAGTAACTTTGTCATCAGATGTTAAAACTGGAGCCGATTCTGTCAGTACTCCACTGTTGTTCTACGGCATGTTGTTCTACGGCACATATATGTTTGCAGTATGCACCGCCAGATCCATTGAAGCAATCACAACATGTAAAACCATCTTTAATGTTAACCGTGTAAAGTACCTGGGAATCAGTTGATGAGGTTACATTATATATAACTTCATCTATGCTTTGTACTTGTAGCTTACTTGCGGCACCTTTAAATTTGTCGTACAAAATATCATGCCGAGTTGCTCTGTTGTTTGCGTAATTCAACATTTTTCTTCTATGGTTCGATTCTAATATTTTAACCACAAATTCGAGCAACGCAATACTGTTAAAGGCTTTACACCTTTGTAAGATTACATCTTTAAAAACTCTTATTGACGCTTCGACATAATTATTAGTATTGTGGCCTCTAAAAAGAAGATGTTTTCGATAAAAATGACACCATTCTGTGCGTCTCAGCTAGTATGCTTTAAGATATTCAACAAGCAGGCTATAATATTTGCAGTCATCTAACAGTGTTTTGTATAATAATTCGACGTCTATTTCGTCAGTTGCGTACAAAATCGCCCTAAACGCCATTATAAATGACTGGCGATGGCTCTTGTGTATGCAATTTTTTGCTTCACACAGCCACCTCCAAAACGCTTGGAAAACATGAAACGAGCAAAGCAATAGATGAGATTCTGGGAAAACAGTCGACAAAGCTTTTCTTTCAGCTTGCGAATCATCCGTCATAAAAACCGCTGGAAAACCATTTCCTCTAAACCCATTTAGTAGTTTTTTTCGTAAAGATAAAAAGGCATGACCGTATATTTCTTCCGTCTGACCAGAATGTAACAAGCAAGCTAAAGGTATTCCTCCAATTTTGTGTGCGCCCAATAAATGTGACACAAGTAGCAGTTTGATCGCAAGATCCAGTTGTATCAACAAAACCAACCTCGAATGACCAGTTT
The DNA here is from genome assembly GCF_022605725.1 of Anthonomus grandis grandis. Taxonomy (NCBI): domain Eukaryota; kingdom Metazoa; phylum Arthropoda; class Insecta; order Coleoptera; family Curculionidae; genus Anthonomus; species Anthonomus grandis. Next base: position 4,401,236 of record NC_065562.1, on the reverse strand, counting down.
TGTTCATGAGACCGCTTCATTATGGGTGTCAAAATGATGATAACAAATGGTCTCACAATGGTCTCTGGACAATCTCTTTCTACAAAAATGTCGATCCCTTTTTCAGCATAGGCCCTTTTCTTTTCCTCCACTAGTTTCAGAACACACTCGAAAGTTCTATCGCCGTAATGTTCCCTCTTAAAAATAAGGTCTTAGTATTTTATTTACTGTTATAAAATAATTTTTAAAATACCTCCAGTCATCAAAGAGATATGTTATTTCACGGTCCCTTGGATTAATCTGCGAATCGGCCAGTTGATAAGCTATGTCTTGCTTTGCATTTGCACTCAAAAGTTTCATTTCTAATATTCATATAACAATTCTAATATTCAGTGGCGGCTCTTCAGGTGCAGTAGTTTTTATTTATTTTTTATTTAGTTTTTAGGCAAAAATGCAACTCATTCGTTTATATAACTACAAACGTAATTTGTTGCAATTTTTTTACTTTTACAAGATTTCAGTTATTTTTGTTTTTCATGTTTTCAAATTTTCTTGTAATTTTTTCAGGTATTTAAAAAAATTATGATTTATTTTAAGCACCTTAAACCAGGAGCTATGCGAGTGCCTGGAAGATTAAAAAGTCATTATTTTTTTCAGGCACTTGGTACCAGAAGATTAGAAAAGGCCTGGAAAATTAAAAATTACAATTTCTTTTAGACATATTTTATATAAAAGCAAAAAACTTGGGAATGCCTGGAAGATAAAAATAATAATTTATTCTTACCCTCACATCACTAGTCTTAACCACTTTCCTAACCCCCAAACCGCCCCTGTAATATTCATCGGCTATTTCAAAAAGCTTGAGCTTAAGTAATTGAAATTAACCAAAAGTATTATATTCCTCAAAGATACCTACGTAACCAAAAAGCACCTTATGCTTTATCGACTAGCCAATAAATATTTAAATTATTATTTTATACTTTTTAGCGCATTATAAAAACGTGTTTCTTAGTTTTTTTAAACTATGATTTAAATGCATGGTGCTAACACTGCCAAATTTTTAGTAGAACCACCAATAAATAGTTAATTAATTAATTAATAGTACATCAAAACCTACTGTAATTACAGCAGACAATCCATCCTTCAGGTAATGATCATTCCGTATGGTGAATCGATTGATCTTTTTGATTTTAATATCGATACTTGCACTACAGTCGCTTCCTTTAACTCTAGTCCTACTACGAATTCTATCTGCAGTCTTGATTTTGTTGAAGTTTGAGTGATGACAAACGAACAGTTTTCGGTAAAGCATAAGCTTGAGATTAGGCCAAGAATTTCGCACTATTTATTGTGTTTTGGTACTCTCGCTAACTTTTTTGATCACCTCCCACACTTTATATCAGAACCAATATTTTCTTCATTTCGGTTTAGATTTGTTCGCACCCGAACTTGAAACTTTGTAATGTCTTCAAATTAAATTACTTCAATCGCATCCTTTTCATGCAAATCTAAGTATTCTTTCAACCGAGATTCCATTTCGCCAATAAAGATCAATAATCTACGCAATCAATTATAGGCGACACCGTTATGACCACTAAATAAATCAAAACTGCTCAATCAACTTCTCATGTGAAACAACTGTCATATAAAAAACACGTGGCAACAGGAGAAATAAGTCACTGCAGGCACAAATAAAAGCAATAAATTATTAAAAGGGGCCAAATTACGTAGTTGTGCTGGAGCGAAGTATATTTACCGCGGATGCGCTGACGCTGTGTATGTCGTAGATGACGTACACGTACTTCGGTAGGCGTGGCTTGTGCTAGCGTTAACTATATTTAGTAAAAACGCGGCCGGCGTTAGAAAACAGTCGCGCGCTCAAATATAGGAAATGCAATTATTTTATACGTTTCATTATTGTTATTTTACAGTTTTCTTCAAATAAACGAATATAAGTAAAATATTAACTTTTATTGCATTTTATTATTTATAAACGTCATTTTTTACTAGATATTATATACTATACGACGTGTTACAAATTCCTAGCTCACTATTGGGATCACGGTAAATATAAGAGATACGAAGATGGTTAAATTTAAGGCAAAATTTCGTATTTTTGAGCTTAAAAATGTGCCGTCTGAAAATTTGTATAAAAAATATTTAAATTTATATTTCTTATTAGGGCGGTATTGGACCACCTCTTTTGTACGTAAAAATAATGTTGCGAAGAATCAACCATTTCTTAAGATTCGTGCATTAATATATAAGTCTGTATATGGTAATAATTAAAACAATTATGAATTTTGTGAGTGTGTTAAAATTAGCATGGTGCAGACTTGGCTCATCCTAAAATCGGTTTCGCGACATACTGTAGTTCTTGTTGTTATTCTAATTGTTATATACTGTTAATGTTTTGTTTTATTTACTTTCGTCTCAACTTTTGAACAATAAAAATGTCATTTTTGCGGCCTTTTGATACTAGTGATAATGAATCAAATAGTTGTGGTAAATATTTTTAGGCATTTCATAATGTGATAGTTTATGATCGTTTTACCGATTAAATTTTAAGAGAGTATCAATTTCTTAACACGTGTCATTTTTGACCTGAATATATGTTAAACCTAAATTATAATTTTTAAATACAATGTACGTTAAAAAATATCATTAATATTTGCTTAATAAAAAAAATACAGTACTGTTTTTTAAGATAAAAATTCAGGGTTAAATTCAATTTTTGACATTAAAATTAACGAGCCACTTAATTTGTGTATTAAGTCTTAAATACAATAATTTAATTAGATATAATAGATACCGCGAATAAATCCAATTATAATTCATGCCAATGGCGAATCCAGTTCTGAAGAGATGGATAGTGATGCTAAATAGGTAAGCATTTTTGAACGGAAAAAAGTTGGGTGCAAAATTATGAATATGAACTAACTTCACTTGATTTCGATAAGCCGAAAAATTTCATTGTCAATTTCATTTCAATGAAAATTCATTGTTCAGCGGGAATTTTTGGGCTTATCGAAACAAATGTCATCGGAGGCAAGTATAACAATATTCTATTGCAGCACGGCCACGACATTATTTTATACCTGTGTTACAACAAACCACCCACCTTTTTGACAATTTTTTTTAATAATAAAAAAACTGTGTAAAAATATGTGTCATTAAATCTAACCACGACTTTCGCGTGACTTGATAAATAATGTTTTTGTTGGTTGTAAAATAACAATTTTACTATATATATTAAGCCAGAGAAACAAAAATTATATGCACGCCAATACCTTATAAAGAAAACGCCGCGTGCTAAACGTTTTTAGTTTTTATACTTGTCCAAGTAACTTCATCTAAACTATATTATAATCATAGAAAATTTCTTTTATTATTTTAAATAAGATGGCATGAATGAAATAAAGTTTTGAATGAATGAGATGAATTGACTTGACTTGAATTTGAATTTGAATTTGAATTTGAATTTGAATTTGAATTTGAATTTGAATTTGAATTTGAATTTGAATTTGAATTTGAATTTGAATTTGAATTTGAATTTGAATTTGAATTTGAATTTGAATTTGAATTTGAATTTGAATTTGAATTTGAATTTGAATTTGAATTTGAATTTGAATTTGAATTTGAATTTGAATTTGAATTTGAATTTGAATTTGAATTTGAATTTGAATTTGAATTTGAATTTGAATTTGAATTTGAATTTGAATTTGAATTTGAATTTGAATTTGAATTTGAATTTGAATTTGAATTTGAATTTGAATTTGAATTTGAATTTGAATTTGAATTTGAATTTGAATTTGAATTTGAATTTGAATTTGAATTTGAATTTGAATTTGAATTTGAATTTGAATTTGAATTTGAATTTGAATTTGAATTTGAATTTGAATTTGAATTTGAATTTGAATTTGAATTTGAATTTGAATTTGAATTTGAATTTGAATTTGAATTTGAATTTGAATTTGAATTTGAATTTGAATTTGAATTTGAATTTGAATTTGAATTTGAATTTGAATTTGAATTTGAATTTGAATTTGAATTTGAATTTGAATTTGAATTTGAATTTGAATTTGAATTTGAATTTGAATTTGAATTTGAATTTGAATTTGAATTTGAATTTGAATTTGAATTTGAATTTGAATTTGAATTTGAATTTGAATTTGAATTTGAATTTGAATTTGAATTTGAATTTGAATTTGAATTTGAATTTGAATTTGAATTTGAATTTGAATTTGAATTTGAATTTGAATTTGAATTTGAATTTGAATTTGAATTTGAATTTGAATTTGAATTTGAATTTGAATTTGAATTTGAATTTGAATTTGAATTTGAATTTGAATTTGAATTTGAATTTGAATTTGAATTTGAATTTGAATTTGAATTTGAATTTGAATTTGAATTTGAATTTGAATTTGAATTTGAATTTGAATTTGAATTTGAATTTGAATTTGAATTTGAATTTGAATTTGAATTTGAATTTGAATTTGAATTTGAATTTGAATTTGAATTGAATTGAATTGAATTGAATTGAATTGAATTGAATTGAATTGAATTGAATTGAATTAAATTGAATTGAATTGAAAATATGAACAAAATATACCTGCCTTTTAAATTTCTCGTTAATACTTCCTTTAAAACTCCTTCCTAAGTCGACAATATTTTTAAATACTTTAATAGCTTGACAAACTTTTTTGAAAGAAAACAAAAAATTCAAAGGTTACTTCTTTTAAAATTAAAGGGGTGTGATCTTAATGTAATTTAATGATAGAAAATATATGAATATCATATATTTTAAATTATTAATTAATTTTGAGAATACCCTGTTCCACCCCTCTTTTTAACAAAGAAATCCGTGTATTATTAAAATCAACTGAACAAGTAGCTAAGCATTTATCTTCATATAACAATATAAATGCACTTTTCTTTACCTTACATAATTTTGAAATTGGTTCCTTTCAGTTTATTCTATGGTTAATATCGAATACAAGTTGTGTAATTTTGGATTTTTGAAAATCATTGTTTTTTATGTAAGATTTATGTTCATCAATTCTTTTTGGTAATGGTCTACAGGTTTCACCTATGTAAAATGTACCACAATTACAAGGAATTTTATATATCATACACTAATAATTCTGATTCTTACATTAAAAATTCTCAACAATTTTTAGAAAAACTTTCTACAATTTCTTTTAACCCTCATGATCTATTGGTTTAAGTCTTAAGTTTTGACGTTGTAAGTTACTAATGTTCCAGTTGACAAAACTTTAAATATTGTTAAAAAGAGATTAGAGAATGATAATAATTTAGCAGAACGAATAACACTAAGCGTTAGTACAAATTTAGTTTTTTTTTATTTGTTATTAACTTTTAACCAATTGTGTAAAAACTACTTATTTCCAATACGATAATGAATTTTATCAACAAAACTTTGGTATGGCTATGGGTGCTCCTCTTTCGCCAATTTTAAGTAATATATTTATCGAAAATTTTGAATCTGAAATTATGAATACATTTAATAAGAAACCTAAAATATGGTGGCGTTATATTGATGATATTTTTTCAATATATCACCATAACGAAATAGATTTTATAATTTTTTTAAATTACATTAACTCCAAAGAGTCTACTATAAAATTTACTCTTGAAAAGGAGGCGACCATCAGCCTAGTTGATATTTAAATTAAAAAAGATCTAATAAGTTTTGAAACTAGAATTTACCGTAAACCAACTTATACTAATAGATATCTTAATTTAAACACTAATTATCAATAATGGTAGAGGAGTAGTAAAAAGTTTATATGATCGTGCAAACATTATTTGTAATAATCAATATTTAACAACTGAACTTTTTTATTTAAGATATTTTAATACAAAATAATTATCTTACTTTATTAGTTTAATTAGAGTTGAATAATTCACGTATAAAATGGAATCAACCTATTTTTACGACAAATCTTATTTTACCATTTATTCCAAAAAATTTTACATAAGAACTATTTTTAAATCACAAAACACATTACGATATTTATTAATAAAACGAAATCTTTCAACGAAAATGACCTTAATAAAAATCTAATATATAAAATTCCTTATACTTGAAAGATAATTTCTCTTTTCCTTTCTTTTACTTCAAGGAAATTTTAAATCAATTTATTATGTTTATGGTCTTTAGTGTTTTAAGTATTCAATAATTATTTTCTCATGAATAAGATAAAAATAAAGCCTAAAAAATCATGGATTACACATGGTCTTAAAACCTCATCAATTAATTTAAGATTTTTACACACTTGAAGAAAATATACCACTAATCTCTAGTTTTATACTTATTATTATACATACGGAAGGATTTCTAGGAACACAAAACGGCATTCTAAGCAACTTTATTATGAGAATAGAGTCCATAAAGCACGCAATAAAGTAAAGGAGAACTGGAGTATTATTAATGAACTAAGGGGTAATTTCTTAGTCAGGTAAATGTCCAATTAATGCAGATAATGTTAATCAGTTCTACTGCTCAGAAGCAGCAAGACTGAAAAATCAAATAAGTCGTCAAATAGATCATCTATCGTGTAGTTTTGTAGAGATATGTCAGGAGGCAAAAACTGGCTAGACGATGTTATGCTGTGTTGAGAAATATTTTAAATATTGTGGCACTTTTTTTAAGAAATTTAATATTAATATTTTAGCACTGTATTGGAGCCCATCTGGAAATTATGACATCTTCTTGGTGTCTGTTGAGAGGCTTTTATATAGTCTGGATACAGGTAAGCCAGTAATGATTTCGGGTGACTTTAATATTTACTTTAATACAAGTCAAGTCGAAGTTATTCGCCTCTGAGACTTAACTAACGGGCGTTAGTATTAAATAAACAATGTTTGAATTAACACGGGATGATATTTTCTGGACACTATCTTTGTGAGCACTGACATGGATGTATGTTGTGTGGCTATTATTAGCATAATTTTATCTGAATATAAATCACAAATAATAGAGTGTATGATCCCAATGACTGTCGGTGGTTTTGATCAGTCTCGGAAGGTATTTAGATCAAAAATACAATAAGGGCGTATTAAATCATATAACATTGTAGATAAATCTTCATGGGAGTTGATTGGGAAAGAAATGAATGTCAATTAGAGCTTTCAATATTTAATATCATTTCTTGAAAATGCTTATCAATCAGCATTTCCAGAAACATCTTACACTGTTTGTTCTGAACACTCTTATATTATGACTATTATCTGGTTTAATGTTTATTTAATTTAATTTAAGTAGTATTAATTGTCCCAATTTTTTTAACAGAACATTGGCGAAAAAATAATGAATGTTTTGCTTTTCCTAATTATTCTGTGTTGTGTGTATTTTCAAGAACTATAGTCGGCGCGCCGAAAAGATGCAGTAATCACGTGAACAGCACGCGACAGTTAAAACGAAATGCGTGTTCGAATACCAGTGAATACTGGAGAATTTTAGAGCAGGAGTTTTGGCGCGCGTATATGGTCTGATTATTTTTTTATTTGTTTGCGTCTCTTTTGTAAGTTTATAATCTGTTTATCTTTTGTGTGTATTAGTTTGTTTATTTGTTTTGAAAAATGGGTGACGTACCTGTGAACCATCTTTTGAATTCACCCCCTAAAAAACGAGCTTGTAAGAAACATTTTACGGTTTCTGAAAAGGAGGCAATTATAAATATGTATAAAGTATGTGAAGTAAATAATCCAGATTACAGCAAGACACAAAAAGTATCTTTTACAGCTGATGCAGCAGGTATGATATAATAAAATAGTCTTTACTTACCTACATAATATAAAAAACCTGTAAGTTGATTTTAGCTTAACTAAGCTAAAATAAACTAAAATAAACTAAGGTATATTCTACACACATTGGGCAAACGAACATTGAAAACAGCATTCTAATTTGGCTTACGGTGTAGAAAATATTAAAAGTCAAAAATAGTCCAAAAAAAAACTATATGCGTTTCAATTGACCAGCAGTTTTTTTACAATGTTTTTATATTGTAAATACACTCACAAAAGTAAATGGTTTTATGCCGTTTGAAAAAATAAATAAATTAAATTAATTACAAAATAAAAAATGCAATGTAATTTCATCAGGTGTTTCCAAAAGGAGTATCTATAATATAGTCAAAAGTTATGAAAATACTCATACCTTTCAACCACCATCAAAGTATCATAGGGCGAGAGCTATTTTGCATAACATTGATGAGCAAACAAAAAATTTTATCTGTAGAATAATCCATTCGTTTTTCCTAAAAAATGAGCCACCAACTGTCAAAAAGATTTTATCAGAATTTGAGAAAAATGAAGAAATTCCGAATTTTAAGGAAACAACTTTTCGATAGTTACTCAGGGAAATTGGTTTTCGGTAAGTGGCAGATTGAAATATAATAAAGATTTAAAATAATTTGAGTAAAAAAAACACAGTCGTTCGTTACAGCTTTGTAAAGAGTCGAAATAGTCGAAAAGTCGAAATAGTATGCTTAAAGAAAGGGATGAAATAATATGCTGGAGACGACGTTATTTACGATCCATAAGAAAGGCTCGACAAGAAAATATAAACATTTATTATTCAGATGAAACATGGGTGAACGCGGGTCACACGGTTTCCAAAGTATGGACAGATACAACCGTAACCACCGCTAGAAACGCTTTTATCAATGGATTGTCCACAGGGCTAAAAGCTCCGGCAGGAAAGGCGAAACGGTTGATAGTTCTACATATTGGGTCAGAAGATGGCTTTGTTCAGGGCGGTCAACTAGTTTTTGAATCAAAACAGACGAAAGATTATCACGAGGAGATGAATGCTCAAGTTTTTGAAGAGTGGTTCGAAAAAATTTTACCTAGCTTAGAAAATGGCTGTGTTATTGTGTTGGATAATGCATCCTACCATACCCGAAAGCTTGACAAAACCCCGACATCTGCCACAAAGAAAGGGGATATTCAAAACTGGTTAGTGACCAAACAAATTCACTATGAACAAGATATGATAAAGGCAGAACTTTTGAAATTAATAAAAGAAAACCGACACGCAGACACATTTGTAGTGGACGAAATGGCTAAAGCTACCGGCCGAACGGTCTTAAGATTGCCACCATATCATTGCGAGTTGAACCCAATCGAACTGATATGGGCGCAAATTAAGGGTGAAGTAGCTCGGAAAAATGTAACTTTTAAATTTGCAGACCTTAAACCACTTTTTGATCAAGCAGTGCAAAATGTCAGTCCACAAAATTGGAAAAATGCTGTTGCTCACATTATCAAAGAAGAAGAACGCATGTGGACTCTGGATGATTTAATGGAAATTCAGATGGAACCACTTATTATAAATGTTGGCGAAGGTGACGATACAACTTCTTCAGATTCTGAGAAAGATTAGTTTTTTAAAGGCCTGTGTACCTGACTGTGTTTTTTTTTTGAATTATGGAATTTTGATTTATTAAATGTTAACGCCTTTATTTTAGAGAGAAAGCATTTTCAAACCTATGTTGATAATTAGTTTATTTTTTACATATATTTTTGTAAAGAATCCACCATTAAATTTTAGTGCAACAATAACGAATTACCCTATATGATTACATTTGAAATATTATGTATTTACTGTAAATAGTTAACAAATTATAGTAAATTCATATTATTTACAAGGTATAGGGGTGAGCGTAAATCAAAACTCACACGGTGTTTTATAAGAAATTTTTAAAATAAGCCCTTTCAGTGACCTAAATATCCATAATAATAAAAAATAAAAATAATACCAATCGATAAAAATACATTTATCGTCTAATTATAAAGACGTAAAAACCCGCTCGAAATCTACTCGTCTAATACAACAAAATGGATCGCGCATCGAACACTCGCTGATCACGCGCCAACCACGCGTTTTCCTTGGTGCATCTATTCGGCGCGTCAACTATAATTCTATAAATGGTGGTACGATGATTCTGCTGCATAGTGAGCTTATCAAGAATGCTGGTTTTATCAAGTGTGATGATTTTCTAAATTTAAATGTTAAAAACGAATTCGAAACATGTGTTATTGTTCACTCAAAGAATAACATATATGTAAGAAAAACTCAATTTAAATACAATTATTTAATAAAAAAATAAAATCTTAAAAACTTTGAAAAATAATATTGACATGCTCTCAAGCAGCCATGCAATCATCAAGTCACCTTTTCTTTAACATCCAAACCAAAATAAAATCACTTAATAAGCATCTAACTCTAAAAATCTAAACCTAAACAAAATATATTCTTAAAGAAATAAATCACTTAACGCCATACTAATAAAAGTCCCTTTAAAAAACAAAACACCGCTCTCGCCGCTAAATTGGCTGATCCGGTCCAAAACCCAAATATTGCGGGGGTTTTAATGATGACGTAGCGTCTTCATATTGATGAATTCTTACACGGCCAACCTGACATTTAATTCGCTCTCGAATTAAGAGATGCCAAAGGGGCAACAACATATGTAGCAACGTAGTGTCAGGCAAAGTAAAATATGGCCTGACACCGACTCACGGTTCTCAAGTGGTAACCCGATATTTATTGAAAGCTAGGTTGGTTATTAATTTCGGTACTTAAGATGGGTTTCATGGAATCGTATTGATGTGCTGATGAAAGACTTTTAGTATTATGATTTTGTTTGAAACAGGCTGAGCAAATATATTGAGTTATGATACGGGATTTAAGTTTTATTTTTAAAATTTTGAAATGAGACTAAAAAGCGTTTAAAAATTTAATTTGTTCGTGACGTCGACGTCGGGACGCTCTTGTGTGTAAGTGGTGTGCATAAGTACTAACCAAAAGATTTTTATTGTTGTGGTGTAGTGATTGTGAAGTTCAGCCACGATGTTGGAAAGGAGTTGCACACCTCCATTGACTTCACAAAATCGATCTGTCGAAGTGGTGGAGAGCTTGTCCTTACAGGTTCAAATATAGGTTTTGGTACATGAAGTGAAAGCATTAAACGAAAAACAAACCAATAAGGTAAGCGATGAACAGTATTCTTTTACCTGGGAAGAAATTCCACCATTTGATCCGGCCCATAAAAACATTTCCGTCAAGAAATGGCTTAGACTTTTCGAACAAAAAGCATATTTTTGTCGTTGGGACGATGTTACTTTAATGAGAAACGTAACAAATAGTTTAAGTGGGCATGCTCGTGATTGGTTTTTAAACTCTAGTTTTGCCGGAATATCTTTTAACGATTTTAAAAAACGTTTTCGTGAAGTGTACGATATTGATCCGCAAAGCGTAGGAGTAGTATTTCAAAATGCAGCAACATTTGTAAGTTCTGATAGCAAGAACTTAATAGAATATTTTGAACAAAAATTATTATTAATAAATAAACTTTCATGGGACATTCCGGAATGTGACAAAGTTAATATTATAGCTAGTGGTATAGTTAACCCAGTTATTAGACAATTAGTTTTTAGCAATAATTATAAGTGTTTAGATCAGTTATTGACATTTTTACGCGGTAACGATTATGCATCAAAAGAACCAGATAATAAAAGCACTCTTAAACAACGATCTGGTGGTTCAAAAATACTATGTTTTAATTGTAATGAAAGTGGACATAAAAAAATAAATTGTCCAAAAAATCGTTTTGCGAAAATGAATAGTAAGAAACCTAATTACTCTAATGATCTAATATAGTCAAACCAGGTGTAAGTAATGAGTGCAACATTTGTGGCAAACGAGGTCATATTGAAAAAGATTGTTGGAGAAAAAAAAATGTTAATTTTATGGATAGACATGCAAATAATTTGTTTTATAAAAAAGTGTTTATTAATTTAAATGAAATTAACGGACTTGTTAATACAGGAAGTGAATGCTCGTTAATTCGAAACTCAGTTGCAACAAAATGCGATTTGTTAGTTAGAGATAGTAGCAAATATTTTATTAAAAGTGTAGCAGGTGAAATAATAGAAACTAAAAAGGTTGTCGATAGTTTATTAGTCATAGATGATGTAGAAATTTTAGAACAAATGTTGGTTGTTCCGGATAGATATTGCCCTGCACAAATTTTAATTGGCAACAGTTTACTGCGTCGACAAATTATTGGTTTTACCAAGATTGGATCCGAAATCAAATTATTTCATACCGGGAATGATGTTTATTGTGTCAATGTTTGTACTGATATACAAAAACAGCTTGTGTCATGTGGTGGTCATCAAAAAAGAATAATGAATTTGCTTGAGGAATATAGGGATTGTATAGCTTTAAATCTCTCTGAAATTGGCAAGGTAAATTGCACCGAAATGCAAATTCAATTGACGTCAGATGAACCGGTGATATTCAACCCTTACAGACTGTCAGAGGATAGAAAACAAAAATTAAAAGTTATTTTCGATGAGCTTCTGGAACACAACATCATTCGAGAGTCTAACTCCCCTTATGCGAGCCCGGTAGTACTAATTCCTAAGCCTGATAAATCGTTGCGTATGTGTATCGACTACAGGAAATTAAACAGTATAAGAAAGTAAATAAAGTTTCCCCTTCCACTCATAGATGACCAAATAGACCAACTAATTTTCTCCATCTTCAACTCATTGGATTTATTTTCTGGTTACTACCAAATTCTGATGGCCAATGAGTCTATAGAAAAAACCCCATTTATTACTCCGGATGAAAAATTTTTACGCATGAGTTTTGGCCTGTGTAATGCTTTCTGTTTCAAAAAAATGATTAATAAAATTCTACAAGAACTACCATCTGGAACGGCATTTGGATACATTGATGACGTCATAGTGCCTGCAGAAAGCTACGAACATTCTTTGGAACAATTAAGAAAAGTTCTTAGTTTATTTAGAAAATATAATCTTACCTTACAACTGAAAAAGTGCAAATTCTTTATGGAGAAGCTTAATTATCTGGGAAGAGAAATATCTCATGAAGGAGTGCGACCCAATAAAATAAAAATACAAGCTTTAATTAATTTACATGAACCTAAGAATAAAAGAGTAACAACGATTTTTAGGATTATCTGGAGATTTCAGAAAGTTTGTTAAAAACTATGCCCAAATTAGTCCATTAACAAAACTTTTACGAAAAAATGTAAATTGGGTTTGGACTTCCCTACAAACACAGGGACTAGTACAGGTGAAAAAAATTTTAATGTCAAAGCCAGTCTTAAAAATATACGATCCCGATCTAGACATAGAAGTACACACTGATGCTATCAGCACTGCTGTGGCAGCCATTTTAATTCAAGTACATCCAGATGGTCCTTACCCAGTGGCATATTATAGTAAACGGTGCACTTTTGAGCAAAGTAAATATCACTCGTATGAACTTGAAACCATGGCAGTTGTTTTTGGGCTAAGACATTTTCGAGTATATCTATTAGGAAAGGAGTTTAAGGTATACACCGACTGTTCTGCAGTACGAGCTTGCAGCACAAAGCAAGATCTACTGCCGCGAATAGCAAGATGGTGGCTGAAACTGCAAGAGTATACGTTTGAGATATGTTACAGACCTGGTCATCAAATGAAACATGTCGACTGTTTAAGCCGTGATACTGGTGAAGAAAATTATAATGTAAATGCCATAGTTAATTTGACGGAAGAAGAGTGGGTAAAAGCAGTGCAACAACAAGATGATGACATTGTACGAATAATTGAATAAAACATAAAATATGTTGAGAAAAAAGACCAGAGAACAAAAATTATTATGAAAACTTTGAAATTCAAAATGAGGTATTATATCGAAAAGTAGATAAACAATTAAAATGGGTTGTACCTAGGGCCTCCCGATGGTTAATATGCAAATTAAATCATGACGACTGTGGACACTTAGGCTTAGAGAAAACCCTTAAACGAATTCGAATGAATTAATGGTTTGCTCAAATGAATAGGTTTGTTACAAAATATATCAAAGCCTGTTTAAATTGCTTGTATATGAAAGGCGGCAAAGGCCTTCAACATTTTATCTATCTTTTGTGTCCCTAAAAGGATTATATCTGACAGAGGTTCTTGTTTTATATCAAAAACAATAAATAATTTCTGCAATTCTATGGGCATTAAACATGTTTTAAATGCAGTCTGCACTCCCCGAGCAAACGGCCAGTGCGAAAGATTTAATGGGACGATACTCGACTCTTTAAGGTGTCTAAGTGCCAATGACAAAGACGAGTGTTCTTGGGATAAACATATACCATTGATCCAATTAAGTCTTAATACTTCAGTGCATAAAACTACAGGACAGACCCCTTATGAGTTGTTAATGGGAATAACTCCCAATTGTCCTGCTAATGCAAAAATAGTGCAAGAAATTGCAACAGACATACAGAAAACCGATTAAAAAGAACTGCGTGAGAGAGCGGAAAAGAGAATAACAGAGGCTCAGCAAAAACAGAAAGTGAAATTTGATGTTAAAAGATTCCGTCCCAAGGTATACAAAGAGACAGATCTGGTTATGGTAAAAATCACTAGTGATGTAGCTACGGGTCGTAGTAAAAAGTTGCAACCAATATTTTAAGGACCTTTTAAAATAAAGGCGGTGTTGCCAAATGATCGCTATGTAGTAGAAGATTTAAGGGATAAAAAGCGGGCTTGAATTAGCGTTGTAGCAATAGATAAAATTAAACCTTGGGTAGTATTAAATAGTGATAACGATTTGCCATTTGATGATAAAAACTTAGATTAGGTAGTATATGTACTAAAAAAAAAATTAAAAAAAAATATATAAAATAAAAGTATAGTGGTATATTAAGTAGTGTATGATGTACTACATGGTACCTATATTAAACATGGTAAATCTAATGTTTGTCTGTTGAAAAGTGAATGTTTAAGGCCTGTGAATTAAGAAATGTTATTTTAGATGTAGCTACTATGGTTAAAGGTTTGCGGTGGCCACCCCGATTTTGTCGAAAAAAATTTAAGGCTATAAAGTAATTAAAGTAATATCCGCAGGTTTGGAAATAAGAAGTTACAGATTCTTATTTTAACATTATTTTGTTTCTATGGTGTGGATAAATGATTGATGCCTATACTGAGTAAATTGATTGAGAGGTTCTGAGAATCCCAGTTGGCTGTTCTTGATATTTCTTTTTTATTTTGATGTGTAATTTAAATCAAAGTATACGGGAGTGTATATAAAAATAAAATCGGTCAGAATTCTGATCGACATTAAGGCTATCAAAGGCATGACTGTATTCTGTTCATGCGAAAAGGTGAATTAGTATAACTGTATTCTGTTATGCTGTGAGGAGCTATGTGTTAGCCAAAGCTGTAACATGAAGAGTGTTAATAAGGTTGTGTAAAGTATCTTAGGGTTGATTCTTGCTTTAAATGAAGTTGAGTTATTCTTGATGGTTAAAGCATGGTATAGCACACTAAGTGGTAGATCCTGGTGTCGGATAAAGCTGGTGGGATTGCTCTAAGTATGAGTTAGAGAACCCTGTTTGAGAAAATGTTGTCGCATTTTCTAGTTACAAAAGTAGGTACTGGAAATGATTTGGAAAAGAGATTGACAATATTGTATTCTACATATGTCAAATGAATATTGGTATAAATTAATGTGGATCAGAATTCTGGCCCGAATAAATTATATTGTCTTTGATTCGGTGTAACGATAGTTTTATGGTCGGCAGGTTTCTGATGAGTTGAGATACAGGATGGTTGGTCAACTTGGAGAAAAGGTTGTTTCGGGACGAAACAAGTGCATGCAAAATAGGCTGGTTATTAATTTCGGTACTTAAGATGGGTTTCATGAAATCGTATTGATGTGCTGATGAAAGACTTTTAGTGTTATGATTTTGTTTGAAACAGCCTGAGAAAATATATTGAGTTTTTAGTTTTAATAGACGAGTCTTAAAAAGCACATCCGTGTATTATTGAGTCATCCTGATAGTAGCAATCTGTAATAACAGAAAACAAAAAAAGCAGAATTTCGCCAATTTTTTAAAACTGAAATATGAATAAAATGAGTGCGTAGTGTAAACATTTCGAACATAATTACTTCGCTGAAATTCTTTTAACTCAAACTCATTTAAATAAATCAAAACAACAAATGTACTAAATGTTAATTAAAAAAAAATTAAAAAAAAACAACTTTTCTTTGCAAAACATTATCGGTGTTAAACGTAGAATAAAACATAAAACAAAAACAAAACTCTAGCATTTAAAGGTGGCTTTCGACAAATTTTATAGTTGTTTGCAAAGCGTCTGCAAAAATCAATGTCGTAACACATAAATTTCATTTAAATTTGTAAACAATGGCTTTCAAAAAACTTTATTTGTTTGCAAAGTGTTAACAAACTCGAATCATTTCGCAGAAAATATGGCTTTCAACAAACTATCTGTTATTGGTTTGCAAAGCGTTAGCAAAGACCAAAAATCATATCGCAGAAAATAATTATGTCATTAAACTATGGCTTTCAACAAACTTTTTGTTTGCAAAGCGTTATCGATGATGTTTTTTTTTTTTTTTGAAACTAATAATAATTAACATTTAAATTATTTCTGTTATACAAACATTTACAATCGCTTTCACTTTTGTAAATTGTTAAACAATTTTATACCTGTAAAATAATTTTCAATTCTCAGAAAATTCGCCAGGCCAAATTCTAATCATATCTTTGGCAACAGTGCATTTTCTGTTCGTAGACCTTCGTACTTATTGTCAAGCTTAGCTAAATGGCTATTTCCAGATGGGTGAAATACCAAATCACCGACGCTAATGACTTTATTGGATCATCTAGATTTATCGAACAACATTTTTGCTTTGTCAGCTTGTTTCGTAATACGTAAATATGCCAGCTGTCGATCATTTTCTAAACTTTTAGGCACGTCAAAATTTGGAATAGATTCGGTTAATGTTTTAATGTCTGGTAAATTGCCGTTTATGCCGGTCAATAAATAAACTGGAGAAAATCCCGTAGTCTTTTGTTCCGTAGTATTCAGAGTTGTTTGCAATTTTAAAGAGTTCGGCCATTCTGACTTATTATCACCATAGGCTAGGAGGTGGCGCAGGCCGCACTTGGCGCTGTCGTCGGCCGGCCTTATTAAATTGGAAATTTTTAAAATCGCGCCGGTTTGTTTCGACGGAGCGATGAAGCGGGTTGCCGGATTGTGCTAAATTTAACAAAATTTAACTACTGCTACAGATGAATGATCAGAAATTCGCCCAGTAAGATATTTTTATCTGTATTAGCGCGTATTTTTTTGTAGAGTAGATTATTTGATTAGTTTTATTTTTTATTTACGTTTATAGTGGAAATCATATAGTTTAGGAACTAAGGTTTTTAAGATATTTAGATACTAAATTTTATTAAATAAAACCTAAATTGTTGAGGCGAATTCATGTTTTACAGAAAATTATTTTATTGCGTAGTATTGCGCCTTCTAAAAAATAATTAATAAAAAATTATCAAATTCCTACAAATATCTCACAGTTTCAAAAAATGTTTAGAAAGAAGAAAGATGGAATGAGGAAGTTGCATCAATTTTTTTATTTTTGATTTTGATAGGGAATGAAAAATAAATAAACACGTGTTTTTTCTTTTTTTCATAGTTCCAAAATTGACAGAGTTACAGCGATTTGAAATGTGCCTGTGACGTCATAAGACGATAGTTTAATGTCGTCACTCCATGCTTTGTATATCTATATATACAAAACTAAAAACTCGAATATCTTTTGAAATAATCGGATTTAAGCAAAATAAAAAAATACGTATTGATTATTTTACTTTGTTCTTCAGTTTTTAATACTAAAAAACCGATTTTGTTTTTCATGCAACTTCCTCATTGCACACTTATTCAAATATATGTACACATGTTTAGCAAACTTAAAACCTAAGTGATTTAAACCCTTGATTTTAGTAATTTTGCTATTATTATTGATGCTTTTTATTGACCATTAGGTAATTCTTGGCTTTATGGATAAAACGTATAAATAAAAAAAAAGATAGGGTAAATTTTGAGCGGTTTTATATCGCAAAAAAAAATATTTTATTCGGTGAGGAACATTCAAAATTTTTGCTTTTTATTTTTTTACATAAAAAATAAGAATAACATAATAGAACAGTTTAACCAATCGAATAATATTTTATTAGGCATAGGTATGTGTCTACTAATAAACAAATAGACGCCAGTGGATAAACAATAATATTAAAGTCTAATTAACCATTCTGGGGGATTTAATCTTTAATAATGAAACCAAGGTTATGAAATTGTTTGGTGCCCTCATTATGACGTGTTGTAATCCTTCAGGGTGGTTGATCAGAGTCATGAAATTCTACCTCTGTTTTTAGAATTTTGGTATACTCTTTTCCACACCACCCCTGAGGTAGAGTTCACGACGCGTTTTTTTTACGTGGCTTCCCCTAGAGTGATAATAATGAACAATACCGAAACCAGAGAAATAATAATGAAAATCGTGTACTGCGCACTTTTGATAATAATCCAAGGCTAAGCTTTCGCAAGGCAGCTCAACAACTACAAATTCCTAAATCTCAAATATTGCGAACCTTACACGCTGACCACAGGCATGCATATCACCTACAGCCTGTTCAGGGCTTACACCCTGGTGATGCTAAAAAGAGAGTAAGATTTTGTCAGTGGCTTTTAAACTCAACAGAGGAAAATCCCGACTTTTTACAACCGACACAAGATACTTTGGACGGATGAGTCTTGTTTTACAAGACGCGGAGTGATAAATTTTCATAACATTCATGTTTGGGCACAACAGAATTTTCATGCAATTCGGCCAAGATCGTTTCAAAATGAATTTTCCGTTAATGGTTGGTTGGGCGTTATTCGTGATAATGTTTGTGGTCCGCATTTCCTACCTCCAAGGCTAAACTCACAACTATTTCTGGAGTTTTTAAATAATAGTCTGCCGGACTATTATTTAAAAACCTAAATAAATCCTCAATGTAGGATTTACCCATTAATTTGAGACATGAAAGTTGGATACAACTGGATGGAGCCCCCCCACATTTTGGAATAGGTGTAAGAAACTGGCTTAATAATAATTACCCTCGAAGGTGGATTGGCCGGCTAAAGAGGAATGATATTAATAATCAAAATGGTATTGGACCAATACCCTGGCCACCCAGGTCACCGGATCTTAATCCACTAGATTTTTACGTTTGGGGAAACATTAATGATAAAGTTTACGCTAATCCCGTATTTAACAGAGAGGAATTAATCTTAAGAATTCAGGAAGCATGCAATGACATGCAAAATCAAAATTTTGTGGTACTGGCTGCAATAAACTCCTTAATAACTCAGTGTAGAAAATGTATTGAGGTCGGTGGGCTGCATTTTGAACAACTTCTTTAATTATTAATTGTTTTTATTTTGTTATTGTTTTTAAACGAATTAAATGTGTTATCTTCTTATGTGTTTTTATAAATCAGCATTTTTACTCGCAAACGGTGTGTCGTACGATAAAAAGTAAAGAGATGTTTTTTATTTTAAATTAAACAAGGATTTCATAAAACAAAGAAATTAAAAAAAAAAACAGTGGCGCATCATTTTTTTACTTAAAATTAATTAAAATTGTATGAAGATCGGCCCGCACACACGCCACTGGTAAATAAAATTAATAATTTTTACACAAAAATATGCGTCTTGATTAACTGTCTAAACGTGCCAAATTTCATTAAAATATCTAAAGTGGTTTAAGAAAAATAAAAAAATTGATTTTTTTAATTAGAATTTTGACACCCTGTAATTTTTTAACCAATCATTTTTCGAATATTATCTATAATAGCGAACTTATTATTTTTTCGTTCTCCGCCGGGCATTTAATTTTCCGCCATCGAAACCGGACCACCCTGTATAGATGGATTTTGTCCCGGATTTATTTTACGAAAAAGTATATTATTTTGATAGAAATAATCTTTAGTAAGTTTGCCTTCCTTAAGTTGCTCTTGAATTTTTATTGTTTCGCTATCGTGCTTTTGAGCTTTTCTTAACCAATTATCTGTTAAAATTGTATTCATTACCTTTTGTTCGGAGACTTCAACCACAGGATTCCTGCTTAAATAATCAGCATGCTGCAAATATTTGCCCTTTCGATCTTCGATATCGAAATTAAATGATTGTAAATATAACCACCATCTGGCAACCCTGGGGATAAGTTCTTTTTTGTTTTGTTACAATTTTAGAGAGTTGCAGTCTGTAATTAACTTAAAATGTATACCAAGAAGATATACACGGAAATGTTTTATAGCGTAAAATACTGCCAGGGTTTCTAACTCATACGAATGGTACTTTGACTCTTACTTAGATGTTCGCCGAGAAAAATAAGCCACCACTCTTAACTGGTCATTTTTGTGCCGTTGAAAAAGTATTGCTCCGAAACCAATGCAACTAGCGTCGGTGTGATTTTCAGTTGATAAATTACTGTCAAAAAAGGCTAGCAAAGGTCGTTGGCTTAAAAAGGCACAGACGTAATTTTTAGCAATTTGTTGATCTGTTCCCCATATAAACTTTTCAGATTTTTTTGTAAGTTTGCTTATACACGCAGTTCGCGCTGACAGCTCAGGTATAAATTTACGAAAATAATTAGCGAGACCCATAAACTGCCGAACTTGCTTTACATTTTGAGGGTCAGAAGTTTTTAATAAAGCATCTACCTTATTTTTTCCAGGCCTCACCCCTTTTTCAGATATTTCTTGTCCTAAATATTCAATTTCTGTTCTAAAAAAATTACATTTTTTTATATTAAGAGAAAAACCAACTGATGTTAATGAGGCTAAGACTCGGTTTAATTTTTCCATGCCCTCAGATATATTTTGAAGGCATTAAAATATCGTCAATGTAAACTAATGCATCCCTGTCTTTAAGATCACCTACTAAAAGTAGAGCATTGCATATAGCACATTGAAAGACTGCTGGCGCATTAGCAAGGCCGAACGGCATAGGCATAAACTCATAATGCCCGTCCGGGGTAACAAAAGCGGTTTTATCTATCGAATCAGCAGCAATGGGTATCTGATGGAACCCAGATGCCATATCGAGAGTTATAAAGAAAATGTTGCCTTTTAAATTGTCTATTTGATCTTGAATAAGTGGTAAAGGAAAACGTTCTTTAATCGTTATTTTGTTTAAAGCTCGATAGTCACAACACATGCGGGAAGTGCCATTCTTTTTATGCACTAGAACAATTGGGCTTGCATAGGAAGAGTGACTTTCCCTTATAATATTGTTTTTAAATAAATCTTTTACTATTAATTTAACTTTTTCTCGTTCACAAAAAAGCAATCTATAAGGATGAAAATGTATCGGTTTTGAATCACTAAGGCAAATAGACAATTCAGCAGTAGATATTGGGGAAACTGAATTGCCACACGTAATATGCTGAATATAATTAGACAGTAATGTTATTAAATTTTGCAAATTTTCTCCAGCAAGAGACGTATTTATTGTTTGTGAAGAAAGTACTAAAGTATTAATTGATTTTTGGGAATCCGATACGTTTTCATTAAGCAAGATTCTGCTCCTTTACAATCAGTATGAATCTGGATACCTTTATATTCAAAAAGATCTCTACCTAATATGGCATCAGGAAGCATTGTGGAATCATCAACCACATAATAACAAATATTAAAAGCGGTGCCATTACTTTCAATTCGTAAAAATGTTTTACCTATAGCAAAAATTGTGTTATTTCCTATCCCTTTTAAAGTCATTAACGCCGGTTCAAAGTGTCAATGTAACTTTTTTGCAATACTTTCAGATATTAAACTACAATCCGCGCCCGTGTCGATTAAACAGTTTAAGGATACATTTTGTATCATAAATTTTGTCAAAAACTTCGGTCTAAATGAACACAAAAATAATTAATACGAGAAGTGGAAGGTTGCTCTCGTTTTTTAAGAAAACAATCAACAGCATAATATCCACGTTTCTTACAGTAAGCGCAGTATTAGATTTATCAAAAAAAAATGTATTATCAATTCGAATATTATCAAAATTTATCCTGTTCCTTTTAACACAATTTCGACTAAGGTGCCCAGGTTTATTACAAGCATAACACAATAATTGTTGATTATTATTTGATTTATTATTATTCTCAGGTGAATAACTTCTTTTTAATTTATTTTTTTCGGTATTATGAACCACAGAAGTTGAGACAGTCATGTTATAATTACTTAGCAGACTTAATAAACCACTAACCGAATCTATGTTACTATTAAATGCGCTGTTTTAACGTGAATATCATTGATCTCCAATAATAATTTCTAAAATTTGGCTCGTGATCAAGTTAAAATTTAATGAATTAATAAGAATTTTTTTTTCTGGCATACTCACAATAAGAATTAGCCTTTTTGCTTGTATACAGGGCGACGTTGCGTAGTTTTTGACTTAGGTTACGCTTTGCTGGATAAAGACTTGATAGTTCGGTTCGAAACTCCTCCCATGTCTTTTGAACTGGCTTCCATCCAGAAAACCAATCCTTAGCTTCACCAACCAATCCACTTGCACTTCGCACCATGAGCTCGTAGCTTGACC
The DNA here is from genome assembly GCF_022605725.1 of Anthonomus grandis grandis. Classification (NCBI taxonomy): domain Eukaryota; kingdom Metazoa; phylum Arthropoda; class Insecta; order Coleoptera; family Curculionidae; genus Anthonomus; species Anthonomus grandis. The sequence goes on along the minus strand of NC_065562.1, from coordinate 4,378,757 downwards.
ATGAAAAAGTTTCTCCCATCTTTTCCATTTCATCACACCACCGAGATGCACCATCATCATCTTTTAAAGGGTCAAAAAAAAGATTTTATTTTTCACAAATTTAAAGGTCAAAAACTGGGACACTGCCGACGATGCCGCGGGTTTTAGCGCGTCATCTCAAAACGATTTTAAAACATCAGTTAATATTTTCGCGAACTTTTTCATTTTTAAACACTTTGGCGTATTTTTCGCGAACGCAAACACCACACGAAGAAAAATGCCAAAAAAATGCCTAATTTTGCACGCGCGAAATTGGTGTCAGGCCAAAAATGTTAAATTCAAATCCGGTGGCGGTAAATAAATATTTTAATTTTAATATATGGGGCGTTTACCAATTTTTATTATAAAAACAATATTAATCAAATAAATCAAATAATAATCTTAGTGATAATTACTTACATTATATATTTAAAAACCACGATACTTAAATTACTTGTTGATTATGTTGATAAATATGTTGATACATGTAGTCAAGTGTAAGATGACATAACGTACGTACCTGGAAAAAATAAATATGTTGAGCAACCAATTTCCTAATTATGTTATTTTATTTAGTATTTAGATATTTTGATTATTAAAAGATTTAAACATTTATAACTAGTTAAATTATTATTTAATAGCTATTTATTATATTTGGAATATTATTACGCATTGTTTCTGTCACCCACTAGCGCAATATAAATGTGCTATTAACTGCTTAAACAATTAAATGTAAAATATAACTATAAATAGTACATGAAAACGTACTTTGCAACATTCAAATCTGTAAGTCGCTCAAACACTCCACAATAAGCAACTTGTTGGTAAATAAATCTACGTTATATGGCCATCTTAGGTAAAAGGAAAAAGATGATATGCAGCTCTAGCACTCTGCTTTTATTAAATGAATTATCTGTAAATATTTTATGTAGATTAAACAGGTATTAAATATTTTATGTCAAATATTATTATTATCTTGTAAAACACATATATTTAAAATAAAATGTTGAAATGTAAATAGCAACAACAATAAAAAAAAAAATGGATATGCTCCGTGAGAAAACTCACCAGTATAAAAATAATCCAAAATAAGGCACAAGCACTTAAAACAAATAATATTCACGCACGCTACTTTCTCTTCAAAAGTCGAATACGTTTTAAAAAAGATCTTTTAAGCAAAGTTTAGATCTCAGGGCTCTTAGACTGGATGTTTATGCGATCGAACCTCAAGTATCGAATTACTCTTGTATGGCTTGTCCATAAATTATTCTTTCTTAATCTTAATAGTTATTGCGGCGTTAAAAGAAATAGGACGAAGTGTTTAGTCTAGTTTAATATTTTTTAAAGGAAAAAAAAACTACATCTTACAGTGGCACTTTTAGTTGTTCTATCCCAGTTCTGATGTAAGAAAAACTAAATTTAAATACAATTATGTAATAAAAAGATAAAATCTTAAAAACTTTGAAAAATAAAATTGACAAGCAGCTCTCAAGCAGCCATGCAATCATTAAGTTACCAGAGTCACACCTTTTCTTTAACATCCAAACCAAAATAAAATCACTTAATAAGCATCTAACTCTAAAAATCTAAACCTAAACAAAATATATTTTTAAAGAAATAAATCACTTAACGCCATACTAATAAAAGTCCCTTTAAAAAACAAAACACCGCTGTCGCCGCTAAATTGGTTGATCCGGTCCAAAACCCAAATATTGCGTGGGTTTTAATGATGACGTAGCGTTATCATATTGATGAATTCTTACATATACATGGTCTGCTTATATAGATCTCCAGATGACAATATCGATGAATTTTTTTGTAGACTGCAGCAAATGTTAACAAGTATTCCGTTACATGCACGCATTTTGTTGACACGAGATATAAGTACAACATTTTTTAATAAAGATGTTATCAACACACGTCTTGAAAACTTAATGTTAACTTTTAATTTGCCTATGTATGTGGCGCAAGCGTCAAGCATTACAGCCGTGTTCTTTACATGTTTAGATTATGTATGCACAAATTTTTTGGATTTAGGGATTGACGTCATCATCGTAAATCCAAGTCTCTCGGATCATGAGGCTTTTATTGCTAATTTTAATGTTGTCTCAAAACATCATCCCAGCAACAATGAAAGGGCTAGAAAAGAATGTCTTCAGAAGCAAATTCTCGAACTTTTGACAGAATTTGCAATGCTACTACATGGAATTCTGCTCTTCTTCACCATGATCCTTTAAGATATTTTCATCAAATGCTGACTCATGCTTTCGAGGAAACATTTCCACATAGATTTTGCAAGATAAGTGTAGGTAAAGATTGGTTTACTCAAGGTTTAAAAGTATCTTCTCTTAATATGAGGTGTTTGCACTCACTTTATTTCTTCCTTAAGTTTTATGGCATATCATAATAACTATAGATGTGTGTACAGAAGAACCATCAAGTTTGCCCAGAGGAGATATTTTAATGACCGTTTGAGTGGCGCTAAAAATAAACAGCGCTAAACCTTGTTGGATTTACCGGGTAGCAATAGATCTTGTCTATATACCAATTTAAATACTGATTCATTTAATTCATTTTAACATCTCTATTGCTGCTAATGTGAGAAACTCTGTTTATGTTGTCATCTTTAGGCACTGTTGACCTATTAAATTTTATGGATAACCCAATCTCGCAATCTTTTTTTTCTATTTCCTACTGACACAATGGATACGTATTATATAATGCAATGCGTATTAATTAATGCAAAGGATTCAAAATAAAAATTCTTCTGGATGGGATGGGATGGTATTTCCATTTAAACTCTGCAAGCACTTCCTGATGCTGCTTTGATTCTTTTTTCAGAAACCATAAATCAAATTTGAGGTGTGTTTCCTAGTACTATTAAATTGGCAAGGGTTGTACCTCTTTTTAAGAAAGGTGATACTGAATCTCCCTCCAACTCTCGACCAATTTCTATATTAACAATTTTAAAAATGGTTGAAAAACTCGTCAAAAGTCGGATTCTGGATTTTCTGGAGATTCTAGATTTTGCGCCTCAAGATTCTGTATTGGGACCTTTATTGTTTTTAATTTTTGTTAATGATCTTCCATATCTAAAGATCTCTGTAAGATGTGTTATATTTGCTGATGACACCACTGTCTTGTGGAACAACACATAAAAGGATGATCTACGAATACATGTATCGGATTGGATCTGAATATTCTTGGAGATTGGTGTACGGGAGGGTCGATAGCTTTTTCCTCCTGTCGTAGGCACGTGGAAGCACCTAAACCAAGTGGACTGTATAATTTCCTCCTTTCCTAGGGTATCCAGATCTTCCAGGGATATTAGAGCAACCCAGCAATTGGTAAAGCACAAAATAAAATACTATGCTTCAAACTTAGAATTATCATATAAAGTTTAAAAGTTTAACTTGATTGTAAATGGTTAAAATCAGATTAGTACAAAATGTCCCAGAAAACGCATTTTCAGAGCGTTGTGTGTACCCTTTGAGATAATTACGTCGACTAACTTAAGCGATAACTTGAGTGCGGGCAATCAGGATGTGGTTACAGATCAAGTCTCCGTATAGTAAAGTAAGTTGTCATAAGATTGGTCCGTTATGGGCGCTTCAGACGCGCTTAATTGTTATGGGGATCACAACATCCCCCCCCCCTCCCTATTGAAGCATTTGATTCAACTAGTTAAAGATTATTCCTGTTCAAATGGTAAAGGGCATAACTTTATTAAGGGACAAATAAATTCTCCTTCCTTAGAGCGAATTTTTGCAATCCTAACCTTACCATCTGAACTAGGAATTACTTCCACAATTCGTGCTAAAACCCACTGCAGGGGTGGTACGTTTTCTTCTTTAACCAGAACCACCATATTCATTCACCTATTAAGAAATGTGATAGAGTCAGACAGTTTAAGTCATTTGAATCTGTTGAAATTGAACACAATGACCTGGAATTTAGAATTGCTCCAAATTCTGATAATACAGTTGTCAATTCCTCAAAAGTTAAGTCAAATTTCCTACAATATACGCCGCAAATGATATTTGATTGATTTTATCACCAAATTACCCTATCCCTATATTAAAACCAAAATCCAGCCCAATGAGGACTTAAAGGCGGAATAAATTTCCGTTCAATTTCCCTGTTTGTTAAAAAAAAATTAATCCTTTCAAAATTATTTTAATCTTTAAAAAATAAATAAACTTCTCTAAGTAGATTATTTTTCCCTTGGAAATTTGTTGCATTATTACTACACATTTTTACAGGACAGCCTCGTCTAGCAGTAAATCTCTTTAGTGTATACAAAAAACATTCTGCAGTCAAACTACTGACCAATTCAAGCTGAATGGCCGTCATTATATATGCCTTTGTTTTTGTTGAACCTCTTAATCTTGCCCGTTTTCACAAAATATGAACTTCAAAGTCAACTCCGACCTTGAGAAATGGACGACCTACAGCCACTCTATCCAGTGGAAGAGTGGATGTTTGAATCTTAAGACGATGACATTTAACATATTTATGAATCACAGATTTGACTGCTATTAAGCCACGGATAGGCCAAAACGTCAATCTTAAATTTGCAGGTAGAGCATGAGCTCCAGCATGTAATAATTTAATGTGCTCTGCCCATATGGTGTTTAGCAGGCAAGATAATTGAAAATTTTTGCATAATTAATTTCTGCATTCGACAAATGACTATTAACTCGTAAAATATTGTTTACATCTACTACGAGTTGAAAATGTATGTGTCTCTATTATTTTTCTTCAAATATTCAATTTCTTTTAAAAAGACTTCGGTTTGAACAAGTTGTACTATTGTTAAAGATCACTTTAATTCCTTTACAATTAATGAACCAGAATCCTATCTATTTACAAACTTTTAACAATATGCAAGTGTCCTTTGCAATCTATTAAAATTAGAAAACCTATACGAATCAATAATTGAGTCCACGCTAACTTGCATTAAAATAACTTTCCTTTGTTCTGGAATGCCTTCTACTTCTGTAGTTTGATTATTTGAGAAATCTAACTGTAAGTTCAAAAGAAATTGTGGACCTTCCTACCAAAGTTTATGTGATAATATCTTACCTTAATGTAATCCTCTTGATAAACAATCAGCAGGATTTTCCTCTGATTTAATATGTCTTCAATAAGAATTCAATATTAATTCCTGCACCTTCGAAAGTCTGTTGGAAATAAAAGTTATCCAGCGGTTTGGAGTACCATAGAGCCAAGCCAAAAGCAGTGCACCACATAATTCTAATCTAGGCAACGATATTGTTTTTAAAGGGGCAATGCGTGACTGGGAGCATAAAAGCTGAGAAGAAACACATTATTTGAATATATTGTCCTGATATAGATGCATGGACCATATGCCTTTGTGGATCCATCTGAAAAACCATGCTAAACGAACTAAAGCTCAAAAGGTGCAGCTCCATCAAACAGCCAACGAGGAATTTTCAAATTATTTAAATGATGGATATCATCAGAAAACTTTTTGATTTAAATTTTAAGATTTTAGTTCTTTCCAGTGATTTAAATTTTCAGATTTTAGTCCTTCGTCCCAACCAGTTTTATTGGGCCATATTTTTTGCATTAGAATTTTCGTTATTACAATGATTGGACCCAAAAATCCCATAGGATTATACATTATTTTGTGCTATTCTTGACATCACAACTTTTCGTAATTTTCATCCCATTTATTTCCCTTATTTTAGGAACTGAAATTTTAAATACATCTTGTTTTGAGATCCAAACAACTCCAACAACTTTATTTACAAATTCATAATCACCCATAAAAATTCCTTCAGTTTCCTTTCCTTTATCTACTATTGACAATAAAGAAATGCTATTACAGCACCTCTTATGCAAATTGAAACCCTCAGATTTATTAATTGTTCTTTTAGAAGTAATATTTATTTTCTAGCATAGCAATAGCATTGCTGCAATACACCTTAAGCTATAAAATTAGATAAATATCATGTTTAGATAAATATCAATATCATCTTTAGCTAGTTTGTTCAAGCAACAAGTGCCCAAAAAAGAAGCTGAGTTTGTACCATAGGTAACAGTTTGCAACTCTATAATTTGAATTAATTCATCTGGATTTTCCCTCCATAAGATGTTTTGTAACTTCCTTTGATGTGAATTAATTTTAATCATACAATATTCAAACAACTAATCAAACAAATTGAAATGTCCGAACCCTGCAAGTTATATCAAACCATTACATTGAAACGCAAGGTGCTCCAGTTTTCTCGAAGTCACGCAGATTACCACCAGACCGATTGCAAGCTGCCCGCGCTGAATTCAACGAGCTGATGGAAGCAGGAATTATCCGACTATCAAAGTCTTCATGGGCCAGTCCGCTGCATATGGTTCAAAAAGCTAATGGGCAATGGCGTGCTTGCGGAGATGTCTGCCGTCTGAGAGCAATAACAAAACCAGATCGGTATCCAATGCCGCACATCCAGGACTTTGCAAATCAGTTGCATGGTAAGCAATATTTCTCAACTATCGACCTTGTACGTGCTTTCTACTAGATCCCCGTCCGCCCACAAGATGTGCAGAAAACAGCCGTAATAACACCCTTTGGCCTATACGAATTCCTCCAGATGCCATTTGGCTTGCGTAATGCAGCTTAGACCTTACAGAGGTACCTCCACCACCTCTTTTGAGAATGCTCGTATGTGTATGTGTATATTGACGACATTTCAGTGTCGTCGGAGACAGAAGCAGAGCACGAGCGATATCTAGCATTAGTACTTCGAATCTTAGAGGCTAACGGCCTCCTTATCAACAAGGACAAGTCAAAATTCCGGGTACGTGAAGCTAACTTTCTAGGCGACATAATCTCTTCAAGCGGTGTTCGACCACTACAGGCTAAAGTCAGCGCCATCCGTTACTTTCTACAGCCCACGTCTTATCGACAGCTACGACGTTTTATCGGCATGCTCAACTTTTACAGACGTTGGCTTTCAAACGCTGCAAACGAGCTCATGCCATTAACCCAGCTACTATCTAAGCAGAAAAAGAAGCAGCAGGAGCTGACTTTAACGCCAGAGGCAGCAGCCGCCTTCACCAGAGTCAAAGAACTGTTGGCATCTTTTAGCCAGCTGGTTTTCCCAGCACCAAATTGTCAACTAAACATGTCAGTTGATGCCTCGGATTCTGCCATCGGTGGTGTTTTGAAACAGCTTAAAGGGGGGCATATATTGCCTTCTTTTCACGGATGCTTTCTCGAACTGAACGAAACTACAGCACCTATGACTGTGAGCTACTGGCCATATTCAATGATATTCATCATTTCCGCCATTTTTTTGGAGGGCAGACAGTTTGTTATCTATACCGACCACAAACCTCTAACATATGCCTTTCAGCAGCGCCATAATAGACAGTCCCCACGACAAATCCGCCAACTAGAATTTATTGGTCAATTTTCGTGTGATATCCATCATATCCAGGGTGTAGACAACATCGTTGCCGATTGCCTCTCGAGACCTGAAGTAGACGCCATTATAGCGCCCATTACCATCGATTTTGACCGGTTGGCTGAAGCGCAAACTCAAGATGAGAGTCGGCAGCAGGTACTGAACGACCCAGCTAGATCATTACACCTTTAACACATGATTCTACCGGACAGTCAGCAACCATTTTATTGCTCAGCCCAGAATGGTCGTATACGAGTCTACGTGCCAGCCCCGTTCCAGAGGGATGTTTACCTAAAATTCCACACCCAGTCCCACCCGGGGCATGCTGCTACACTGCGAATGATCTCTGAGCGCTTTGTACGGCGTAACATGAACCGCCAAGTGAAACAATGGTTCCGAGAATGCATCCAATGTTAGCGTGCTAAGATTAGACGCCATACCGTGACGCCTATTGCACCGATAGGAATGCGTGATGACCGATTCGCTCATATACACATCGACATCGTAGGCCTCCTGCCAGACCATAAAACCATAAACCAGAACTTTCGGTACCTTCTTACGATCATCGATCGATTTACCAGGAGACCTGAAGCTATCCCTATTCAAGAAATAACAGCAGAAGCCGTGTCACAGAAGCTGCTTGAGGCATGGATTTCTCGCTTTGGGGTGCCAGTGACGATAACTACGGATCGAGGCAGACAATTTGAAAGCCAGTTGTTCCGCCAGCTTAATGCATTGCTTGAAGTGCAACACATTAAGACAACTGCTTACCACCCACAGTCAAATGGGTGTATCAAACGCTTTCACCGAACACTAAAAGCTGCCCTAATCGCCGCCGATGCAACATCATGGGTAGAAGCCCTTCCTTTGGTCATGCTGAGTCTTCGAAACACCTTTAAACCAGATATCAATTGCACAGCTTCAGAGTTGGTGTACGGTACTCCGGTTTGTTTCCCCGGACAGCTACTCGTCCCAGCTGCAGCGGCACCTGATGAACATAGCTTTGTCCATCCGACTCATGTGTTCATCCGTACTTATAAAGTGAAGCCTCCGCTGACACCACCATATACCGGCCCTTTTAGAGTCAGGAGCGTCATGACAAGTACTTGACAGTAGATGTTCAGAACCAACCACAACGAATTTCCATTGATTGACTCAAACCAGCTTATGTGCCACAGTCACATCAACTAGTGGAAGAACACTCATATGCCAACCGTTTGCTGTCCAATGCAATTCAACAGAACCATTTGCAACCGCCGGGTCCCTGACTGGGGGGAGCCCTGTGGCGAATATACATACAGTGAACATGCGCCCCAGATGCATGAAGCTTGGCAACGCCGGCGGGGATTGATCAGCTGTGAATCACATGGATGAAACTTGTATGGTGAAAATCGGAATCGTATATCGGCCATCTTGCTTGGCAAAATTGACAGGGAGCTGACGGCCAGTTGTTGACATTGACTGATGGAACATCATTTGTCATTGTCCTACCATTTGAGTTTGTTTTTTATTTCAATGAATGCTAGCGTGGGTTGAGTTTGCTATTTGTTGGAATTTATGACTTTTTTTCTAAAAAGTTCTCTTTCAATATTGGGAGTAGTGTTTTAATTAATTTGCGGCTAGCAATTCCAGGTTTCTGGTAAGAAAATCCGAATTTATTTATTACTATTATGTTTTTGTATTGTCAATCTTTAGTCTTTAGTAAAATCAAATTCAGTTTATTTCAATGAAGAAGTTTCACTTTTCAAGTATTTAATTTTTAACTTGATTATTATAAATACATATTACAAAATGTCTGGCCTCTCATTTTCTATTCAACAATTAAAAATTGATTGAAATTTTCCTGACCTTGAAGTAAGAGTATGTTTATTTTAAATGTTGATCTGATTTGATCTGATCTGAGAAACAGTAATAAAAGATTTTTTTAATTTCCTTCAGATCATATTACAAGAAAAACATGAAGAGGGATATGCAATATAAATATTATTAAGACTTTGAGCTATAGAATTTCTTCTGATCAGTTCTCCACAAATTTTAATAATGCTGATACCCCTGGCTTGACACTACAATACATATTTATTTAAACATTTATTTTGTCTTTTTTTTACATGAATCATTTGGTAAATTGATTTATAAGGTTTGCACTGTCTATTTTTTTATTTTATTTCCTGCTCGTATCATACCACTTCCTGTGTTCACTGAGACAAGACATAGGTATAGTGGCTAAGAGACCTGAGCACCCGGAATGGATCAGAATTAATGTTTTTCTAACAACTTGTTTTTTTAAGAGTTTCTTTTTATTTTATGTAAACATCTATCCTTGAATTAAGTTTGTAGTAATATTATAGTTCCAAGATATATGTTGTTAGTATTATAAGAGACCAACAAATATATTCTATGTAAGTGATATATGTTTATACTAAAAAGTTGTTTTAATTTTGAAAGAGTTTATTTTGTTTTGTCGATGGATATATTATTTCTTTCGATAATACTCTGTTATAGAATTTTTAATTAATTTTAAAAACTAATATTTAGATTATAATTTAAATAATTTTAAAATCTGTTTAATTTTTCTTTAGGAAACAGATACAAGTACATATTAAATAAGAATAATTCATCCTCTATTGACTCTATGTATTAATAACATGAGGGTATTATTAACCTAATAGGAATGCATTTAGATGTATTATGAGAAAATAGCACAAAAATGTTGACAACCTTTTCTAATCTGTATAAAAATAGGGTAGTTAGTTCAGTGCTAACAAAATAATTTTAAACATTTTTAGATTAATTCTAATTTATATAATGTCTGTTATAATGAATTATTGAATATTATGTATATCATTTTAAGTAATTTTTTTTCCAGGAAAATTAAATAATAAATGTATTAAAGCAAAAAAAACATTGTTTTATTTCCATTTGTCCAATTGGTGATATGTTGTACACTATTGTTAGTACACTTTCGTAGATTATTGCAGTAAATTAACCTATTTAGATATGTAAAATAAAGCTGAAAAGTTTTATTTTTGTTCAGATCAATATCTGATGCTAACACCTAAACAAAAAGGCTCTTTTCTCTATGAGTAACCTTTTTGATTAGGCGTTTGCTTTAGATATTACGATTAAATGATAAGATTGTCAGATTAAAGAAAATGTGATTTCCCGCCTTAATTTGGCCAGGCCTTTCTACCATTTCGATTGGTCCAATTAGACACGTCAAACTGTCAAGTTAGTTACACCAGTTTCCGCTGCCAAGCGAGAGGCCGCTAGCTGATTTGTCAGAAGAATTTCTTTCAGTTTGTATACAACCACCACTTCTCTATATATTTGTGTTCTGTGCTGTGAATTATCAAGTATCGCCTCGGGACTCTAACACGATCCTCGAGACTCTCGACACGACCATATGATAATCGAAACCTCATGTAATTAATTAAGTTCGTAAATGTGTTTATTTTTTGTAGTTTAGTTTTTGATTAAACAATTACAGTAAACTGTAAGTGTGCCTTACTTGCTCTCCGCAACGGCCACACATCTGATTGCCAAATACATTTTAAGGTCGGTTCACAGCTCACATCACATCCCCCTTTCTTTAAATTTAAAATAACATTTAAAAAATTTTAATTTAAAATTTTTCTTAAACACTAACTATAAGTTACAATTTTTTATCACAGATATTGTTTTTCATATTGTTGTCGCTCACTTCTTATTACTACTATCATTCCTTAAATCTAATATTACATTTTACCATATCACAATCGTTATAATAAACATTTAGTGTAAAAGTACATAACATTTAACCTTTGTCTAGCAACTAACTTTGTACTAAAATTTCTTATCTCCCCCTTTGTTTTTTTTTAATTTAATGTAAATTATATGAAATTACCTAAACTATGAAGTATATAATGGGTCGCAAACTGTTTGCTTTCATTGCTGAATTTAATGCTTGTATAAAAAAAAATTACTCTGAGTTGTGAATAGTATGTACGTTACATAAAAAAAATTGTAATTATGAAATTGTGACTTTTAATAATGTAATAATGTAATAATAACGGTTTTACAAATAAGATTTTGCACAACATAAAAATTTTCTTTTTTTTTCTTTTCCTTTTATTAATACAGGTCTTTAATCAAAGTCTAAAAAGCGATTAGGTCTTTTAATCGATCTTCCAGATTTAGTCACAAAGTCTTTAGGCACTAAACTATAATCATCACTTGTATCAGAGCTTTTGTTAGAGTTGTCACAACTATTTACAATTATTACTAAACTTCTACTTTGGTCTTTCGACTCATCTGAACTTACATTAATACATAAACTATTATACAATGAAGAATTTTCGGAGCTAGAGCTAGAGCTTTGGTCAACTATTGTTGATGAGTGTTTTGAGTCGCTACTAGACTCTTTAACAAGTTAGGTGAACAACCTGGTAGGCCTTTGCCTAAATTGTCAATGTCTGGTGAATTTGGATTTCTACTATGACTTGGTGAATTTAAATTACTATGACTCGGTGAGCCTGTGAACTCGTCTTGCAAGGTATGTGAATTTTCAGTTTGGAAGGTTGAGCAAAATTATGAAAAATGTTACTTGAAAATATCGGAGAAAAACTTGGATATGAGTGTGAAAAATTGTTGTTAACAGACTTATCACAAAAATGGTTACTAGGTTGTTCTTGATAATTGCCAACAGAGTTTGATGGTTGTTTAATTGATTTATTTTTAAGTTTATTGACAGGTCTAATAAAAATACTATTTCTTACAAAAATTCTATCATCTTGTAGTAAAACTTTGTAGGCTCTTATACCACATTTGACAAAATTCTACCCCTCAACCATTTTGTATGTAGTTTTATTTGCACCCACACCTCAGTATTATCTTGAAATTGATCTTTAGGCCTGGTACCCTTCTTATCAGAGTAGTACCTTTGTTTGGCCTGACTCTGTTCAATAAAATTGTCAAACTGTTTTTTATCGATTAATCGAGATTCAAATTTGTTACTCTGTCGACTCATTAGCACATTGGCTGGTGAGTGTTTTCCGTCAATTGGGGTGTTTCTTAAATCAAGTAAAGCTAAGTGGTGATCTTTTCCCTCATAAAAACATTTTTTTTAATCATTTTTATTGTTTGAATAGCTCTTTCCACTTGGCCGTTACTTTGTGGATAAGTTGGAGATGAAAATTTATGTGTAAACCCATAATCTTTTGAAAATTGAGAAAATAAATGACTAGCGAATTGTGGACCTCCATAGATATTTTGGTATACCATCAGACATAACTATTGATGGTATACCAAAACGCGAGAAAATGCTCTTCAAACAATCTATAACACTTTTACTTAATAAATCCCCTTTTAAATCAATGACTTCAACAAAATTTGAGTAATAATCTATAAGCAGTAAATATGTGTGGTTACTAAATTCGAATAAATCAATGCCAATTTTATAAAAAAGCACCTTGACAATCCCATGAGATATCATGGGCTCAGACTGGTCCGACTTTCTGTGAGCTTGGCAAACATGACAGGAAGCAATAAGGTCCTAAATCTGTTTATTCACGCCTAACCAAAAAAATGACAAGTTTGCTTTATCAATAGTTTTATTTATGCCTAGGTGACTATAGGGCAATCTATCTGTTAGTTACTATCAATATATAATATATATAATATATTTTATTTACATACACCAATGTGTATGTAAATAAAATCCATAAATCAACTTAATCGAAGAACCAGATTTATTCAATCGAACAAATCAACTATATAATTATATGTAGACGAACTGTACAAATCCATATCGCTAGTAATTTGAAATTAATAAAGACAAGAGGCAGCGTGTGTAAATTAGCCGGAGATAAGGTAAAAGTTCAGAAAAGTGTGTATATCGAGGCACAACCTTATCGTGTTAAAACTCAAGTGAGACTGCCGTAAAACGGGCAAAGTCGGTAAAAGTCGCCAAAACAAAGCAAAGAAAATGCCTTTGTCGCAGCGCGAACCCCGCCGCCGCCGTCCTTTGTCAAGAAGCCGACACAGGTGCATCCAAGAACCGTTAAATTCGTTTGAATTTAGTACGATTCACTGAGAGAAACCGCGTTAAATGTAATAATTAAAGTATGGTTCGATAGTAAAGCGTAATTCACAACAGTATCCAAGATTTATTTTCTAAGGCTCTTTGGCACGATTAATTTTTGACCAAAAAACCAAATCTTTCATGATATTTAACTCATGATGAAATTTATAATAAAATTTTATTTCACATGGAACTTTAGCATAAGACTTTAGCCAACCTTTATTTATGAAATTTTTAATTAAAATTAACTCTTGATCTTTACTAGTTAAGTCTTTAAGTTTTTAACTAATTTCAGGAGTTGTATTCAGTTGACTAGAGATAAGACAAACTTGGGCTTCATGCTCAATATCAATGTTTCGTAAAAAAACTTTAAAAGAGTATCAGCTATTATTAGTTTTTTACGCGGTTTGTAAACAAGATTAAAATCAAACTTTTTTAACTGAATCAACATTCTTTGAAGTCTAGCTGGACATGAGTTTAAAGGCTTTTTTATAATAGATATAAGAGGTTGGTGGTCAGTCTCTACGATGAAAGACTTTCCAAAAATATACTCTTCAAAATGTGTTATACCAAAAAATACCCCTAATAATTCTTTTTCAATGTGACTATATCTTCTCTGAGTCTCTGTTAAACTTTTTGATGCATAGGCACATGGAATACCCTCCTGTAACAAAACTGCTGCCATGCCATTTTGACAAGAATCTACTGTGATAGTTGTTGGTTTTTCGACATCATAAAATTTTAAACAAGGTCTCTGACATGCAAAATTTTTTAGTTCATTAAAACAGTTATCGTGTTTATACAAAAGCAATATCTTTTTTAAGCAAATTACGTAAGTGAAAAGTTTTTTCAGACAAATTAGGAATAAATTTACCCACATAAGTGATATAACCTAAAAATCTTTGAACATCATTTTTATTTTGAGGTTTTGGCATATTTTTAATGGCATTTACTTTAATCTACAAAAATATCCGAGGATGATATCCAATGACCCATGTATAAACCACGATCGACTAAAAATTTACATTTATTTTTATTAAATCTAACGTTATTTTTTGCTACAATTTTAAAAACTTTAATTAACCTTAAATTATGTTCTTCAATTGTAGACCCAAAACAAATAAAGTCATTAAAATAACATCCTACACCCTCTAAACTATCAAAAATATCATTCATACGTTCCTGAAAAACCGTTAGTTGGACTACTCGTTAAGTCATATGGCAATCTTAGAAACCTATAACTTCCAAATTCAGTCGCAAATGTACATAATCTAGCACTTTCATCATCTAGTTGAATCTGTAAAAACCCTTGTATGCAACACTAGGGTTTTTAATAACAGAAGAATATTTAGCCCCAGAAAATTTACTCGTTAATTCCCCGTTTGGTTTACGCACCAAAACATAAGGGTGAACCCATTCTGAACTTTCATTAGTCCTAACAATAATTTTTTGTTTTTCTAATTGATCTAAAGTATATTTAAATTTTTCTTTAAGAGCAAAAGGTACGTTTCTAGGAGGAATGATCACAGATTGTGCATCATTTTTTAAATCTATATGATAAGGTTTATTCATACAACCAATCCCAGAAAAAAGAAAATTAAACTTTTTTACAACCCGACCAACCGCACTAGAATCAACCAGGCTAAAACTATATTTATTTGTGTCATTAGTTTGAGAGTCGATAACCTCAACTTTTTTTATAAAATTTAATGAAATGCATCTCTTTAAGCCTAATAAGGAAGAACAATTCATATCGACCACATAAAAAAGTATTCTAAAATTCTTATTATTATGTTTACAATCTAAATAATATATACATTTATCTGGCAATTCATGTTTAGAATAAGAACTTAATTTGATGTTTGTTTTTAGATTTTTTCTTAAATCATACCCAATATTACTTAATGTCTCCGTTTATATCACATTCGCCACAGCTCCAGTGTCAATCTTGAAGTTGATGTTTTGTCCTTCTACTGTAAGATTCTGAACCCACGATGATCCCTGAGTGCTGTCAACTTGGTGCAGCGATACCACATCTACAAAAAGAAAATCATCGGCATTATCATTGTCTTGCGTAACAGAATCAATGTCAAAATTTTCCAAAAGTTCTTGATTTTCATCGACTAAGTGGACTTGTCGTTTACTGTATTTATTTTGACATTTATGCCTATTGAAATTTGGCTTATTAGTAAATGTATTATTTTTAGGAAAACTATTATGAGTAGTAGTTTGGACATTATGTGAAAATGATCGACATACATTTGAAAAATGATGAAGCTTAAAACATTTAGAGCATTTTTTACTAAAAGCAGGACATTTGGTCCATGCTGAGAAGAACATTTATTACATTTTACAAACATATTTTGACTAAAACTTTTTGAAATTGGCAAGAATTTTTGGGTTAGAAAATGGAGGTCTAGAAGGTCTTGAAGGTCCTGGATATGAAGTTGTCTTGAAGTTTTTTTAACACTATCAACTTGATGTTGGGTAGCCCTACCATTCGTGATTTCTCGGTTTCTGACCCTTGCATGTTCGACAGACAAACACACATCAATGGCATCTTGCAGCTTTGGATGATCAGCTGCTAATAACTTCTCCCTCAAACGGTCATCGAGGAAGCCACATATCATAACATGCTTGACTAAAGACTCCCTAAAGTCCTTTAGTTCACAACTTAGAGAAATATTTTGTAATTCCATGACATAATTGTCATGAGACTGGCCAACTTTTTGTCTGCATGTTAATAACTTGAAAAATTTATACGTTAAATTCTTTTTTCAATTCTTTCAAATTCTTTCAATAAACCCTCAAAATTTTCCTTTGTTTCATTATCTAGATGTTATGAGTTAAAAATACGTAAGCCCTCATCACCCATCAAAGTTAAGAGTTAAGCACATTTAGTTTTATCATCTTTTTATTTAACCTCTGCTTCCAAAAATTCCAGTACCCATACCCACCGGTATGAAGGTTGAATGTGGCGGGGCGGAATAGTCTGCCACCAAAGATGGCCGATTGATCGGTTGATGGCTGATTGTCTAATTTTTAACCTACATCAAATATGACAGTAGTGACGTTAATGACATTTTAACTGTTGTATTTGACGATTGTCTTTTCCACCCAAAGTTTTCTTTGGGTGGAAAACAAGCCAAGCCTCATGATTATCTCCCAATTTAAAGTTTTTAAGTAAATTTATAGCTTATTGTAGTTTTTTATGAGTCCTGTGTTGATAAATTATTTTACAAACGTGCCAACATCGAATCATCGTAACTACATCGAGCAGGAGACAGGTAAATTTTAATAATGTCATACCTAAGTGTTTTCTAATAATGTTTAGCTGTATCTTGTTGTATTATCATTTTCCAGGCTATAATTATAGACTTAATCCAATTTTGGACATATCTATGTCACTGTTCTCAATTTAACTATTTTTTTACAATTCAGTTTTAATTCTTGAACCTTCACTGGAAAAATATCAAGTATTTCCTTTTCCTTGTCTTCATCTAGATTAAGATATTCATGCAAATATCCTTTATTCACTAGTTTGTATATTAGGAATTGCCCAGACAGTCACAGAAATCATGGATTTTTTTAATTTCCATTGAATCCTGCCTTACAAAAATCTTGTCTGTCATGCAAGTCCGACTAAAAATGTCACCAATTATTGAGTTTGCTCCAAACACTTTTCTGGTTCTTGAGTAGAAACATAACACCTATTTGTTCAATTTAAAGAAAATGATGACACATCCAGATTGACATATCCTTCTCAAAAACTGCGACCGAACTCTCTAACTCTATTATAGAAACTATTATAGAAAAAAAGTCTAAACCCTACTCTCAATCTCAACTGGCTTCGATCGGGTAGAGTTCGGTTTACCGTCGGCAACCTTCGGAATAGAAATATAGACAGAGGTTGTATGGTCTTGCTATTACTTTTGTCTCGTTTTAGTACATTGAAAAAAAGATGTATATATCTTTGTTGTGGGGATGTTTTTGTAGCAGATTTGAAAATCAACGAATTCTCATATTCTCATAATAGACCATTATGCCCCATTGTGCAAGGACCAACGTTTTTAAGAAGTGATAAAGGGAATGGGGTCGGCTTGAAAGTGATTCTAAATGAAACTTACTAATTAAATAAAGAATACTATTTTATTAGAAAATGTTAAACCATAAAAGTCCACAAAAAATAACTTACTTAAATCACTTGGTTACAACAGATAATTAGGGTTTTATTGCGGTCAAAAGATCAACGGTATATCTTTGAGTGAACTATAATTTGTTAACTACTTTTTCCAGGTTTAAAACGATCATTAAGTTTATAAGGTCATATAGTTTATCCAGGCTTATTTACGCCCCGAAATTGTTCTTTCTCTTCCATTTCTAAGGCAAAATTAATAATATTATTATCTTAAATCTATATTTTAAGACAAATATTAAAATATAAATTTAATAGTAAATATATTTAAATTAAAAAAAAGTAAATATATTAAACTATTATAAATACACACTAGGAAAGAGATAAGATAAAATTAGGAGGATCCATCATAAAATTCGCCGTCTTATTGATACCTAAAATTACTTCAAAAATCTATAAGAAAACTTTTCCCTTATCGTCATCCCTTATAATATATAGGATGAAAACAGAAACAATAACAAAGCATACTTATTACTTAAAAGATCAATAATGTCGAATGACATTTCAGTAATTGACATTATGGGCTGTGAAAAATCCCATTAGCTATAAAAATAGGCTAATGTTTGTAGATTGGGTAGTATAAGAATGTCTAAAGCCGAACGATGCCGAGTGACAAAGAGAAAAGGTTAGCGAGTGCTAATCGCGCATAGAAAGATATTTTCTTTCTATATTTTTTCTTGTCTATTTTTACGTTTATCGAGTTAGAGAGTACCGCTGCTGATTTCTCTAATCGACTTAATCCACCTTAAGTTATATACATTTATGGATAACCGTGGTCATTTAGTCAATTTAGAGAAAAAGTTTTGGTTGGTTTATAAACATTTAAAGGATGAAATCAAAAGTAAACTTCAAAACTACAACAATCTTTAAGTGTTGGTCATTCTAGAAAACAGAAAAAGTTCTCGACAATCTAAAATGTTTTCAAAAAAGCAAAAAATCTTGAATATCGTCATTCATGATACACAATCAGAATAATTTTGTTTTTTAACTTTTTAGCTAATGATACTAAGATTTTGGTATGTAATATCTTATTTTTTAAAATACCTAAATTACCTGAGACATTTTGATAGTAAATGCTATGCTTTTTACAGTCCTATTTTATTTACTGACCCATAATTTAAATCATGTTATTAGATAAAAGTAAAATTATAGACTAATATAAAATCCTTTAAAGTATTATTTAGAACCTTAATTGTAATAATAACTAAATGTGATAATCAATAGTTACTAATAATCAAAACTTATGTATTTTATTTTAGAAGAATATTGTATACACAAGACACTGTCTTAATCTGTTTTCTTATGTTTGATGTTCCATACTTACTGGAGACAACCCCACTGACTTGTGGCATCTTTACCCAATTGTGACTAACCAAAAATCAAAAGTCGTATTTTATTTTTATTTGCTTATACTAAAAAAATAAAATGGAAAAAACATGCATATTAACTTGTACATATGTATTTGTGTTATATCTAGTCATTATTAATAAACTGATTTACAATGAGAAGCCAGATTTATTTCAAGAGAGGCTCAGTTTCTGTCTTTATAAGAGTTTATGTTTTCCATAATATGTGGATATACAGATCGTGTTATCGTGAGCTACGTATTACCCAAAATATTGGCAACACCGCTTGGTTGCGGCTTGCAGGCGGCGGAATTTTTTGTTTTTATTTTTTGAATCGGGAGTCAACAGACCTCACTTTGCTGTGTTACTGCACGTTGCATTAATAATTTTTGAGCGTTATTTTCGTATTTTTTTCACTATGGCTGTTTATACCCCTTCCGAAAGAGTTCAACTAATTAAATGGTTTTATGAAGGCAATTCGGCAGTACAATGTAGAGATTTATTTTCAGTGACATTTGAGAATAGACCGATTCCTTGTGCAAAAACGGTTTTAAATGTGGTTACAAATTTTGAGACATCTTTTTGTCTTCAAGATTGTAAAAAATGCCACACAAAACGTCAAGAAACCTGTTGAAGTGGTCCAGGATATAGAACGGCGGGAAGAAATGGTTTGCAGTACCCTAGAACTTGATTTGACACGGTCTACTAGAAGTGTTGAAGAGGAACTGGGAATAAGCAATAAAACTGTTCGTATCTGGAAAAATATGGGTACAAATGTTTCAAGTATTTAAAGACTCAGGAAATATTTCCTGAAGACCAGTGGCCAAGAATGAAATTTTGTGAGACCATGGTGGAAAAAGCAAATGAAAACGAATATTTTTTAAGAAATATTTTGTTTTCTGATGAATCTTCTTTTCCATTACATGGCAAACACAATCCTTCCATTGTTCGTTGTTGGTCTTAGGAAAACGAGCATAGAAGTTTTTAGTTTCGTACCCAGTATCCTCAGAAATTGAATGTTTGGGCAGGTATTTTGGGCGACAATGTTATAGGGGCATTTTTTATTGATGGCACTTTAAACGCCCAAAAGTACCTTGAGTTGCTGCAAAACCAAGTTCTTCCTGCCATTCAAATCCTACCTGATGTAGACCTGGGATCGGTTTATTTTCAGCAAGATGCCTGTCCTGCTCATAACGCGGCTAGGGTAAAAGAATTTCTAACAAATACTTTTCCTAACCGTCTTATTAGTGGGACTAGCGATGTTAAATGGCCTCCTAGATCTCCAGATTTGTCTCCAAATAACTTTTATCTGTGGGGTTACCTTAAGCAGACCATTTACAAGCATGAATTTAGTAGGCCAACAAATTTAGAGGACAAATTTAGGTGCGAAATAGCTTTTACGATAGGTTAAGTTTTTGTTTAGCGAAAGAAGGCGGTTTAGTTGAGCCTTTTATTTAAAAAATGATATGTTAAGTTTGTTTATTAGAGTTTTATTTCTGATTTTTTATTGTATTTTTATCAGAGTTGATATTTAATTTTTTATTAGAATAACGCTTTAATTTTCATTATGCAAAACACAGCATATTAGACATTTTAAGATTACAATTCTATGCGGATTTTACACATTGTCATGTTTGTAAAACCCGCATTAGAATAAATATTTTAAAAATTCCTGGATTTTCGCGTAATATTTTGGGACATTTTGTCGCCAAACAACGCAGCACCCACGAAAGTCAGATGTTTACTAATCCCGTCCTCAAGCCGGCTGTCGCAGGTACTCGTACACGCGCGACGTTGCTAAATTTCGCCTCTATGGGGTTTCCTATAAGTAACGAACGAAAACACGATCTGTATATTATATTGTTTTAAAGTAAGCAGATATTTTTTTCCGACTCCAGAAATTAGGATTTTCAGTTAAAATATGCTTTATACCTGTAAAAATTCTATTTTTTCCATAAAAGGTCTTAATACTATACTTACAGTTTGGAGTATTTCATTTATATTGTAACTTTTTTTATGCATTTTAAAACCCTTTGTTAAATTTATTTTATTTCATCTTAAAATAAAACATTTAAAAGACAATTTAGTTTTGTTTTTTTTTTATTTAAAATTTGGTTCCATATCTATTGTGCCAATTTATAATTTATGGTAAGTATCTATAGCTAAATATTTTAAATAAGCAATACCTGAGAACCAAATTTAAATTAAATAACTTTTGTAATTCTGGAAATTACTTCAAATCTAAATATCGTGCAATAGATCAGGCTTAAATTTCCCGCTGTTCATTAGGCAACACGCATTTCTCTATATTGGTGTTCTGTGCTTCATACCGGTGCTACTCAGGTTGACTTCTAGCAAGCGACTCCTCTATTCAGGGCTGGGATTCTAAAATCACGATTCGACACGATTACTCGATATGACTGATTCTAAATAAAATTTTCAGTCGTGAATGTCTTGCGGATTGCCTAGTTTTTAACGATTTATCGACGACACCCTTGGGTATATCGTATACACCAGAGCAATATCGCTTCTTCCTTTTTTAATACGTGCAAAATGTGACAGCATCCTTTTTTAAACGTATTTGTTTCATTTATTGTTTACCAATAGTCATACCAGTTTTTTTTCCATTAGTATATCAAGAAGCTTTCTTAAACACAACAACTAATAGATTTAATTCGACCCTATTTTGCACAACCTTCTGTTAATAATAGAGGCAGAGGAAGTAGAGTTACCATTGAATGGGCAGTTTTAGTATGTTAAGATTTTATGCCACAGATTGTTACCAAAGAAGCATTCGACAAGATTTTAAATTTGGAATTAGCGAAA
The DNA here is from genome assembly GCF_022605725.1 of Anthonomus grandis grandis. Taxonomy (NCBI): domain Eukaryota; kingdom Metazoa; phylum Arthropoda; class Insecta; order Coleoptera; family Curculionidae; genus Anthonomus; species Anthonomus grandis. The sequence continues at coordinate 4,356,887 of NC_065562.1, read as the reverse complement.
CTACTACAAGTCGTTGGATCCATAAAATTACTGAAATTATTGACAATCACCTTGCTGACCAATTCATTAATTTTTCAAATATAAGAGATGAGAGACAAATTAATAAATTAACATTTATAGAGAGATCCAATTTCTCTTGTGTTATAGGTCCTATTGATTGCACCCATGTCGCCATATTAAAAGTGGATGAACACGGCAAGTTTTTGTGATTTTTTATGAATTCAATTATTATTTTCCTATGGGTAGCGGTGGCTTTAAACGACATTTTTTTTATTTTAAAGAAATAATATGGGCACATATTTAAATAAAAACAGACGGAGGCGAAAAAAATTAACAAAATAAATGAAAATTCTTAGTGTTTATCAATAGAAAAGATAATTGACGTTTTCATCTATCAAATATTAGGGAAAATAACAAATATATGCCAAGAAACCTAAATCAAATCGAATAAAATGAGTTTAGCCGACGACTGAAATTTAGAATCACCTTTTCCTTTCACCTCGTCACGACCGAGTCGCGATCGAATTCGAAGTCGTGATCGTATCGAGATCGAGTCGTGATTTTAGAATCCCAGCCCTGCAGAATTTTTTTCCTATGTACGTCAATGTCATGTGTCATGTCAATTACATCTGATTAGCAATGTTGCCAAATACATTTTAAGGTCGGTTCACAGCTCACATCACATTCCTTATTGGGTTTAGGATAGGTGTAATTTGATCCGATGAGAAGCAAGGACGGATGGCTTTGTTAGAGGTGACCGTTTATGGGAAATTGTATCTAACAGCTTCCCCTTCTTTAAGAAAAAAGTTGACGTCTGACAGCAAATTCCAAGAAATAGTCCATCTTTTCTCAAAGAGACCGGCTTACATGAAATAGTAAAGAAAAATAAACTTAAGTCACAGGTCTCAAACCTATTAAATTAGTCAGAGGATTACACGTGTTTTGCCAAAAACTAGGCATCATCAAATCCACTTGTGTATTCACTAATAAAATAACAAAAAAAGGAGCAGAGAACAATACTACAAGATACAAGTCAAGGGTAGAAATTAAGTTAAAATTGGTAAAATCAGACGGAGATTAGTTACTACGTATTAAAATTTTGTTTTGTTTATATAATTTTAATATGTAGTAGCTACATTTTGATTTGTTGAAGTTATGAATTTTTTGGAATAATTTATTTTTATAATTTACTATGACAGTTATGATTTTCACTTATTGTCTCTTCTGTTGCTAATTTATTGAGAGTTATTTAATTTATAATATCGATCAAGAGACATGTGGTAAATTGAGTAAAAGATTACCCCAAATTCCTTATTGATTTTATTAAATTTTTAATAACATTTATATATTTACTATAATCTTTTGTAAGATCCTCTATAAATTCTACCTTACAAACTTTGCGTGGACTGCATGCTCATTTGACGCCACTTATTTTCTGTGTATGGGGATATTTAAAAGATGAAGTATCTTACACTAATCATATTACAGTGAAAGAACTTGAAGCTGCCATTCGCTGCAAAATGCTTGCTTGTCTATGATTGAGAGGTGTACATTGTGTATTACCAAAAATGGAGGTCAGTCGATTTGTCATAGTAGATATCCCTAATTACCAAATTTTATTAAAATCAGATTCAAGATGGCGACGATATTGCAGGTTTTCTAAAAACCTAGTTTTTAGATATAGCCCGATATTTTGAAAACCCCTGTAGATATCGTGGATCTTAATATCGCAACCAGATTTCTTATAGTTTACGAAAACCCTATATATCATTTTATCTGGGACAACATGTATATCCCCAGTAACACAGTGTTCCATATATTTGAGGTATTGACATACTCGTACCATTTGCAAAGGCAAAAAGGTGTTTTACTTGTGCAGGGGAAAAAAATAATAAGAAAGAAGGGCTCTCCTATTATGAAACCAAATGCTTCTATTGCCAAAACTCACATAAGTCATCAGACAAAAGCTGTCCAGAGTATACCAGGCAGAAAAACATTAAAGGATTAATGGCATTTGAAAATATTACTTTTTACAATGCGAATGAACCATAAAAAAAAACTACATGTTAAAAGATGAATTTGGATATCTTCCTACATAATTCCCAAGTTTACAAAATATAAAAAGACAAGACCCTAGAGAAGATATAATTCAACCTTCATAAAGATGAAAACAGCATGAAAAAGTAGTACCTGTAAGATCATACTAACAAGTTGTAACTGAAAATAATAGAAAAAAACGAATAATATTGCTAGTCCATATAATATCAAAAACTTTAAAAGGGCTAATTGGGAAGCCTATCATGAGAAACCTTTAATACAGCTCTCGAATCTTAATTATTATCTTGATTATGACCAATTAATGTCTATTATTTTTGAGTTTTTGAACAAGTTTTTGAACAAGTGATTCCAGTAAAAAAACGCAAATTCAAATTTTTTTATGGTACTTTAAATAGGAATTTCAGCATCACAAATGTTTGTAACAAAATTTAAAAAATTAATAACAACCTAATCTAAATTAGGTAGATTTATTCATGTAATTTCAGACAATTTTAAGCAATCCATTCTAGACAAGATTTCAGTTATATACAGATCTTCTTTCAACCAATGGAGGTGACAATTTTCTGCAGTTTCCTTAACTGAGTTAAACCTGATCTTAAAGAAAAAGAAATCATCTGCACCAGGTATGGATGATGTGTCCTATCAAATATTTAAATTTCTGCTCTTTAAAGCTAAACAAATTCTCTTAAATATCTACAATAAAATTGTAATGGGAGGGGAAACACCAATATCCTGGAGAAAATTCAATGTTGTTAGTATTTCGAAATCAAATAGACTTGATAATTGTAGGCCAATTGTATAGTCATCATGTGGTGTCAAAGTTATAGAAATTATGCTCAAGAATCGTCTGGATTGGCAACTAGCACATAATCTGAAATTTTAAAGTGGGCAGACAGGTTTCTGTAAGGGAAAGGGTATGTATGACAATATTACATTTATTATATCTTATATTAATAATGCATTTCTATCGTCTGAATCAGTTATAGCGTTCTTTTTAGATATAAAAGCTGCACATGATAATGTGAACATCTATAAAATGTATAATAAACTACAAAACATGGAAGTGCCTGGTCATATGTGTAATGCAATCTATAGACTTCTTATAGACCGACTTTTGTATTCTAGGAGTAATATTGAGTCATTCTTGGCTACAGTGCTGACAACTACGGGTCTGCCACAAGGCTTCCCTTTGAGTTTCATCCTATTCAATATATATATAAAATTTTTGACTTAAACCTGAGGGAGACATTTGTATTGATATAATATAAATATTATATCATTCGATGGTTAATAAAATTAACATTGCCGTGGAATGCATAGAATAGATTTATATCTCCAGGAACACAATCTATCATTATCAATTAATAGGTCTGAAGCAATGTGGATCACTAGAGAAAAAGTATCATTCCATCTTCCATACAAATTAATAATTGTTAACCCCTTTAAACAAAATGCCAAATATTTGGGAATAGTATTGCAAAAGAATCTAAAGTAGCCACCTCACATTTCAAAGATTAAAAATAAAGTCACTAAACATACTCATAGCATTGTGTAGGGCATGGTAGCGTCGAATCCAAACACCCTAGATTTCGGTTCGATATTGTTTAAACCATGTGCAAAAACGTTTCTTAATGGATTGGACGTGGTGTTTTACGAGGGCTTACGCATATATATGGGATGTATGCGCTCTACTCCCAGAGTGGCATTGTAAGCGAAAACATCTATGGTAGACCTAGAATACACAAGAAAACTACTGGCTCCAAACTTATTTCTAAATTTTATTAATTACAAATCACTCTGTTATCCAAATCAGAAATCTGAATTTTTCAATGACAATAAAACTCTATATTTAGTGACTGCATTCCAAAGCTATAGACATATCCAAACCTAATAGCTATAAAAGATAATAGACATATTATAACCCTAATCTATAGAGCAAAATTTCCATGTACGAAATCGCCTTAAACATTCTGACTAAACTCTGTAAAAACTGTAAAATAAAACTAATAAAAGGGGGACTACATGACAGGAAATAAATTCATAGATGAAACCAACAACTAAAAACCCGGTAAACATTTTATTTATTCTGACACTTTAAAAAAGAGCAACAAGGTGGGATTTGCCATATTTATCCCATACTTGAACTATAGATTCTCATCACGATTAACAGATAACCTTAATATTTATAAACCCGAAGTCATTGCTATTCATGATGCTGTAAAAACCGCTATCAATTAAAAATAAAGAGAGCGATAATATTTTCAGAGTCAAAAGGAGCAGTTACAAAGCTTAGTGGTTCTTTATTACAGCTAATTCTGAATATTGGATTCTTATAAGTAAAAGATTAATTACCATGACTAACAACAATGGTTATGATATTAGACTGTCTTGGATCCCAGGTCATATCACAGGAATTATTAGAATGCGTACAGGACGTTGCTTGACTCACTCTCGCCTTTATCGAATCAACATGAAGGAAAGCCCTTTGTGTGATTGTGGTTTATGGGATGAATTGGATCATATTGTCTTTGAGTACCCAATTAATCAGGTTATTAATTTTGACTTATATAAGATCTTTATATTAAAGAGAAGACTATCACCATTATCTATGACTGATATTCTATTTGCTCCGGATGATGAAGCAATAGAAATAATTATGCGATTCATAAACATTAATCAGATTAAAATCTAAAGCTCCACTTTCCAATAACTTTGAACTATCCTACAATCCTGCCTTAGTTCCTGTTTTAGCTCATTGGTGTGATCATATATTCCCTATATAATATAGAACGGACATAGAACATCACGAACATTTCTCCTGTTTTACAGCCATAGATAGAAATAGAATATGCCTAAGGTTCCGGCCATAAGTTATACTTGAATTGAAAAGAGTTACAGTGCGACAAAGTGTGTTGACACTCATACATAGTCCTGAGCCAGATAAAGTACGATCTCACACAAATAGGAAGAGCCATCAAGTCAACAAGACAAGACAAAACCAATGGACCTAACCTTCAATGGCGACGGAAATATCGATTTATTAAACAAATTAACGACATTTTAAGAGAGTATGACATTATCATTAAATAAACTCTCACAAGAGGTAAGAGAAATTAAGTCGGACATCACTGACTTGGAAAAGAGAACAATCCTCTTCCACTGATTTATTTAATAATTTAGTGGACTGCTGATTATTTTGGTAAATTTAGGTTAAATTTTTAGTTTATTCACATTCTTTTTCTTTATTCCTTTTTCCTTTATTATAATCAGTCTAATTCCTGTATATCGTAATATCCCTAGTTTTTTAAAAATATTTTATTTTATTCTTTAAAATAAGATAATTACATCTCTAAAAAAATTATGCTTTCATGTGCGCATATTAATGCAAAATACCGTTTAAATAATTTTAATACATTTCAAGATGTAGCTGAAATGATGATGATTGTCAAGAATGTAGCTGACTATCATTATGACTTTATTGGTATGTCAGAAACTTAGTTGTATGCTCATATCACTGACCAAGCTGCAAAACTTCAATATTATAATATTACAAGGCAAGACTAATGAGGTGCTGGTATTGCTGTATACCTAAAAACCACTTTCAATTTTTGAATTCTGCTTCAAGAGATATTTGTTTTCTAAGAAGATGTTTGGATTGAAATAAAACTAGATAATAAGAAAATTTTACTTGGTAATGTATATCGTTCTAAGGGTGACCTAAATCTATTTTAGTCCCGCCTTGATAACATATTGACTGAATTCAATGCAATGTATAATTCAATTTTATTGTTAGGCGATTTTAATATAAATTTTTATGAATCACCGATGTTTATGGACTGCAGCAGCTTATCACGGAGTCCACTAGAATCTTAAATATTTTAGTGTCATTAATTTGATTTGTTGTTTTTAAAAATGGACTCCATTGAGAGGTGTGGTGTCACAGATATTAAAATATCTGACGTTGATCTGATGTTCATCTAATGTGATATAAATTTGAAAAATCCTAAACCGGAGACTTTTAATTTTACTTGCTAGAACTTACATGAGGTCAACGAAGAGCGATTTCAGTTAAATGTAGCATGACGTCCTTGGTATCTAATGTATAGTAACATCACAGATATAGACAAGAAACCTGTTTTTTTTTAATCAATCACTGTTTGAGGTCCTTTACAAAATATAAAAGGTAAAAATAAAGTATATAGTTCATGGATAACCTCTAACATTTAGCAAATAATAAAGTTTCAAAATAAAGCAAGGAAATTTTTTGGAAATTGCAGTAAAGTAAATATAATAAATCATAAAATTTTATTAGTTATATTACAGTTTATGGGATTGGGTGATTGTGCTGTCATTGGTTACATCTTTTATTGTCAAGCCGTAAATAAAGAGTGTCTTTAAATGGAAATGTGTCTACGGATCTTACTCTTACTTCTGAAGTGCCCCAGGGTAGCATTTTGCAACTACTATTTTATACAATTTACACCTCGCAATTGACAAAAAAAATTTACATTTTAAACACCATTGTTATGGGGATGACGCTCATTTTTCCTTTTCATTTAGAGTCCGATGCAATTGAGCCCGGTCAGTGTATTAATGCAGATTTGAATAAATTATATGTGACCCAAAAACTTCTTAATAAATAAATCCTGCTAAATAAACAATACTGTTTTGCAAAGATAATATTCGTGCTAACCTTTTAAAAATACTGCATAAAATTTGCGACTTATTACAGATTATGCTTAGGTTTAAGGAACATTTTACACTTAAACTAAGAACTGATTACTCCGCATTAAAAACAATTTTCTCATAAAGATATGTTTTAAATCCAGTTATAAAAAGCATGCTTTGCGATGCTTTATATACTTTCGCTGCTCAATTTTTCCGACACCAGATTCTACGGGCCTTGCCTAGATGGTTCTGACATATTTAGTATTCAAAAACTTCAGAATTTTTGTTTGAGACTTGCATTTGGAATAAAGAGACATAAGTTAAAAAGCGATTTTTTTTATTAAGTCAATTATACCCATGTCAGTATAAAAACATATATTTTTTTTTACTAAGACTATATATATTACATTATATTAATATGCCACGTCCCTGCTCGTCTCCTTCCTTTACCAATTGTCCCTCTCTTTCCCTTTCTCAGTAGGTATTTATTATAGCTACCTACTATAGCTAACTGGTCGATTGCATTTATTTTAATTTAACTATATTTACTATTAAATTTATATTATTATTATTATTGATTTCATGCCAAACGAGGCAGCATTCACTTATCCCAATGAACTTTCGGACGATTCAAGATGTGAATACTAGCGTCTGTTCCGTCAAATCGGAAGACTCATTTCTTTATTTATTTTTATTCTTTTTTTATTGTCAGTATTCATATAATTATATTTAACATGAGCTTTGCTTCGTCGTGATACTGATCGTTGTTAATATCTAAAGTTGTATTCTACAATTTCTTTAGTTTTTTTTTTGCTAAATCATTATTCGCGGCTTTTTATCGCGTCATATGTAAGACAACCTTAATTTTGACCGAGAAGAGTCGCACGCACCTCAAGTCCAGTACTGCATCGATCCTGATTGATGGGAACTGGCAGCATTAGCATTGATATATAAACTACTGACCAAATAAGTCGTTCTCCATATATAAAGACACGCGAGTGAATTCCAAAAATTATAAGTGCCGGCACACCGTCAAACCCAGCAAATATTTGGAGGTGAACCTGGAGGAGCAGTCCTGAACAGAAGCGACAGCAAGGTGAGCCACAAATTATTTTGGAGTTGTCTTGGCCGTCGTCTTAATTTTTTATGCATTAATTAATGATACTTAATGATACTTAACGGTAAATTAAAGATACAGTCCACTATTTTTATATTTCTCCTACAGCGTCGACTTCTGCATTAGCTTATAGATGCTTTCCTTAAGACTGAGTAATTTTATGTTTTCGAACAGGCTCTTTCGTATTACTCCTGTTGTTGACACAATCATTGGAACTTTTCGCACTTCTCTCATTTCCCATTATCTTCGTATCTGATGTTCTAGATCCCTGTACTTCTAAGTACCTAAGTACAGTGCGATCCCAGTATAATTTGTGTTTCTCATTTTCAAGAACTGGTTGCGGTTGATAGTTATAGTATAAGTTGATAGTATAAGAAGCTTAATTTTTCTGCGAGCTCTTGATGCAGTATCTTTGCAACTAAATCATGCCGTTCTTTACATTCTGTTAGTGCAAAAGTTTGACATCTACTGGTAACATCTTGAATGGACTCCGTTGTCTCACATCCATCACTCCGTTGTCTCACATCCATCACTCCGTTGTCTCACACACATCTATTACTTTGTACGGTCTAGTCACCTACCCACGACAAACTTTAAATAATTTCTTGTTGGTATTACATGATCTTGTATAGCTACAAGAAACCCTTCAGTTTCGGGAAAAAGCTGTCCCGAAGTTAACCAATAGTTCGACACCGCTATGTCGACATACTCTTGTGGAACCTCGTGAACACGTCTGCCATGTAGTGGTTTTCCCATCCAAGCTTGCATTTTTTCTTGTTTAGTGCTATGTGTATGGGTATCTCAACCTCCTGAAGTTTAAGTGGTGTTGACTCGTCTGCTTCAGATACAGCACGATAAATGTCTGATGTATCAGCCTTTCTAAAGAAAAAGGAACGCAAGTTACCAATTTGCTGAGTCAGCTGCTTCTCTTTGTCGGCCATACCTCCCATTTATGTCGAGGTAGCGTAGTTCGTCCTACGGCACTGCGCGGGTGATGCTTGTTGGCATTCGTTAAGAGTATTGTAGCTTTTCTTTGGAAATGTTCGATGTCCGTTTTAGTCCATCCTATAATACCAAAAGAGTAAGTTAGTGTACTGACTCCATATGTATTAATAGCTTTAAATAAGTTTCTGCTATTAAGACTTATTTTAAGGAGTCGACGCATTCTTGTAAACAACTTAGTAGTCAACTCATTCTTTATAGTTCTATAGTCTATTCTTTGCGCCTGCTTTATTCCTAGATATTTGTAGAATTTTTCTTCGTCCATAGCATTAATTATCTGACCGTTTTCCATCCAGTCACCTGGTTGTAGTTTATCCTTAATAATGTTCACAGTTCGGCACTTATCCAATCCAAAGGTCATTCCTATATCATCAGAGAACCTTTCCACTATTTTAAGCATTTGATCTAGTTGAATTCGTGTTGCCGCAAGAAATTTTAAATCATCTATATTAAGTAGATAGTTTACACTTGTTAGTTCTCTATTATTCTTTTTTAAGCAAAATTCGTACCTAGTTAAATTGAGTTGGCTAGAGAGTGATTTATCGCAAGGCAGACCCAAAGTGGACTTAACGAATTTCCATGGAATATACCCCTACGAAAGGGAATCATATAAGTTCCAATGTAGTTACCGTTACGCACCTGGAGTTTTATAGATGTTCGACAACGTGCCATAGTGTCTTAAATTTTTTTCATTGTTATTTAAGTACATTGATAAGCCATTTATGTGAAACTGCATCAACAACTTTTCAGTAGTCAATGTACGCTACGAAAAGGTTTCTCTTGTTGTTAAATGCATGATTTCAAACTAATACAAACTTCACAAAATATCCTGTCTGTGAAGCCGCTATGATGTTATTCGAGTCACAATATCTGTAAATACGTTCTGTAATGTAATATGTAATTAGTTTATAGAGTGTGGGTAAGCATGTTATCTTGAATGTTTTGGCAGTTCTTGGACAAGTTTCTGTTAAAAAAATTGGCATATTCTGAGGATTCGTAAGTATGTCGTTTAGAAGGTCTATGAGTTCACAGTTATTGATGTGTTGACCACAATTTTTTAATCTAATAATTTTGGAGGTGATCTGGGCCTAAAGCTTTCCAGTTATGTAGCTCTTTCATGACATTAGTAACTTCGTCAACTGAAAATGGTGAATATGCCATTTGATTATATGTTTGACACTTTGCTCGTACTTCATCCAACAATTCAGTGTTGAGGTTGCGTTCACTAGTTGTTGTTAATTGAATGCCCCAGAACTCCTCGATGTTTTCTTTAGTATGGTAAATGCTAATGGCAGTATTTGTTGGAGCAGTGTCTTTAAGCTTTCGATAAAATTTTCCTTCTCTGAGCATTTTAAAAGTAAATTATCCTTTTCCTTTTAATATGGGATTTATATCATTTTAAGCGACCTAAAAAAATAGATAACTTAAGTTTAAGGATGTTTAGACATTGTTCCGGGGTATAATTTTCTGGGTCCTGTTGTGTATGTTGTTAAGTCTGACGCAATTTTCTCTACTCTTTATTTCCTTTAGCCGGATAATGTCTTTCCTAATATCTTCAGTCTTTTTTATTAGTCTCCTTTCCCATGGCGGTGACGCTCTTTCATTACGTGTAATAATTTGCTGACTATTTATTATTTTTATTCCAAAGTTTTTTATAACAGCGATAGCCGCATAGTAGATTATCAGATGAAGCTGTTGAAGTGTCGTAACTGAAAGAATATATTCAGGTATAATTAAGTTGGCAGCATTAAGAAGAATAGCCAATTTGTGGGAAAAGTTAACTAGGAAGAGCTGGTCTTGTTGAGGGGGTTGTGCCTTCATACTCTGTCATTGCCCTTCTAAACTCTGTTCTAAGGTTAGCACGCCTTTCATCAGAATTTTCATCGTTCTGGTGTTCATTTTGGGTTTCTTGATTTATTATCACTTCTGGTAAGTGTGCTTGGTCTGATGAGTTTAGGTTTTCTTCCGCTTCCATTCTCTCGTGGTCGGCATTTTGCTTCCTGTTTTAATTATAAATTTCAAATTCAGAAAATAGAAATAAAATTTATTTATGAAATTCATTATGAAATGAAATTTATTAGCTTATAAGAATTAATAAGGAATTTAAACCAATATACTCTATTTGACCTGTGACACATGACCACCCTTGGTTCAACACGAGTTTTTAAATTGACCTTGAACTTTTTAAACAAACTCAGTTGGGGAACAGTATGCAGTTCTAGAATAATCAGTTTTGTTCCTTTAAGCGAATGTTTACCATACTTTTTTTTTAAGTCCATTTGGAAGCAGAGTTAATAAGGGGAATGTTTTTTTAAAGAAAGACTTTTCTCCACAAAATAAATGCCAATCTAGTTTTAAAAATTATGTATTTCGACGCGATAACGCGTCATCATCGGGCTCAGAAATATAATTTTAATCAAAATGGTTCATGATATTTCGAACATCAATTTTAAAGAAAAGTATTATGATTTATTATATTATATTTAATGAGATTTTATTTTGTTATTGCTAGTATTGTGTGCATATAATATTATTCAATTATATACCATTCAATTATATGTTGTCCTACGATACTTGTGTTAAATTTAAATTGTCCGTATGTATCACTACTTGTAGATGAACAGGTAAAAGTTGACACATTATTTCTTATACAGGGTGTTGCACCGCCAGGCAAGACATAGGAAATCCCATGTAATTTTTCAAAAGATCAAATAATGGCTCTCCTAATTATTTTAGAAAAAAAAATCTATTAAGTCATTTAAAGAGCACTAAAATCTGCAACCAGTAAAATAACTTTTAATTTTGTAAGTTTTCCTGTTTAGAAGTTATTGGCAAAAATCTTTGTGAAAATGTTGTCGCCCTGTACTTGCAGGTATCATTCAAGGTGAGAAAGTTAGGTAAGGGTAAACTGCCAAGTAAAAGCGAAGTTGTGCCAAAGTAATGACCCAAACGATCGTAAAACTCATTTCTAACATTTACTAATTGATAAACTGAAATTTTATTACATTCCATCGAAATCGCATTTTTTAGCTCTTCAAGATTTGGATAATTCTATCAAATTCGATTCGATTCGATTTGATTTGATTTGATTGGTTTGTCGTTTTCGACTTCATTGAGGACCCATCAATGAACCAAAGTTATTAGCACTTACGTATCGAAAGAACATCGCATGTATTATAAGATCCTCGCTTTAAAAACGACAATATAATAAACAACTTAAAAAAGTGTTGTTTTTTATGTAATATTTTAAATATTTAATGTATGAACAAAAATGTTGCCATTAACACCCCGCACGGCGCATGAGTCGTTATTTGGAAGAGCAACCCTCTCTTTTGGACATTTTGTAAAACTTCTTTTCCTTTTTGTTGGTAGAAAATATTCCTATTAAAATACCTGAAAATACAATTGATAATTACCTTTTCAGGTAGATTTGGAAGATTGATAATAACATCCAAAGATGATAACAAGGACATGCTTCGAATGAGCGTATGGAAGGAAATGCGTGAATTGGATAATCTCATACAAGATATGACGGTGGAATATAAGGGAGAATATTTCAATTACAGTAGCATCTGTGCCAAATGGATGGACGATTGTTTTTTTAACGATATTTTGAATTTGGAGTATGTTATAGACAAGGTAAGGGGTTAAAAAAGTATTTTCAACTTATAGAATTCTCTCTTTTGCAATTGGTTTGATATAGTATAATTTTTCGCACTTCTTCAATGAATATTATTTCAATTTCCATGACTTTGCAGGTTGAATTAGGGGAATGGCAATTAACATTCCCTTTAACTTTGAACATCATGACTCTGGATGTGCACGTGCTCCCTGTTTTCTTTGGAGGAACCCAAGTGACCGAGGAGGGATTTGTTAAGAGCGTCCCATCAGTGCAATTAGTCTATTTTGGGAATGCTGATACGAAAAAAATGGACACTCTGTATGAAAGACTTTTATGAAAAAGGTATAGAGCAATATTTAATTTTAATTTTGAATTTTAGTGGTGCCTCCTGGGAAGATGCTTTTCTTGACCTCATAGAGAGAGTGCAGGATATAGAAAATAGGTTTAGGCATATCAGAATTGCTAGGTTTACCTCCAGGACACTCGATCATGAGCTGGAGAAGAATACTCATTCTGTGATACCGTATTTTACTTCGACATTTTTAATTATGGCCATATTTTCTGTAGGTAAGTAATATTAAACTATTTTACCGTAGGAGCGCTGTGACACACATCGGCAAAACCGGTGCCGGTAAATTGTATGATTTCATATGTTCCGGCATTCATGGTGCAGTTCACTTAAAATATTCTCAGTTCAGTAGATATTTTGACGCCAAGATGTATGTATATTTTTATTAGACGATATATTTTTGGGTTGTTGTACCTAAGAAGGAAATATCAAAAAAGAAAACCCCAAAGACGGTTTTGGATATATTTCGTTTGGTTGTTAACTGTGACATACTTAGAAGGCCGTTTTTACACCCTTCTTAAAAAACTAACCAAAGACAACAAAATTTTTTAAAATTATTTTTGTATGAGTTTATCTACTTTCCACTTCCTAGTGAAAATAATAAATGATAGATTAAAGCATCAAAACACTCTAATGGGACCATGTGTTCCCCACAAAGAAATGCTTGCAGTCACAATAAGGTAAGTCAATAAAGATATTTTTTTTAATAATCATTTATTAATAGATAAAGCTATTATTACTGTATTAACCTAATAAGAAATTCAATTAAAATTAACATTAAAATGAAACTCCATTATAGTGGGAGAAAGTGTTGTGAATTGTCTTGAATCAAATACTTTTTTAAGTAATGACTCGTTCAAAATCCAAACTTTTCTTCATCTATCATTTTTCTTACCATAGGAGTAATAAAAATGAAAAATGCCTCATCCTCGGCTAGTGGATTTTGTAAGGCTTGCAAGAGGCGTTCATCAACGTCTTCTTGTAAGTAAACATCCGCTTTTGGGGGCGTTCTGTCTTTTTTGCCTCTTGCTGTGGCACTGTCACGGGAATGCACTTGTCTTACATGAGATTGCACTTGCATTTCATCAGTGACTGACTTCTTCTTCAAATTCAGTTTCGTTAACCTATGATTTCTGAATATTTTGAGCATTATCTGAACTCAACTACGTCTTATTGGGTTGTACTACTTTCAACAAAAATATTAAGTTATCGTGATAAAGATATTTCATTTTCTTACACTTCTTTTCTTCAAATATTTTATAAAGAAATCACCTATATTTTGCCATTGTTTCGTAATGACCCCACCTGAAATTTAAAAAAACTGCCCCTACACAAAGCAACTTTTAGAAAATTATTAGTAGGAAACCCGACTCAAATAATAAATAATATTTCTTATTTTGTTCTAGGTATTTGGTTTCTGGAGCAGCCTTTACAGACCTTCATTAGTAATACCGATTAGGAATAAGCACGATAAGTAAAATCGTACATTTGGTGTGCAAATATTTATGGGATCTACTGAAAGATAAATTTTTTCCACAATCAATAGAAGAAAAATGGCTAAAAATATGAGAAAAATTTAGAGCTAACGCTCAATTTTCCAACTATTTAGGAGTAGTCAGTGGAAAGTCATATTTCGAGTTAACAAATTTCCCCATAGTGGTTTAATGAACCTCAATTATAAAAGATATTTTTCTATCGTTATAATAACAGTGGCAGATACAGATAATAAATTTACGTATGTATGTCGATATAGCATATCGACATATATAATATATGACTTACTACTATATATTACAGTAGATATAACTAATTGTATATATAACTTACTACTGTTTTTAATTTAATGGAGAAAAATCAATATTTAGATTCGACTAGAACTGAAAATTTTCCTTTTGTGCTTGTTGCAGATGAGGCATTTAGGCTATCAGATCTTGTAATGCGGCCTTATGCAGGACATAATTTAACAGACGAAAAGAGAGTATTTAATTATCAATTGACGCGTGCAAGAAGATTTGTCGAATGCGCTTTTGGGATTTTAAACAATAAGTGGAGAATTCTTCATAGGACGTTAAACGTACCAAAAAAATGTTCTATAGACATTGTTAAAACATGCATAATTCTACACAATTTAGTACGAATAAAGAATGCACAAATTAGAAATGTAGGTATGTAAGTCAAAAAAAATTATAAACTTTGCCTACAGCTAAATGTAATCGGCCTATGAGGACTGCCAATACGTTGAGGGACAATTTTGCAGTTGAGGACTATTTTATGGCTGAGGTAGCATTACCAGGGCAAATGAATTTATTTAAAATTGTATATTTTTAAAGTATTATTACATTTGTCTTAAATATTTTTTGTTGATACTTTTCTAAATAATCTTTTTCCAAAAATGTATACACTTTCTTCCAAGCTTTTTGTTTTTTAACCCTATCTTTAAATGAATCTGCTATATTATCTTAAAAACAGAGTTTACTTTCTATAAGTTCAATTAAAGTAACAACGTCGTATTTAAACACTTACCTACGAAGGAGTAGCGCATTTGATAGCAATACAAATTACTTCCTGGCACAGAGAACCCCCAACTTGTGTGAACACATTCGTATAATACAAAATTGAAACCGACAATGGCAGATCGGTCCCGTCTTCCGATTGTCGAGATCCCCGCCGACTACATACATGGTTATTTTCCATGCATCCGTCATACGATGGTCCGATGATCCGACGGAACTCTGATTGGTTAGGCAATTTTCGCGCCAACTTCCGTACGAAAATTTTAAGAAATGTTTCGTCATCGGATGAAGTTTAAATAAATTAACTTTTTATATGATATCGGACTTATTTGACAACTATGACATGACACTTTGTTTACGTTTTTTGTTTGTTGTCATTATATATTATAAAATAGGTAAATTTCTTCTCGTTTTTATTATTTTTTCACATTTTTTGTTGCTATTTTTTCATAAATCAGTAGGATAATATGATATGGATCGTTATAGAAAGGTAGAAAAGAAAATGTTACTCTACCATTTCTAATAATTATTACATTATTAGGTACAAAATGAAAGGATTTTGGCTATAGAGACGCAGCGACGCCGAAAAAATGTATTGCTTTTATCTCCTTTTTTTGTATTGTATACCAAAAATGATTCTAGAAAAAATACCACAAAACGATTTTAGATCAGAGATATTTTCAGGAAAAGAAAAAAACAAGGTGTCTACCATCAATTACTTAATGAGATGAGGCTTTCTGATATAGAAAAATATTTTAATTATTTAAGAACGACATGTGAGACTTTCAATACCCTATTAAATATTGTGGGACCTAAATTAACGAAACTCTATTGTGTAAGAGAGCCAATATCTAGTGGCTTCTTCCCCAAATAGAGGTGGGCACAATTGTTTAAGAGATAATAATTATAATAAGTAATTATTTTGGAGAGTGGACTATATACTACTAGTGGACTGTACTTGTTTATTCTGTATATTTATCGAAGGACCATAGCATATAAGCTATGGTCCTTCGATAAATATAACGCTGAACCAATTCACTTAATAAATGAAACAAACTTTTACAATACAAAATATGCTCATTTATTAGATCCAAAGACAGGAAAATGAAATAGTTATTTATTAAAGCAGTAGTAAACTATGAATTGTCTTTGCTGTCCTTTTGTATATTTAATTTTACCTTATTTACACTCACTTTGCTTCTTCTTAGCAGGTAACTTCACTCACTTCTTACTTACTACTAATAATGGTTCTTATACTCTAATTACAATGAGTTAATTACTTTAACCTATTGTATCAACACACAACGACCGAACTACATAACTAGCGATAATAATACAGGTAGTTTTAACTGGGTTTAAAGTATAAGGATGCTTACGGACCTTTCTAGGACACTGAAGGTGTAAAGAGAGAGAGAGGGAAAGAGAAAAACCCGACTTGGGTATTAGGGATAATGGGGATAATAGGAAAAACTTCCGTGAGCAACTTCTCACTCCGATCGCGACTACGACTCGCGACTCGACGCACACACTACTTCTCGACGACAGTACCCCAACTTGACTGTGGCAGTAACTCAACTCGACTGTGTACTTCAACTCTAGTACCAGTATTTGGCCATCAAGAGTCTGGAGAGAGAGAGACCCAATGTTGGGGTTCAAAGAGTAAAGGGAATAGGGATAACTCGTGACCCAACCTGACTTCTACAACAACCGAGATCGACTCTCTTTCTAAACTTTGACCGTGCGACCTTTTTACCAGCTTGTTTTACTTAGTGAGAAAGGTCGCAATTACCTTATTGTATTGGAGCAGTTGATTGGAGCAGAGAAACATGTTGTAATAAATGATATTAAATATATATGTCTTTTAAATACTTACAGGCTCTACCAAATTCAGGATCAACATTTTATAATTATAAAGGATCTCATAGCATTGTTCTCTTAGTCATTCTCTCATTATGTGATGCTAAATATAATAATAATAATAATAATAAGCTTTATTTCCAACAGGTTACAAATACCCAGTTACAGGAAAATCAATTAAATATACATATAAATGTACAAGTACGAATGCATGAACTGTATTAGATCCATGCAACGAAACTATAAAAGAATTGCTATATAATAAAAAAAGTAGTGAGTTTGAGAAAATAAATAATAAAAAAATCAACAATGATTTAGGATAAGAATCGAGAATTAATTTAAATTAAAATAGCAGACAAAAAAATGAGTAAATAAATGTTTTGAAACTAATAACTAAGAACTAAATAACCTAACGTCCCCCACCGAATATGTGAGGTGACTCAAAATAAGTGTCAGATTGTCATGGTGAATATCACAAGAATCAGCAATAGTGTTAAAGTTTTCACACATACATCGAATAAAGCTCTGGTACAGAATATTGGACCTGGCTGTGTCCAAGTTAAAAACTGGACACTGTCTAGATTCTGGGCGTGGTATATGAAAGCAAATCCTTTGCAAAAGCCATGGGCAGTTAATTTTATGGTTAAGTAAATTAAACAAGAATTTTACCAAATGCATTTCTCTCCTCTTCGCAAGTGACCGTTCAGCATATCTAGAGAGCAGCAGGTTATATCAAAACCCCTTGGAGGATAGACTCCATCATATTTAAATGCCAAACATTTAAGGAATCGCCGTTGGACTGATTCCAACAGGTAAATGTGCTGGTTGTAAATGGGAGACCAAATGAGGGAGCTGTAGTCCAGCCTGGATTTAACAAATGCATAGTAGAGAGTTTTGGCAGTGGCAGTGTTCGAAAAAAGTTTGCAATTTCTAATAAACCCCAGCATACGAGTAGCTCTAGAAACAGTATCTTCGATGTGAGAGATAAAAGAAAATATTTGGTCAAAGGTGACTTCAAGATCCTTGAAACAGGTAGACCTTGCCAGAGACTCTCCATTGACTAAGACACATTACACTTGGAAACAATAAGGTTAAGCCTGTTCAAAGTGCACCAATGGTGTACAGTATTGATTTTGTCTTGCAGCTGACCACAATCTGCTATAGAGTCAATCCTATAGGTCATCAGCATATGCTAACCGAGAGCAATTGAGGGTGGAGATCAAGTCATTAGCGAAAACGTTAAAGAGAAAGGGGCCCAGGTTAGAGCCCTGAGGAACTCCAGAGGTGGGTGAAAAACCAGCAGATCTAAACCCTTCGACCACTACAAACTGAGAGCGGTCAACTAAATAGAAGTTGAGGTGCTTTATCAAGCGATCGGAGAATCCAAACTGGCGTTCAAGCTTATTTAATAGGATGACGTGGTCAATCTTGTCAAAAGCCTTTTGAAAGTCTGTGTAAATAATATCGATTTGACCTCTATCATTAAGTGTTTCACACACAAACTGAGAGAAGAATGCTCTGTTTGTAGTACGCGATCAACCAAAAACCAGATAATAACCATTCATAATGGTTGACATTGGTAGTGAAGGGAGGCACAGTGATGGAGTGATTTTTAAAAACTCAAACATGGGAAAAAGTCTTTTAGAAAACTCACTTAATATTCCAGAACCATCTATTTTGATAGATAATGAAGATCCCTTAAATTATTATATAGTTGCTGATGAAGCTTTTCCCCTATCCACTTAGATAATACGTCCGTATCCTGGCAAATTTTTGCTACAAGATAAAATAATTTTTAATTACAGGTGGAACCAATTTATTTTGCTATTAGATTTAAAAAATGACTAAAATATGTTTGTTAGGCTTTCTAGAAGGCGCAGAGTGATTGAAAACGCATTTGAAATACTAGCTACCCGTTGGAGAGTATATAGAAATGTTATTATATCTAGTCAACAAACCATAATTGTCATAGTAAAAGCTACAATTTGTATTTTTTATTTTAATTACTATTTACACAATTTCATAATTGATAAAGAGCAAAATAAAGAAAAGCAGTATTGTAGTGCCACAATTATTAATAGGGAAGATAAAACAGGAAATATTATTGAAGGAGACTGGATAGTTGGACACGTAAACCTAGGCTAAACCTCCTGCCTGTAAACAGGACAAGCAGTAATATGTATGGCAGAGCAGCAGAAAATATGAGGAACAGATTAAAAAAATATTTTATAGAAGATGGAGCAGTCACTTTCCAATGGAATAAATAGCTTAACAGTTACAAGATGGATTTTTTCATCTTAATCTTAATAAAGACTCTAATCCATTTCTAATATTATCACTTTGTACCTATATGGAGAATATTATTTAGTTGTTTATATTAAATTTATTTGATTTTACACTTATTATTCTAAATGTACATTTCCCTTATAAAAACTGTTATGTATGTTATACATAAAATATTTTTTTAAACGTTATATTTTATTTTATATATAAGTTTGACTTATTAAACCATTTTGATTTTTTTTAAATAAGTAAATCTCATATTTTGTAAATTGTAAATTAAACTAAATTGGAATCTTGTAAATATAAAAAATATATATATAAATAAATATAATTTACAAGTATTTTTTGCTGCCCTCATATGCCACTTGCAACATCTTGATTTCAAGAAGAGTTCTCTCTTTTTGTAATATTAATATGTCAACATATGAGATATTCTCTGACAGATTTGATTAATATTTGGCGTTGTTGGGGCGGGTATCTGTATAGGTTCGTTTATTTTTTCAAGGGCTTTCAAAATAGCTCCTTCAACCACATTTTGACTACCCTTTCGCCTATGTCTCCCCTCATCACCACTGATGGGAGGAGATGTCAGCGGTGATGGAACAGCTGAAGTGTTGGTAGGACTCCCTTGGTAGAGTAACATTTGATACTGTGGGCCGGAAACTCAATGTGTCCTTGAGGAATGACATATTGTCAAAATATTCCCACATTCTTTTCCTTTTTGCTCCTGACCCACTTGGAAGATACTGCCCTTTAATTTGCACCTATGTATCTCTTAGATTTCTCCACTTTTTTTTGGAGAAAATCTAGAGAAAAATTTGCATTTCTCCAAACTTCTTATAAATCTCTAGCCACATATTGTCCCTAATCGTCTTGCTCCTTTCTTTTAGGTGCAACCTTGGATCCCACAGCGATGGTCTTGCCTAAACACATGAAATGAGGAGTTCCTCCACAGTGTACTCAATAACTTCCGATGACATCTGAAAATCACAAATGTATAAATTACAAGTCTTCAGTCACTTAACTTTAAAATGCACCGCAGTAATATATCACTGTAGTAAGGGAAAACGGCAGGTTTAAAAAATCCTGGGAACTTATATATCTAAATATTCTTTTATTACCTCTAGTACTGGAACATCCTCCACGGACTGATCTGGATGTCTCTCTGCTATTTTGATTTAATGAATTTGGTACTGATAAATAGTGAATTTGATATCGATAAGGCCACAACCAGATTGTATTCCAACCAGCACAAATACAAACAAAAACACTTTGAAAAGCTCGGATCTCATTCATACAAGCTAAAAGAATCTGCCATATTTTAGCGAGTAAGCGGCTATAAGAGTCTTTAAGACATCTCATTCGAGCGATCAAGTCATGACGTCACCGTATAAGGCGCTTTAATCGTTTGTTAGCGGTCTCCCGAGACCGCTGAGTATCAAGCACTTTTAGGTAGTGATTTAAAAAAATAGACTTGAATTTTTTATTTTACGACCCCATTTTTTTTAACTACCAGTATTAGAATTTTTTCTAATATATTTGCTGCAGTTTTAGAAGAGCAAAAATGTTTAAATATCATATACACTTATTCATAGGATTACTGTCTGTATAAAAATGCACACAAGATTTTTTGGGATAAAGCTGGTATATTTTTTGATAAATTTTTTGTCGCTAGTTTCAATATTTGGTTGCATAGCCTTTACTTTGTATTAGTGCATGCCACCTTCTGAGCATTAACTCTATTAATTTCTGAATTACGTCCCCTGATATTTCATTTCCAACTTCTAATAGTGGGGGCAAATAAAACGTCTTTGTTTTTAAATTTGTCCCCGTTTTTAAGTCTAACGTCGACTTCCACTTGATCCTATAGGTTCTCTATGGGGTTCGGATCGGGGTGTTGAGATAGCCATGCTACCTTCAACTGGTTACTGAGTTAAAAATTCCTTAATAAGTTTGACAGCGTGTTTCGAATCATTATCATGCATAAATTTCCAGGTCAAAGGGAGAGAGGATTCAGCAAAAGGTACCATTGTTTCTTGCAAAATATCTAAAAAACTAGTAAACCAACAATTCTGATATTAAGATAAAATTAAATGATGTATGTGATTTTTTAAATTAAAAAAAATATATATATTTCAGCCAAACTGCGCATGACAAAATAGTTAGCAAAAGTTAGTCCTTTTTTAGGCTTTATGAAAGACCGACGCACTGTTGCAGGACCATGTGAAATGCAACTAAATAATGTAAAGATATTTTATATCAATATTTTTTTGTTTTTCGAAGTGTTTTTACAATTATTATTATAAATTAGTAGATTAATGACGAATTTAAAAGGCTAGGAACGTTATGGTGCCCAAATAAAATAAGGGATATATTGAAAGGCGTGTTTTAAATCAAAGAATAGTGTTCAATATTTTCCAAATAAATGTCAAAATTTTCATTTAATCGTCTTTTGATACATTTGTTCTCTGGACCATTTTGACGTGTGTATAATATCGTATGAAAATTATTTTTTCTTTTCTGATTTTTATTTTTAGTGACTTGTATGATGACTGATTGGGTACGATCCAAACCATGGCTTGGCCTATTAGGGAATCTCAGTGCTGCCATGGCCACACTTTGTGCCTTCGGGTTTTGCATGTATGCGGGGGTCGATTTTATTGGAATCAATTTGGCTGCTCCATTTTTAATGATTGGTATAAGATCTTATCCAATCATAATGATAAAAAAATAATTATTACTTTTTAGGAATTGGAATAGACGACACATTTGTAATGTTGGCGGCATGGAGAAGAACTTCTATAAAATCCCCAGTTCCGGAACGGATAGCGCAAATGTTAAGCGAAGCGGCAGTTTCCATTACGATAACATCAGTAACGGATTTTTTCAGTTTCTGGATCGGAATTTTCAGTCCTTTTCCTTCTGTTACTATTTTCTGTATTTACTCTGGTAACTACCATCGCCAATTTTTTTCCGGTTTTAAAATTTGATTTTTAGGTGCTGCCACTATACTTTTGTTCATTTGGCATTTGACATTTTTCACCGCCTGCGTGGCTATTTCCGGTTATTGCGAGCAAAAAAACCTCCATTCGGTGTTTTGTTTCAAAGTACAGCCTCTATCAAAATCAGGTGATTGTTTACGTAAAATCAATAAGATAGTTGTATTTCGCTAATCTATTTCATTTGATCTGAGTGGCACAGTCCAGACGTTTTTTTTTGTACTTACCTATTATCTAACGTATCTATAAAACCAAATTTGATCACCAAAAATTATATTTTCTTTATTAAAAATAGACGTATTTTCAATAATTTAATAAATATAATAATTCGCAGGTAAAAATCTTTATCGGCCTAATATTCAGACTTTATGGTTATTTGCAGTTGTACTGATCCGGATTTAAAATATTTTATGTCGATTTTTTATGTATATGTTTATTTATAATATTTTATATTTGCCAAAAAAATCGTATACAGGATGACAAAGCAACGTCATACAAAGGAAGATATAGCTCTTATAGGATTCAACAAGTCTTGATTTTTTTTTTATCTAGAACAGAGAAAAGGATTTATATAGAGAAAAGAACAAACTTTAGAATACATATTCTACACACAAGTTACAATGAATATCTTAAATTAAAATTTTAAATTCACTTATGTGTAATCAGTGAATGATCGGTGCTTTTTAAATTGGACCATAGATGCAATGCTTCTAATATCAGCAGGTGCCCTAATGGCCATATAATAAGGACTCCTATCATATTAGGCTGAATTATTCAATAAAATGGGCAGATTGGTTCTTTGTCGTGTAATCATAGTCACTTAACAAGGAACAAATGATTGTGTTTTTGCATGAAAAATAACAAGGAAGAAAAGCATAAGTAGGGAAGGATGAAAATTATTAGTCTGCTGAAGCAGGGTCTATAGGAGGTCCGGCAGGTCAGGCCCACGAAACAACGAATGATATGATGGTTTTGCATTTTAAATATATCTAGAGCTCCTCTTGCTGATCTGCAGAAATAGTTGACCAGTTGTACAGACAGACAGTAACATCGACTATACCTCTCCGAAATAAATTAGGCGAAGAGATACCTCAGGCAATACATCCCCTAATCTTCTAATCGATCCGCACAAACCAACTAATCAGGAATAAGGGTTAATAATATGGTAACATCTCCCATTTTAAATTGACCTAAGAGTTTAATACTATTCGCTATAGGGATTGACTGCCCACCGAACCCGATATATATAAATTTCGATATAACAGTGGTCAACGAAAAATTATTCAACCCCCTTTCACTACAGTTCAAAGACAACTTACTGTCCAGTCCCCATACGCTCCACTACAGTTTAGCAGACCCGTGAAACATCTACCATTGTCCTGGCCACTATAATTAATGTGTAATCGGTGAATTGAAAAACCATATAATAAGGGAATAGCTGAGGTAACCCATTAACATATAACACAGAAGTACGGGCAGGGCCCTCGTAGCCGGGCGAGCAACGCACACGGGCGCCAGTTTGACCAAAAAAAATTATAATAATGCACAGGGTGAAGTGAAACTACTACTTTAAATGAAATCTGGTGTACTAAAAACGTGAAAATAATTATTAGGACACATTATCAGACTTTCTAAAGATTTTAACCTCTTTAAAAATTAACAATTAATTTAATTTTGCGCCCTCACGTTTTTATATTTAATTGTTAAATGTTTCAGAGGTTAGGATATCTCAAAAATATTTTTACCTATACTTTCTATTTTTTGGTTCTTAGTTTTTCACTTAACTAGAATTACCCCTTCGACTACAACATTAAATTCAGGATAAAAAGACCTTTAAAACGAGGTATCACTTGATCTCCTAATTTAAAAATTTGAAGGCAGCTCTCACCCTCGCTCAGGGGTTGATACTGTGAGATTAAACCAAGGGTTAAACATAAAATATGATAATATAATATTTTCACGAAAACATACTAAACCTAAATATGTGCGAAAAGTTTTGTAAGAATCGGTTGAGTAGAAGTAGTTCAAAAAACTATTGCATGATTAAAAACAAACAATAAACAACTATACAGATCGTTTATCGGTTATTAAATAAAATCATTTATTCATATCATTTATACAAAAAACTTATTTTAAATTATTGATAATATTTAAAAAAAAAATTATTAAAGAATTGCATTTTTTTAAACCAAATTCGAATAATATGCAGTATTCGTAAATCGCCAAGCTTAACTATAAACGTGAAAACTTGTCGAGCTGTAATAATTAGTCCAGACTTGCATATTTTGGTTGATTTTTTCAGTTGGGACTGTAGGTTCACGGGGTATAAATTAAAACAACGACAGGCGTTCGCTTATTAGGTCTTGATAATCACACAAGAAAACGGAAGATAAATTAGACGTGAGTGATGGAATTATTATTGAACATCTACTTTTTAAAAAAGGAATAAATTTAATTCAAAATAAATTCTACACAAATTTGACCATCAATTAACTACAACTTTATTCGTCGAAAATTAATAGATAAGTGATTTTATATAATGCAATTTTTATGGAGCCTAATAATATTAAAATGCTTATTTTGTTGATTCAGGAATATTTGTAATAATAATAATTATGTATGGGGTCAACTGAGGTTCTTGGCCTAGTTGCATCACATAACTCCTCCCTCCTTAAGTTCGGAAAATAAGGGCTGCAATGGCTGCTCGTTTTTTCGACTCTCTTGTGAAGGGCCGTCGAAGGGGTCGTTCTCGTAGTGGTGGCTTCTATGGGATGAAACAGGCTTTTTCCATTTCTTCCATCCAATATACAGCAGGATTCCGCATATGAGGGCGGCAATGGATGAGATTGGAGCGATCCACGGGTACGTGGAATTTTCGGGCGCCTCTAGAGGGTGTAACTGGATTGTCGACAATATTTTCTGCGCTGTCTTCAGTTCATCCAAGTTTATTTCCTCGAGGGTTAATTTGGAATTGTTGTTGCTGCTTTCGACATACGAAAACTTTGGCAATTCTAACACATATTGGAATTCCGTTTTTCTTTCGCCTTCGTATGTTTTGTTATCTATCTCAACGGGGCACATAGATAGGGTAACAATACTTGGTTCAGAGATCTTGTAGAGTCCTTGTTGACATTTGTCTCGGGCGATTGTCATCTGCACAGGAATGACCAAAATTTCGTTACCATTTAGGCGTTGAATGGTACTTTTTTGGTAATTAACATTGGTTAACGGGCATATATTGGTTGACGTTGTTAGCAGTTGGAAGAGGCAATATTCGTCTTTTGAGAGGGTGGTTTGCTTGCAAATGAAAACGTCTTCTAGCTGCGGGCATTCTTCTTCTGTGGTCCAGTAGTTATCGTTTGTGAGTAGGATATAAGGATTGGAAGGGAGAATGGTTTTGTTTCCAATGGGTATTGGGTAGAGTTTGTAAAGTATATAGTGGTTGGGAAAGACAATTGGGGTGTGTATTAAAAATAAAATTGAGCTATTTTTGATAATTACTTGAACAGATAAATAGTTATAAAAGTTTACTAATTCTTTAAATTCAGGTATTCGGTTTGGACCATATATTGTTTTTATATTTTCTATTAAATTTAAAAGTTGGTTAGGATTGAGTATAGAGTTGTGCATTTTATTTACATGAGCGAATGAGATTGCGTTTTCGATGTTATTTATTACGGAATTTAAAGTGTTTAATTGCAACATTATATTGTCTAATATTAAAGACATATATAGGGCATTAGATAAATCTAACTGATTTTTCTCAAGTAAATTTAGTTTTTCCAATATAATTGCTTGATTGGTATTTATTTTTAGTAAATTCTTGTCTGATAGAGGATAGAATTGATTGTTCTTTATTAAAGTTGTTATTTAGAATTTCTTGATTTTTTGTTAGCATATCGAAATAGTTATTATAGCGGGTTTCATCGTCTGAGTCAAGGGTACCGAAGAGCCATTTTTCAGCGTTACCTACTACGTTAAGTAATCCTGTTTTTGATCGATTAGGTTTGTGAAAAATCTTGGTATTTCTTAAAATTATCTGAAAATATTCATAGGTTTGATTAAATTTATAGGATGTAAGAATTGAGAAGCTTTCCTTTTGATTTGTACTGAATACAGTTTTGTTTGCCTGAGTTAGTATGTTTTTTATGTTATATAGGGGAATTTCGATTTCTGTGAGGTTTATGTGAAAAGTGGATGTATATTTCGTAGCTGATATATAGGTTTTTCCTATGGCCATTGGTAATATGCGATTTCTAATTCTTTTTACTGCTAAGTTCGTAGCTATGGGTAGATGGAGCAGGAATGGGATGATTTGTCTCATCTGAAACAAGGTTACGTTGTGGTTTTAATAAGTTTTTATGTATTCGTCTATTTTGGGTGGCTATGGCGTTAGTTTTTTGTGTAACAGGTTTGGTTACTTTTTTATATTTATCTGATTCTTTAACTTTTGATTTCTGTGGAAACGTTTTCGCAAAAAGTGGTTTGTTAGGGTCGATGTCTACTACATTTCGGTCTTTATTTACTTTATCTAAAGAAGATTGTCGTTGGTCTGTTAATTTTTCATAAAGTTCATGATTAATTATTTTAATATTCTCTGCATGCTCTTGCATGTATTGGGAAAGATTTTGTTCGTTTGAGAGCTCTAGAGGGTTTTTATAGTCTAATTTGCCTCTGACAATTTGAAAAGGGGTGTATTGGGATGCACTATGTGTAGAGTTATTATAGGAAAGAATGGCATAATTCATTAGAATTATTATATTTTCTTTTGGCTTTTGGTGCTTAAGGGTAAGAATAATTTCATTTAAAGTGGAGTGAAGACGTTCAATTGGACTATTTGAGTTGGGGTTGTGAGGGGTACAATAATGAATTTCAATTTTATGTAAAGAACAGAGGTTTTGAATTATTTCGTTTTTAAAGGATGTGCCATTATCTGTAGTGATTTTTCGGGGAAGGCCATAATGATTAAAATAGGTAATAAGTTTGTTAGCTACTTCGATTCCTGTGGGTGTTAAAAGAGGGTATGCTTGTCCTAATTTTGAAAAGCTGTCAATTACGGTTAGAAAGGACGTATTATGTGTTTTATAGATATCTATATAGATGTGATCGAAAGGTTCGTGACCAATAGGGGTGGGTTTAAAAACGATTTTTTTAGGATGTCTTTCGTATTTAGTTTTTTGGCAAATTTCGCAGAGGTTAACATACATTTTGACGTCATTTTCTAAATTTGGCCAGTAGAAGTTTTTCTTAAATGATATAATATTTTCTTGAATACCTCGGTGGGAAGTTTTGGTCTCGTGACAATATTTAA
The DNA here is from genome assembly GCF_022605725.1 of Anthonomus grandis grandis. Taxonomy (NCBI): domain Eukaryota; kingdom Metazoa; phylum Arthropoda; class Insecta; order Coleoptera; family Curculionidae; genus Anthonomus; species Anthonomus grandis. The sequence goes on along the minus strand of NC_065562.1, from coordinate 4,329,108 downwards.
TCTTTAATTGTTGGTCTTCTACGTCTGTTATGTCTTCTAGTAGGGTATTGGATATGTAAAGGTTAAACGAATTATTTTTAAAGTATTTTTGAAAAACTCTGATTATAAGTGGCTCAAGAGATTTATTTATGAAATGTAGGCAGTATGTAGTTTTGGGTACAAAATGTTCTTTAATAATGTCACAGAGATCTTTTTCAGATGGATCATTTTTCAAAAATATAATCGTTCTTTGTTTGTCAAAAATAAATTCTTTTTGAACTTTAATTTTGTTATTATTGGAGTATCTAAATATAATTTGATTTTTATAGATATTTAATGCTTTTTAAACGTATGGGGTACCAATAATGGGATATTCTATGTTAGAGTGTTTAGTTTCTAGGTTGGTAGAGGGTTGTGCTGGTCGTATTATTATATCAGAAATTATGTTTATTTTTTCGTTGTCTGGTTCTGGTTCATTACAAAGAGTGTTCAGAATTTCATCAAATTCTTCAGGCGGTAATTGGGGAATTTCATCTGGGTCGAAGTTGGGTAAAATTGACATTTGATCGTCTTCAATGGGGTTAATTTGTATGCGGGATAGACAATCGGCATTAGAATTTTGTGTTCCTTTTTTATATACGATTTCATAGTCGTATTCTTGGAGTTTTAATCGCCATCGAATAAGTTTAGAATTGGGTTCTTTAACAGAAAATAACCATTGTAATGGTTTATGATCTGTAACAATTTTGAAACGGGTCCCATAAAGATAGGGGCGGAAATATTTTGTTGCCCAGACTATAGCAAGAAGTTCACGTTCGATGGTGCTATAGTTTGTTTCTGCCGGATTTAGGGTGCGTGAAGCAAATGCGATTGGCAAATCGTTGCCAATGGGGCCTTGGGACAAAATTCCACTGATAGCGACGTTTGAAGCGTCCGTGGTAAGAACGAAAGGTTTTGTGAAATCTGGACGTTGAAGAACAGGGTCATTCATTAACAGAGTTTTGCAAGTTTCAAAACACTGAATGAATTGAGGGGTATGTTCAACTTTTTTATTTTTTTTTTAAACAATTTGTTAATGGTTTTGTGAGGTGTGCAAAATTTTTGATAAATTTTCGATAATAGCCAATTAAGCCTAGAAATGACTTTATGTCGCGAGATGTTTTTGGCAATGGAAATTTTTGGATGGCTGCAATTTTTTTCGGATTGGGTTTCACACCTTCGGGCGTAATAACATGTCCTAAAAATTCTACGGTTTTGCAGAGAAACTCGCATTTATCAAGCTGGATTTTAAGGTTGTTTTCTTTGAGTTTTTGAAAGACGGCTTTTAGATTAGAAATATGTTCTTGCAAGGATGTAGAGAAGACGATAATGTCATCCATATATATAAGACATATTTTGCCAAGAAGATCTTTAAGAACATTGTCCATGAGTCTTTGGAAAGTGGCAGGGGCATTTTTAAGGCCAAAGGGCATTCGAAGAAATTCGTAGTGTCCATTTTCGACACTGAATGCGGTTTTCTCAATGGAATTTGGGTGCATGGCTACTTGATGAAAGCCAGAGGCTAGATCCAATGTAGTAAAATATTGGCTGCGTCCAAGTTTATCGAGGGTATCTGAAATATTGGGGATGACATAACGATCTGTTATAGTTTTTTCGTTGATTTTACGATAGTCTATAACGATTCTCCATTTTTGTTTCATGGAAGCGTCATTTTTTTTGGGGACAACCCAGACAGGACTAGACAGGGGCTTGAAGAGGAACGAATAATACCATTTTCTAACATTTCCGAAATTTGTTTTTGTACTTCTTTTTTGTGTACAAAGGGATATCTGTATGATTTTGTATAGACTGGGATATCATCTGTGGTCTTAATCACATGTTTAACGGTATTTGTACAAGCTAATTTTTCGTTTGGCCTATGTAAAACTTCTGGAAATTGAAGGATGACTTTTTTAAGGGCGGTTTTTTCTTCGCTATTTAAATGATCTGTACGGATAAGTGAAAAATCATGGCTTTGATCGGGACTATCATATGTGTGAAAATTGGATGTTATTTGCTCGATATTAAATATCTCGAAATTTTGGGCATTAAAAACTTGAACTACTTTTCTAAGTGAATCAGGATAAAATTCTAAGACGATACTTTCGTTGCTATGATTTCGAAATTCCAAAGGGACAGTGCCATTTTGAACTTTTAAAAGGAATCCTGGGATTTCAATATTTTGGCCAGTGTGTAGATGAGGAATGTATAATTCGGTTTCATCAGGAATATCAGTATATATGTTTTTTATTATTATAGATAAGGGTGGTATTTCTATTTTTTGTAAGTCAAAGTTGTCTCTGTAATAAATAGGTATTTCTGTCGTATCATTTTTTAAAAGCCTATTTGTTATATCAATGTTAAGACCTAGTTTACGTAAATCTCTCATACCTATTATTCCATCGAAATAGTCGTGAAAACTATATAAAATTAATTCAAGTTCATTATTAATATTAAATTCATGTAAAAGGGGGACTTTTGCTTTATTTTGGGTGTTGGTATTGCCGGTACAAGTTACTAAAGTGTGTTTACAAGGAAAAATTAATTGTGGAAAATATTCTTCTGCTAAAGATGGTCTGATTAAGGATGTGTGGCTACCCGTGTCAATAAGAAGTTTGGCGGGGGGATTTTGAAGTTAAATATAGGGCAGGGAGTTGACTTGAAAACTATTTAGATTTAGGGCGGATTTTCGTTTAAAGGGCTTTTGGGAAAATTTTGTAATCATATTCTTATTGGGATTGAATATGGCTATCGGCTAGATATGCTAAGTCGGTAAATGGGTATGGCTTTTGATTTTGGAATGTTGAACTTGGATTTCTGGGATATTGCCTTTGTGGATTGCGGCTTTGAATTGAGCGCATGTGAACGTCTGTGTTTCTACTTATTGCAGGCGGCATTCTACTTGTTGTAGACATTGGGGTTGGGGGGCTGGTTAATTTATTTGAATTTTCTTTAGAAAATACATTTTTCGGCTTGCCAAAAACTTGTTCGTTAGTGGGGAAATGTTGACGTACGGGTTGGGGTTGAATATTTATAGGTTGGCTTGGAAATGGTTGTTTAGATATTGCACCTGTATTATTTGAAAACTGGGGTTGAATGTTGTTATTTGGCATTGGAAAGGGATTTTGAAAAGAATATTGATTTTGTGGAGGAACAAAAGATTGTTGAATTGGTGGGGGTATATGGCTAAAATTTTGGCGATTATTTCTTTGGGGAGATGTTCTATTTTGGGGTGTATTATAAATTTCTTGTCGTGGAATGAAACTACGAGCATTTATTTGCTGTTCGATAAGTGAATGGTTTAGAATAATTAAACTTACGTCATCAATATTTTGGGGATTGTGTAACATTAACATGTTCGAAGCTCGCTAGGAGAGTTAGACATTAAAACAGTAACAGTTGTTAATTCAGTTTGCTCCATTAAATCGTCTTTTGTACCTTAAGTTAGGGAATCATCAGCAGGCGATTTTTAAGGAAATACGAGATTTTAAAATTTTTAATCTTTCTATAAAATCTAAAATGGGCTCTTTTCTAGATCGAGTTAAAAAATTTAACTGTTGAGAAAGTACTTGACGGTTTATTCTATCGCCAAATTTTTGTCTTAAGGCGTCTTTTATTTTGGGCCAGGTCGTTAGATCCGGTCTACAAAGTAAAAAATCGCCTGCTTCTTCGGTTAATTTAGAACATATTGAAGCAAAAACAAATTCTTTGAGAGATTCATCTACAGTGCCTATATAATATCTATTATAAAATTTGTCTACACTTGAAATAAAAAATTCTAGATGATCACTATTGCCTGTAAATGTTTTAAGAGTATGAGCAATTTCTTTTGCTGCTGTAAGGGTAGTCATATTTAATGAATTTGGTTCTAACGTTAAATTTGTTAAATTTACGTTTCTTAAAGAAATATTTGAAAGGTTTTGTGTAAGATTATCAATTTCACTTATTTGACATTAAAATTTAACTAATGTAAACGAATTATCGCACTTTTAGTAAATTTAAAGTATACTTAATAATAAATTGCAAAAATTAAAAAAATAAATTCAAAATATACACACAACAATTATCATAAAATTAAATGGGAGTGGAAAGGAAAACTCACTTACGATTTTACTTCTCGCAACTGTGGTCTTCTTGCCTTGGGTTGGTTTCAATGCCTCAACAAACAGTTAAAACTGACGATTTCTTGGCTTCAGCAACGTTTTCTTAGACTGCTTGCACAACCAGGAATCTTTGAGACACCTACATGAACGACTGCGCCAGTGATGAATTATTATTGAACATCTACTTTTTAAAAAAGGAATAAATTTAATTCAAAATAAATTCTACACAAATTTGACCATCAATTAACTACAACTTTATTCGTCGAAAATTAATAGATAAGTGATTTTATATAATGCAATTTTTATGGAGCCTAATAATATTAAAATGCTTATTTTGTTGATTCAGGAATATTTGTAATAATAATAATTATGTATGAGGTCAACTGAGGTTCTTGGCCTGGTTGCATCACATAACTCGTGTTTTAAAGTGGTAGAAAGAAAATATTCGATTCGATAAAGTGTTTTATATTTTTGGTATTGCGTTTTGTGTGGAAATTAAACTAAGGGTGACATGGTAAGTATTATATTATATCATACAAAAAATAATATTTATAATTGGACATATTCCAATAAAGTAATAAAATTACTTTTATTACAATAGTTAGATCCTACGTAAAACTCGAGGATAATCTCTTAAGATTTAACGACTTTTGGGATATTTTAATTGTCATTATTTCTAATAATATAGCTTTTAACTATTAAAAGTTAAATAAAATAATAAATGTCTTGATTATAGGAAAAAATGCAAATGTAATTTTTGAAATAAAAATGATTTTTTTTTAAAAATCTTTAAGCATATTCAAGTATATTAAATATACAAAAATCTAGGTAATTAGACTTTTACGTGGTACTTTATAATAGGTTATAATAATAAAACAGGGTGTTTCATTTAAATAACCGAAGTTATCTCTTTAGTAGTGCCAAAACTGTAAAAATATTTTATTCGTCTATCATCCAACGATTTCAACACGTTTCTTTTTTAAATGTTTTCTGAGCGTAGTACTTTTAATACATTTTATATTGATCTAGTATATTAGCTTATATTAGCTTCACTTTAGGAACCACAGAAGAGGAAACGACTTTCTGGCGCAAAATTTCGGAAGCAAAAACACGTTAGAGCCCAAGAACAAGAGAAGATGGCTGGCAAAATAAAAGATTTCTTGGTAAAAACTCCAGTTTCCAATGCAGAAACAGAAACTTTAGAGAGTCAATGTTCTAAGGCGGTCGCTGCTTTACCTGTTCCTGTACTTAAACCATCTACGAGTACATCAACTCTCAGTGAAACCGTAGAATCGGTGGAACCTACCAACTCAACAATAGAGGCTACCAGTGAAGATGAAACTGAAGCCTTGACTGAAATGGGCCTGAGATGACAGGTAGTATTCTTCTATCAGATGATTCTGGTATGTGGCCTAGAACCATTAACAACGACGAAGAAGTTGGTTGAGCGAAGACTTCCTTTGATAGGGCGCAATTATCAATTTCCTACAAATCAAGACAAAAAATTTTTCAAATATATACTTTGTCAGAAAGCTGGAGAATGGTGAAACAACACAGAAAATTTGGCTTATTTAATTAATTTCAAAAAACTCTATATTTTGCTTTTGTTGTAAGGTTTTTGGTAAAACTATTACTACTTTTTCTGATTCAAATGGTTTTTCTGATTGGCAACACTTATCGTTGACTATAAAAAGACAATGCATCAATTGTACATAATTTTCATATGAATACATGGATGAGTTTAAAAAAAATTTCAGGGTTTCACATTTTCGGGTTTTAGAAACGGAAAAAAAACATTGGCATGATGTTGTGGAAAGAATTCTTGCAGTCGTAAAATTTTTGTCCTGATGATGTCTAGCATTTCAGGGTTTTTCTAAAATACTTTTTCATCTAATAACGGACATTTTCTGGACGGACAAGGCTGATTTCCTCATTTGACCCTGTGATGAGAGAACAATTCAAAACGAAATTGTAGAATTAATGTCTTCTAAAATAAAAAATAATATTTTAAATATGGTACGCAATTCCAAATATTATTCGGTAATTATGGACTGTAGCCCAGATACAGGTCACACAGAACAAAGTTATGTTGTGTTAAATCAAGATTGAAAAAAAAGTTCAGATACAAGAGAGTTTTTTAGCTTTGAGCCCAATATTCGATTCTACAGAAAAAGGACTATTTAATTTTATAGTTGAAATTTTACAAAATTTAAATTTAGATATTAAAGACATAAGTGGTCAAGGGTATGATAACGGTGCCAATATGCGTGTAAAGCATATTGGCTTACAAAAACGTATACTGGACGTTAATCCTAGAGCTTTTTTTGTTGCACATATCTTAAATTTAGCAGTCAATGATGTTGCTAAAGTACCAAATGAAACAGTAAACTTTTCTAATTTAGTACAATAACTCTAGGTTTTTTCCTTTTACTCCACAAAAAGATGGGATATTTAAAAAAATTACCTGCATTAAATCTAAAACCCCGTGATACTGATTTATTTCAGATTAATATTGTAAGCAAAATGATGCAAAGTTTAACAATTGACATTAAAGTATGTCAATATTATTTAAAGAATTTAGTCGATCATGTCAAAAATTATAGAAATGATAATTTCTTTGAGAAAATAATTGCTCAAGCGGTAAAATTAGCCGCCGATCTTGAGATAGAGCAAGATTTTCCCGAAATCAATACTGCTAGACGAAACTATAAACCAAAGTTTTTTGATTATGATCATAGGAATGAAGCACCTCAAAATCCCAAAACCGCGTTTGAAGTCAATTTTTGGTTTTAATGTTTTTGGTTTTTTTAGTAATATTTTTACATTATGCTGCTAGCTTAGAAATTTAAAACTTTTCGTAATGAATATTTTAGGTCATATATTGCAAGATTAAATATCGAAGTTTCCCATGATCTTTTTCATTTCATAAACACATCAATAAATTATTAGGTGGATCTGATTCATACCCCAATATTCATTCAAAGCATCTCGCGTTTGCTGATAAGTTTAGACTGTATTGTCCTGAGTCATATATTGATGCTCAGCTACTTCAAATGAATTTAGATATTAGAACAGAAGATAAAGAAGTGTGTATGTATTTCATCTTTTCGTCCTAATTGATTAATTATCAATACACAATTAACAATAAGGAATTTGGGATAGTTAATACAGTTAATGATTTATGACTTATAAAAGTATAAACTGCAAATTTTGGATAATTTACCTTACTACTTCAAATTACTTTATTATATACTCTTTGGTTTATTTCTTGTTTAAGTATTTGTATGTAATTTGGCCTTATTATGATTATCATATTGATCGCAGTGAGGCTGTCCAGTGAAGACTCTTAAAGTCCCCTTTTTATAGAGCTGAAGTTAATATTTGCCGTAGTTATTATATTATTTATCCCTAATCTTAAAATCAGGCGCCATCATTCTGATGCTTCAATATGTTATAACATCTTGAATGGTTTATACCACTGTCCTAAGTTTTTATTATCTTACAAAAAACTTGATTTTACAGCTGTCAAAGAAGAGTTAACTATTTTTCGTTTACCTTTTCATTCAGTTTCTTTAATGAAAATAGCTTGGATCTATTTTCCTTGTATTGTGTTATTTTTTTAAGAAGTTTTTAGTTTTGTGAATAAATATTAATTTGTCCTGATTTGGGCTTGTGAGGTTTTATCTTGATTTTTTTTCAATAATAATTCTAGTCTTATTAAATTATCAAGTATTTTGTATTATTTCATATCATTTTTGTGATTTGGCTCTGCCGTATGTTGAAATAAATAATTAAATAAATAACTTTAAAAAACTCTTTTCTGTAAGCTTTTTGTTTAATTTTGTATTGATAGTTGCACTTCTATATATCTTAGTGATCCTACACATGGAAAAAGATAATCCGATGGTATAGTCGCCACCAGACATAATTTATTTTGGCCACCTGTCAAACAATGTAAATACCAGGTATTACCATCGTTATGATAGGTAAAAAGCAAGAGTTTTGACAGGTGTCCAAGATAAATCATGTCTGGGAATGACTAAACTGCATTGGCCATATTTTATAAATTAAACCCGACTACGAACCTTCGAAGATAAGGTGCCCATTTTTTTTTTATTAGAATAATTTAAATCTCAAATATGATCTCAAGGACACTAGCTTACTTCTGACAAATAAAAAAAGGCATTCAAATTTTGTGATATTCCTAATATTTTTGTTAGCAAAGAGATAGTTTTCGGGTCTCTAATAAGTCCTGAGGTTTTTAATTAATTAATTAATTTAATTAATAAGGACAAGGATGCTGAAAAAAAAATTGTCGTTTTCTAATTTTAATTTTAAATTTTTATTTACCCACATTCCAAATATTTTTTAAATGATGAAATAAATATTTAAACATCCTGGAAGACAGTTCGTATTTTAAGTTTTAAGCTTCCAACTCTTTTGGTTTCTGAGTAAGATTTTTTATTCCTTAATTTTTGTTTGAAAAAACTTACTTGACATGTTTTTTAGACTAAAATAAGCATCCCATATTTTAAAAAATTTTTTACCATTTAACCATTAACCGCTCTCAAAATACACTTGTACACACACTCTGGTTAATACGACTTTTGAGATTTTTTTTCTATACAGGGTGTTAGTAAATAAGTGCGACAAACTTCAGGGGGTGATTCGGCATGGAAAAATAAGACAGTTAGACCAAAAAATGCGCGATAACTACCTCTTAAAACCCTCCAAATTTCATTTGTTTATCTCGACCGGTTTCAGAGCAATAAATAAATCGCCTATTTTTAAGAAAAACTTTAAGAAAAATTTGAAATAAAACTTGTCGAATGATAAAAATGTCGAAAAACGAAGCATTTCCGGACAAATTATTTTCAATCATTTCATCAAATCATTTTACATATCAAACTGTCATTATTTTTCCATGCAGAATCACCCCCTGAAGTTTGTCGCACTTATTTACTAACACCCTGTATATCAACTTTGAAATTTATATTTGTCATTTCATATTCTTACAATTAATTTTAAAAAATGTCATACAAAAATGTCGATTTCCTGGGCTCAGTTTCATAAAAAAAATTACATGTTCCTCAAATTTTATTCCAGAAGACAGATATTGGCTCTACAGAGCCTTCTGCAGTGGCGGTTTTAACCCTGATGATGCAGACAATCCAAAAGATAACAATGAGCATGGAGTTATGATCTTCTTTAAAGATTATTTTGCTGGTAAGACAATTTGGAAACTTTTACCCCTTTACATTTAATTTTTATTGTTTTTAGCATTTTTAAACAATGGATATGTTAAATTTCTAGTGATTTTAATATTCGGTCTCTATTTGGTGGGAGCTAGTTACGGAATTACTAAAATCAAAGAGGGATTAGAAAGGAGGAAAGTTACCCAAAATGGGTCGTATGCCATCGAGTTTTTCGATCGGGAGGATGATTATTATCGAGAGTTTCCCTATAGGTGAGAATTATTATAATATTAAGTAGGTACTTTTGCTCTAAATTTTTTCGAATATCAACAAAAAAACTATTAGTTAAAAAGTTAAGTCTGTATATTTCTTATTCCAATCGTTTGTGGGCAATTACTCCTAAAATTTATTACCACTATAATTTGGAAGCTGCACAGATTAGTAGAAACTAAGTAGACTTAAACTGAAATCGCCACTAATTTTAGAGGTTAGAAGATGTTTATCATCTGAAATTAATTAGTCAAGGTATACCGGGTGACAATTTAAAAACTTGAAATGACCAAATATTAGGAACGAAAAACTTAATAAAAAAAACGCTAAAAACAATCTCTATAAAGCAAAGGGGGAACAATAACAAGCATATTATCTCACCCTTATCTACAATCCCTTGGACAGGGTGAGATACTCCTAAAATCTTAAATAGAAAGGCGATCTAGTGATACATCATTTTAAAGGTCTTGAAAAATGCTTTAAAATGATACCATATAAAGCCACATTTCAGAAAATGAAACTTTTAATATAATTTAATTAAATATTTAAAATCATGGTATTTTAACATGTATGTCTCCTCTTGTAAAAATTCTAAACATGTCAAGTACGAAGGTATTTTGTGTTGGTTGGACACCACAACATTTTAACGAAAGATATCCAGGTCAACGTATAATCCCGGAGTATGTTCGCCAATTAATAGCCAAATTTGAAGAAAATGGTTCTGGCATAAGGCAAAATAGCACAAATTGAAATTCTGGGTCAGTCTGCAATGAATTTAAATTTATTACCTTGTCAGCTGTTGCAACTGAATTATCTAGTGAATCAATAAGAAAGGTACTTAAATTTCATCCCCGTAAACTGGAAATAATGTAAGACTTAATGATGACGACCTGGACAGAAGAATCCAGTTTTGTGAAATATTGGCAGATATAATTACGGCAGAACTCGACTAGTTGACAATACTTGGTTCTTTGTTCTTGCATTTTGCTTAAATGGGCAGTTGCTTATTAACAGCAAAACTGTTGTTGCTGAAATGACAAGAGCCCATACGTATTTAAAAAAGCCAAACCCAGTACCCCCAGAAAATTAATTATCGGCCCAATATTAACACTAGGAATTTTAAATGGCAACGTGTATTCTTAAATGCTGCTACAGAGGTCTATTGAACCACTAATAGTGTGGAAGATAGTTTTTGTGTTGGAAATTTATCTTTAGAAGAACGCTTACTACAATTCTAACAGGATGGAGCACCTCCTGATTATATAGTTCCTGTTGAGTTATAATTGGATTATTACTATCCTAACCAGTGCGTTGGAAGAAATTTCCTATTGAATGGCTACGTAAATTCCCATCCCTAACACCTCTTGACTTCTTGTTGTGGAGTCATCTACAATTTGTGATTTTTAAAAACAGCCTGAGTCAGTAGAGCAACTCTTGGATAAAATAGTTCAGGAATGCCGTGCTAGATCCAGAGAAACTTTTTAAAAATACGTGAAGAATTTGAAAGTAGGCTTTATTATTGTGTCAAACTAGGATATTTCAAATAAACATATTTTAAATTTGTTTAATTAACATAAAAAAACCACAATTAAAGACTCACACAGTACATTAAGTAATTTACCCTAGAAATGTGTACTACTTTCGGCTGCGACGAATGAAACTTTTAATAAGTCGAGATCGGGCCACGGGCGTAAGACAAGCTACAGAGAATGCTTAGAAGTTCCTACTACTATTACTTACTATTATTTTTGCCGATGCCCTATCGGTAAAAATATTAAACCAAAATTAAGTAAAATCCTAAATAACGATCCAATGATTTTGGTAGGCTCTATTTAAATGCTCACGGGTCAATATGCTAACAATCGAATTTAGGTCCGGCAAGTATGAAGGCCACTTTAGGTATTTAACGCTTTTCTTGAAAAACCTATTTAGTTATCAAGCGGGATAAGTGTTTGGGGTTCTAATATTATTGATATCTCCACCAAACAAGCATTTCTTCTTTAGCATAAGGTAACATCGTATCCTGTAATATGTCGCGGTATCTAAATCGGACCTTTTTTTATCGGACCCGTCCCAGACCTTGAAAAGCATCCTCAGACCATGATATTACCACCCCCATGCTTTACAGTAGGTTATGGTACCTAATGTCACATTTTTCCTACAGGCCTTCAAACAAATGACCTTTCATCTGAACCAAATACTTTACATTTACTTTCATCAGTCCAAAGCACTGTACCCCAGTTTTGAGGTGTTCAATTTAAATGCCTTTGAGCAAATTAAAGCCAGTCTTGTCCTTCGATTTTTTTTGAGAAGAATGGTTTTTTTAAATTAACTCTTCCAAACAATTCACCTTCACAAAGGCGCGGGCGTCTTCCCACAGTTCGAGCCGTTATAGTTGCGTTGAAATTTTCGCGAATTTTTGCACAAATTTGGGACGATGACTTATGCGGGTTAGCGATTGAAATTTTTTTAATACACTTTTCGACGTACGGGGTAGTTTTTCTAGGTCGACCTGATTTTGACTTGATTATTAATATTACCAAGTAACCGAAACTTCTTCAACATTTTTGAAACAACATCTTCACTTAAACCCACATTTTTTGCTATAATGCACTGCTTTACATCTTGTCTTTTTAAATCAGCAACTCTAAGTCGCAACTCTTTTGGCAAATACCTATTTTTCTTCATTTTTAATACAGTGTTGAATACAGTAGCAGAAAAATACTGTACCAATTATTCTAAATTTGAAATATGCACATCATACATTATCTTTCTATATATACCAATCCGTAAACAAAAAACGCAGATAAGAAAGGAATGTGTACAGCCCAAAATAAAAACATGCGATAAAACAGAAGATCCAAGCAAGTATATTAAATAAACGTAGTATATTTTAAAATAATATTAACCACTAATAAATACTGAAATTTATAGTTTGTTTCATGGTTTCAAGACTTGTCATGGTCTCAAGACAAGAATCTAAACCCAAGTACGAAACATATTGAGCCTGGTAAAAAAACGAAAAAATCTGTGCTATTAACGCATATAAATAGTAGTAAATAAATATTTCTAGTAGTCTAAAATGATCGTGTTGAGGGTAAGGTAAGTTTTTTAAAATTTAAAGTCAAGGGTTAGTTTGTTTAAAAAAAAAGTGTACACCGTAAATTTTTTTTAAAAGAGGTTTCTAATAGGTTGCTACAAGTAGCATCCAATTTAAGAAAATTAAGGCTTAGGTTTCACCCTTTCGGAGGGGTTTTCAATACATTTTTAAAGGCCGCAAAAAGTTTTTTATTGCAATGGTTCTGGAATAACAAATAACCAGCATCATGTTTTATTTTGGTTTTTAATATTTACCGCACAGTTAAAATTCTTTTTATGCGTACTCTTATGATATCTTTCAGAATCAATTTCATCTTCTTAACGCCTTACTCAGTGTAAAATAGTTTATAAATACCTAATATCATAATATCATTATATTTTTTTGTTACATTAGCTGTTAATTTTCGAAGTATTTTTTAGCTTTACTATAACTCTATGTTGGAAAACTAAATATAATTATATCAAATTGTATTCACATTTGGATTCTCTGTTATTAGAATAGATTTCAGGTTAAATGGTGGATGAATTTATTTTAGTATTTATTGGTATAGACCAAAATTGACAATTCATTAACTTTATTAATAACGATACTCTCTTTGTTAATTATTTTAATTAAACTTTATCCTTAAGCAATTGTCTTTTTAGAGACAACGCAGGATTGGCGGCTTCTGCAATGCATTTGCAAATGCACTTGTTTTTAATAACTTCTTGAGGTGGCATTGCTCAGCAGAGCCGTAACATATACTTTCATAATCCATTATGGACTTACTGAATTATTTGTGAAAAAATAATATGTTAGGATCTGCTCTTTATTTATTGTAAGAAAAAGCTGTAATAACATTTAACCCATTCCCTTTTTTCTTCATAATATGCTTCATGTGGTCTTTTCATAATAATCTTTTCCCTCTAAGTATATACCCAGATACCTTACTGTAATCCTGCATGGAACTGTGACATTTCCAAATTTAAACTGACTGAAGGAGACTTTCTGGTTGTCGAGAAAATACACATTTCAGTTTTTTCCAGGGATAAGAAGACCGTGCTTTAAGGACCAAGGACTGATTTGTTTAAAAAAAAACTGTTTAAAGGTTATGTATACTTTTCTGTAGTAACTTATGGGTAGAAGAATTGAATTATGCGGACCTCCTCGTTCTTCTTTATAGTTTTTTGTAGGTCAGCTGTATAAATAATGTATTATAAGTAACTAATGATGCCACCTATTTTGCTCGGTCTTGGAGATAACTCGTACACATTTTCTAATATTTGCTTTGGAATTTCAATATCATTCTATTAATTTTAGACGTCAGTTGAAAATTACAAAATTAATATTATCATATTCTCTCTGAATATCAAGGAATATGTCTGAGGTAGGTTAGTTTTTCCAATTCAAAGTCCAATTCAATATCTAATACTAGGTGTCCAGATGCTTCCTGGGTAGATGTTCCTCTTCTAAATCCATACTGAGAATTTGGAAATTTACCACATTTTTCCATCCAGTGTTCCAGTCCCTTTTTAAGTAGTCTCTCATAAGTTTTGAGAAGGCAGGAAGGTAAAGAAATTCACCCATATGATGTACCTTCATACAGACTTGGTTTTTTATATTAAATATAATCTTTGCGTGGCATTAAATTATTTATGCGTTTGACGACGTTAAGTAGCTTTCTAATATCAAAGTCTCTCGTAAGTCTAGTTCACAAATCTGATTTTCGACAAATGGTGGAGCTGCATTATTGTGAAATATCCATTTATCTTTATCTATTAATTCTATTTTTTTTTATCTTCTATTACAATTTTATATCTTCTATTTTATTTTATATTTGTTGACATTTTTGCCAAACTTTCTATATTGAGGTGCTTTATTTTATGATTTACAATATTTTACCCACTTGCTTATTTGTTAGATTTTAAAATCAAAAGGTGGAATGGTTTGTTGTAAAACCCTATTGAATTTTGCTACGAATGTCTTATAAGAACAATTATTTACATTAGAAAATTTATTTTGATACTCAAAATAATATTAATACCAATTTTAAAATTATAACTCGTACCTACTACCTTCTTCTAAAATTATAACTCGTATAGAAGTAGGCATGCATGCGCGTAGCACGAACGATATGTATCGTCCAACGTGGACTACTCTATATTTGGTTGCATGTCTATACCAGGGGATACCAAAGATTTAACATATAACAGACTTTAAACTCCTGAGTAATATAAGCCGTTGTTTAAAAAAAATGAAATTGCTTTGATCTATGGCATCAAGCAATGTATGAATATGAATCATTATTATTGAAACGATAGTATGATAAGCGTTAAAATCTCCACAAACTAAAACTGGTTTTTTATAGTTTTTAAAAAATAAATTCACTTTTGGACTAGTGCATGGGTTTGGGGTTTAATGTCCAATGAAACTATATTAATTTCTAAACGATGGCTTAAAAGCATTATAAGTGCTATATAAAAAATATTTTTTTAACGGGAGCTGCAATTTCAATAAGTGTAATTTTTTAACAAAATTGCTATCCCTCCTTTGTCATCATAACGGTTTTTTTTAATAGTAATTGGTTGGTTGAATAAATATTGAAAAAAGTATTCTAGTTATTGTTTATGGATATTATTTCTTTATCTAAAATTGTTTCAATTTCTTGTATATGAATGCCAAACGACCTTTTTTCTTTTGTTACATTTAAAATTAAAAGAACCAATTCTATAACCCTATTTTTATTGAAACGACTTGCTTACACAACTCCTAAGCTTTCTTTACTTTTTTCTGTACTAGTATTTTTAAGATAAATGTTATTATTTCAAACATTGGAATTCTGAAAGTGTATTATTGTTGGAGAAAAGATTCATCCGATGGAGCTGAGAGTTTCATTTTTTTATCTCCAGTTTTTGTATGTGTGAATGTAAAAGTGGTAAACGGTCGCGGTTTGTTGTTGTTATGAAGAAAAAATCTCATCAAGTCTTTTCAAATTAATATCTGAGTAGTGGTTATTTTTTAGGAATTTGGGACCTACAGTAATCTACGCGTACGATTTTTTTTGGAATTATTTATCTGCATCTTTATAGGAAAGTTTTTTTCGCTATAGCCACTTTAATGTTCTTTTGTCGTGAAAATTCATGGCAACTTTTGTTTTACTTGAACCTTTACAATGTAAAGATTTAATATCCATACGTTGGTCTTGAGGATTATATTGGCCACAACTAAGGCATCTACGGCTACTTCTACATTGTTTACTAGTATGACCGTATCTAGAATAATTATATTATACTAACTCAAAACTTTTTGGAGTTCTAGCTTCAAATCTTACGCGTCCTAAAGCAATATATTTTGGTAAATCAAAAAAATTACCCTATAAAAAATAGTATTAGTTTTTGGGAGAAAATTATCCGTTATCTGAGCAATTTACGATGTTTTTTTTAATAGAATTTTTTAGTACGAGAAATTTTGCCAAGTTAACAAACCAACAATAAAATTCAGAAAACCGACGAATTATTAATACCTTAAAGGCGTTTAAACGCCTAAATAGGAATTTCATGCTGAGAGGAAAAATACCGTTGTAAAAATGCGACCGTCCGAATAGGAGCACAATCTGTACAAAAAAAGTCTTAGTATATGTGTTTTTCGTTCTTCTGAGATATTGTTTCACGGGCGCTAGCGATCTTATTCCAGTTCCCCACCCTGTATAATAAGGATGTAATTAAGAGTGGGAAAAATCCAATAAAACTTGGCTGAGCAAAGTTTAAGCACTAACGAAACTATACAATATATTTATACAATATAATTGAACAGTCTAAACACTAACAAAGCTAGTCTAATTGACTGGGATTGGACCTTTACCCCTCTTAAGAACGATTTTTTTGTATATTGCTAAACTTTCGTATGCATTCAATTTTCGATTATTATTAACTGGTTTTACTAATTTTAAGTTTGTGTTTGTTGTTTCTACTAAATGGCCAGTATTAAAACATTTTTAGCCAAACTTGACTTTTCAACTCATTCATATTTCACGTGAGCTACAGCTTCGTTAAATCTGACACTAATTGATATTCTCGTTTGGCCTATGTATTTTTTATCACAAGCGTTACAATAAATCTCATAGATTCCGAAGTTTTTATTGGCCATTTTATCTTTTAAGTTCCCTGAAAGATTTCTTAATTTGATCGAACTTAAAAAGACCTATTTTTAGACGTAAATCTTTAAAACCCCTATCAAAGCCTCTTGTCAAGATAGAATCATCTAGTATTGCAACAAAAGTTTGCTTTTCTTCAATATTTTGAAATGTGGTAGAGTTTGAAAGATTAGCTCAAATTTTGTGTCTTCTGATCAGCTTAACAATAATACCATGGTAATAATCATTAGCATTTGTATTAATTGTTTAATTTTCTTTTTTAAATCTGTTACTACTTAGAGCAAATTAGACCATTAGGCAGATTAAACGATGTACCAAGAAATGCATGCTAGCTATATGAAAACAATGGTTAGCGTCAGTAGTTATGTTTCTAAAGGTATTCGTTTCATTTCTATAAATATGAAATTCTAACCTTAATTTTATGATCGAACGGGAAAAGAGCGTTTTTAAAAACAACACGTTTACAAATTATCACGACTTTTATTTCTACATGTACAGAGTCAATAGAAAAATAAAGCTAACTGAAATGGGTTACAATAGTATTTATAATCTTAATAAAAATGCGCTTGCATATATTCTGTATGATCATGGGTTTCCACGGGAACTCATGTGTGGGCGTAGTTCTCATAATGGTAATGTCTAAGGGTGTCTACATATAACTCCTCCGCCCTTTAGAAAAGAATTCTGGGGTTTGCTACAGAATTCTGGGGTTGATGGCTGGTGGATTCTTTTGGTGGTTGAATTTTTTTTTCTTCACTTGGGTTTTCCTGGTCTGGTTTCCTTTTCTTCTGGGTGTTTTGCTTTTTAGGCATTTGTTTCTGTTTACACTTTAGTTTATTCCTATAAAATTTTATGAAGAGGAATATAATTAAAAGTAAAATTAATATATACATAGTGATTATCCAGCCATTAACGTATACATATACGAATTAATAGAGTTAATTTTTTGTTTTTGATTTTCAATTGCACTTTTTACTACACTTAATTAGTTTAAATTAACGTTATCTAGTTTTATAGGCTTAAAATTAATGACATTATTAGAAGTAGAATAATTAGGATTAAGATTAAGCTTAGGTAATAAAATGTTTTTGAAATTAGTGTTCATTGTATTAAAGTTTCGCAAAATATTATTCTTAATTTGAACTTCACAATCAGGAGTTAGTTCCAGAAGGTAGGTTCCTCTGAGCGGGATGTTTTCGATATTGTTACTGCATCTTTGAATAGCTACCGTGTGATTAGGGAATATAACAATCCATTTGTTGTCTTCCAACTTCTGGAATTTTTCTTTTCCTATATGCGCTGGGACTGGTTGGCAATTGGACAGCTTTTGTGAAAACTTTAGGAGTTGAATTTCACATGGAGAATCGTCGTCGGATTTCATGGGACTGGTTTTGTAGCAAAGGAATTCCTCCGGAATGATTTCTTTACAAGATTTATGAAAAAATACATGATTTTGCTCATTTAATATTAAATATCTGGAAATTGGTATTATCATATTAAAAGAGTTATTACTCATTATGGGTAAAGGGTAAAGATGAAAATAGTTATATTTAGCTTTTTCAACTAGTGGTATATCAATAATAAATATAATTTGATTTTCCTTGCTCTAGCTCTTAATTTTTAATATTTTTTCGAAAAGTAGAAGATTTTCAGCTTTTGGAACAAAAGGCAATTTACTTTGTGTTAAATATTTTGGAATTTGGCTAATTTCTTTCAAAAGCTCATTTGATTCTATCATAGAGTTGTGAAAGATATTTATTTTGGCAAAAGTAATGGCTATCTCTATCTTTTCAAAGATATCATATACCGATTGAAACTGTGCAATTATTTGGGAAAGTAAACTTTCTAAAAATAGATAATTATAGCTGCTTATGTACTCTACTTCCATTGTACGGACAGTATTTTCGATTTAACCTATTTTATCCTTTAAGATATTTTGATTCTTTGTTAGGTTCTTTACATTATTATCAAATATTTTTATGGACGTTTCGAGCAATGAGATTTGATCTTTAACAATTGTTTTAATCTTTTCTTGATTATTGGATAATATTTTGATTGCATTATCGTATTTTTGAGCATCATCTTGATCTAAATTTCCGGTTATGGCTTTTATTACGGAGCCAAAGGCATTTATGGGGCCTCTTTTATTCCTATTTTAAATAGGAGATTTAATTGACTTAATTGTATGATTATTTTGTTTTATAATGGAAGTGCTAGGTTATATGTATTTTGGAAACCTATTTGGTAAGTTGCTGAGACATCGGTTTGATTTTCAAAAATATCTTTTATTCGAGCGTACTGTTCTTGTAAGTAATAAAATTGTCTTGTTATGTTGGTTAAGTCAAATATTTGGATAAAAGACCATGAATTTACTTTACTGTAGGCTGTTCCTAATTTTAGGGGTAGTAATCCAGGGTTGTCAGTCATGTCATGGAATATGGGTCCCTTTAGTTCTCCGAATGCGCAGGAGAGGTATCTGAAACAACATTTGGTGGTTGTTTTAATTCTTTTATGGGTATAATCTCCTTTTTATCAGGATAATTTTTTATGGATATTTCTACGCGGTTTCTATCTAATATTTTGGAAATTACATAAGGTCCTATAAATTTATTATTCTTTTTATTTCTTGTTAAAGGGTTTTTCTTGAATACAATTTGTCCAATATGGAAGATATCATTTGTATCTCCTGTTGTGTTAAGTTTTGAAATAACCTTTTCTTTATTTGTTTGTAAATTCTCTTTTACTTTTTCGTAAACATTTTTAAGTTTGTTTTTGTGATTTTCTGCGTAATCACTAAAAAATTCTTTTCACAGAAATATATCATTAGGATCTCTGGAATTAGTGTGTCCGCATGTGTCAATTCAAAAGGTGTAAAATGTGTGTTGCACTGTGTAATGAATATTGTAGGCTAAAATAGCATAGACATTAAATTTTCTTTATCTCGGGGGAAACTTTTTTTTAATAATCTTAGGTGTTCAATTATGGTTGAATGAAAACGTTCTACTATACTGTTCGATTCATGATGATATGGAGTAGTGAAATGAATTTTAATTTTGTGTAAATTTAGAATTTCTTTAATCGTATCATTATTAAATTCTGATCCATTGTCGCTTATTAGTTTTTCTGGTATACCGCAATAAGAGAAATATTTAATTAGTGCGTTACATATAGTAATAGCATTTTTGCCGGGTATCTGAATTGCTTGCGCGAATTTTGAAAATGCGTCTACTAAAGTCAAATAGATTTTATCGTCATAATAAAATACATCCATGTGTACTACTTGAAAAGGTTTTGATGGTGTCTCTGTTAGCATAAGGGGTGCATATGGTAATTTTCGTACGTATTTGGTTCTTTGGCAAATATCACAAGCATTAATATAGTCCGTTACATTGTTTTTAATGCCTATTCAATAATAATTAAGTTTTAGATATTCTAATATTTCGTTTATACCTCTATGGTTTACTTTTCCTTTGTGGTGGTTTTTCGTTAATAAAATTTGTTCTTCTTTATCAGTTATAGTATTAAGTAATTTAGTACATCTTAAGAGTTTTGGGCCATTTTCTGCAAAATGGTTTAAATAAACTTCATTAAATTTTTTATATAGATCATCTGTGTGAAAATAGATACAATATGTTTTGTTTGGGATAGTATAGTCCCTTAAAAACTCGATTATTAAATGTTCGTTATTAGTTTGAGGAATATGAATTGTTATAATTTTATGGTGTTCATAGTTGTCTTGGTTGATTTTTAATTTAGGATAAATATGGGAAAAAACTAATATTTGATTAGTCTTGTTATTGATAATCTCATCGAGTATTTTTATTCCGTTATTGGTAGTTTCATTGACCGAAGAATGTTGCGTTTGTGAGTCGGTTTGTTCTAGTTCATTATTTATTATTTGAGTATCCGGTGGTCTTATTTGTATATCAGATAGAATTTTTATTTGTTTGTTTTTTGGGATTTGATGACTAGATGAGGGTTCGTTTCTGTTCGCATTTATATTTGTTGTGTCTGGTAATTCATAAAGTGTAAAACTTTCTGCTACTCGTCGCAGGTATTCTAAGGTATCTAATTGGTCTTCGAAATTTCCTGGGTTGTTAATCATTAATTTATTTTCTATTGTATTAATTTGTATCCTAGAAAGAGCGTCGGCATTTTTGTTTAGTTTGCCTTTTTTGTACACGATATCGTAATCAAATTCTTCCAATTTTAATCTCCAGCGTATTAATTTTGAATTTGGTTCTTTTAGTTTGGCTATCCATGCTAATGGTCGATGGTCGGTATATATTGTAAACTTTCTTCTGAATAAATACGGCCTAAAGTATTTACAAGCCCAAACTATCGCTAATAACTCCTTTTCAACCGTGCTATATTTTGTCTCGCTTTCATTAAGAGTTCTTGAGGCGTAAGCTATGGGTTTATCTGAGCCCACGGTTCCTTGCGATAAGATGGCGCCAATAGCGAAGTTAGATGTGTCTGTTGTCAATATAAATTTTTTCGTAAAATCAGGGTATTCCAGTATAGATGCGTTAATTAACAAATTTTTACAGATATTAAAGACAGAAATAAAATCTTGGTCGTGTATTACTTTGGATTCTTTCTTTAAGCAACGCGTTAAAGGTTTTGTTACACGTGCGAAATTTTTGATGAATTTGCGATAATAGCCGACTAATCCTAGAAAGCTTTTTATGTCTTTTTGTGTTTTGGGTAAAGGGAATTTTTTTATTGCTTCTATTTTATCGGGATTCGGTTTAACTCCGTCTCTAGTAATAACATGTCCAGGGTAGTTAACTTCTTTTCGCAAAAATTCCGATTTATCAAGTTGAACTTTGAAGTTGGCATTTCTTAGTCTAGTGAAAATTCGTCTTAATCTATCTAGATGTTCTTGTACAGAAGTGCTAAAGATGACAATGTCGTCCACATAGACTAGGCATTCTTCGTTTTGTAGTCCTCGCAATATATTATCCATTACCCGTTGAAACGTAGCGGGTGCATTTTTTAAGCCAAACGGCATTCTTTTGAATTCGTAGTGTCCTCTTTCAGTGGAGAAAGCCGTTTTTTGTATGTCCTCAGGGTTTATTTCTATTTGGTGAAATCCGTTAGCTAAATCTAAGGTCGAAAAATACTGACTTTTTCCTAATTTATCGAGTATCTCCGTGATGTTTGGTAAGGGATATTTGTCGTCTATCGTTCTTTCGTTTAGTTTTCTGTAGTCAATAACTAGTCTCCATTTTCGTTTTCCGGATCAGTCCGTCTTTTTAGGTACGATCCAAATTGGACTTGACCATGGAGAAGCTGAGTCTTGAATTATACCTTGTTCGAGCATTTTTTGTACATGGTTTCTGACTTCAGATTTATGAACTTCGGGGTATCTATGCGTTTTGGTAAAAATTGGTGTTTCGTTTGTTAAGTTTATCTTATGTTGTACTTTGTTTGTAAAGGTTGAAGGAATCTGTTCACAATAAAAGATATCTCGAAATTCGTAACATAAGTTTCTAATTGCTTGTTTTTCTTCTTGATTACAGTGATCGACACGAATGTTTTTTAGGTTATTTTTTAATAAATTATCCTGGATAATGTATGACTTATTATGATGTATTTGTTCACTATTATCTAAGTTTTCTATTAAATTTAATTCATTGAGATTTAATAATTCTATATTAAAAGGTTTTAAAATGTTAATTGTTTTGAAAATTTCGTCACTATTAGTAATTACTGTTGTTATTAAGTAATTGTCAATTCGCACAATTGCTTCAGGTGTTTCAAGTTTGTCGTCGAATTTAATGTAATCAAAAATCGCTATGCCTTTTTCCTTATTGACAGGTAATTTAACAATTTGTTTTGTTCTACCGGGTATTTTGACTGAATATTTATTTGGACTTATATTTTATTGGATATCAAATGTAAATTGGGTATTTTCTAGATCATAGACGATAGGTATTTTAGCAAATAGTGTTTTAATTTGTTTGTTATTAATATCTAGGATTGCTTTTAGTTGACTAAGCAAATCAACACCTGTGAGACCATCATATTTATTACTAAAATCGAAAATATAAAATTTATGATTTTCTTTAACGTTAAAAAGTTTAAAAGCTGGAATGGAAATTATTTTGTCATGATAGGAAATCATGTGTGCAGTTTGGATTTGAAAGTCTTCATTAAAAATAAATTTCTTAAAATATTTATGTGCAATTTCTGTTGAGATTAAACTTTTGGTACTTCCTGTGTCTATTAAAAATTTGGCGTTTATTTCGGGTATAATTATATATGGTAAGTCTGCCGATGTGTTATTTAAAAGTATTACGTCGCTTCCTTGTTGGTTGGGTCTATAGTAAAATTTGCTGAATCGTTGTCGTCGTTTTGAGAATGTTGATGCAGATGCGGATGCATATTTTCATTTTGTGTGGGTTGGTTAAAAGTGCTTGCAATAGTATCATTTGGTGATTTAGTATTATTTGCATTGTTGTCGGGTTGATTATAATATGGATCATATTGATAAGGTTCTTTGTAATTTCCTATATAGTTTTTATAATCATAATCGAATTCATAATCATAATCGTATTCAGTGGAAATTTCCGTGTACCTCAATTGATTGGGTTTTTCTTTGGAATGGCCAGATGAAATGTCCATTGGTTCATGTAATTGTTGGACGTTGTTTTGATTCTGGTTATTATTGAATCTATTTGGATTGTAAGCTTGATTAGAGCTGGGTCTATTAAAATAATTAGGTCTTTGCATAAAATTATATTGAGGAACGCTGTTTCTCGAAAAGAAAGGGGATTGTCCAAAAACTGGTCTCTGAGCGAAATTATTTTGTGGAGCAATTTGCCTAAAAGAATTTTGATTAAAATTTGGGAAATAGGGTCGATTCTGGAAGTGGTTGGGTCTAAAATTATTTTGTGGAAAATTATTTTGTGGTTGATTTATTCTGGGAATGACGTTATGGTTATTTAAGAAATTAGGGGATCTTGCGTTTCCATTATGTGAAAAGGGTATGATTCTTGGGGTCGGTCTAAAGTTATGGGTATTAAGGGTATTACTTCTTTGTTGACTATAAAGGAAGTTTTCTTCTTCAATTAAGAGACATTGCTTTTTCTAAATTTTCGGGGTTCCTAATTCTAATATTATTTTGTAGAGTTCCGGTTAGACCTCTAATAAAAGTTTTTAAAGCTAGTTCATCATAGTTTTTTGTTCTTAATTCTTTATCTGCTGTTTTTAGATTTAAAGTGTTTAATTTAGAAAATATTAAAGATCGTGCATCTTGACAACGCATACCAAAATTATACGGGGTTTCGCCCTTATTTGGAGATAATCTGATTAAATCCTAAACTAAACAATCAAGATTTCTTTGATCACCAAAACTTAATTCTAATGCGCTTTTTATATTTTCCCATGTTTCCAATTCATTTACTCTGGAACCAATCAAAGTTAGAGCTCTGCCAGTTAACTTTCCAATAATTGCCCAACTTATAAAATTGTTATTAATGTCATCACCTTCTTTATAGAAATTATTGAAATTAACTTGTACAATTATTGATCAAAACAGCCAAAGTATGTGGATTTCCATCAAAATTAGGAATAGTATCCACATATAATTTCAAAAGGGAATAGTTTACGTTAGTGTTATTGTTATTTTCACTAGTGCTGGAATTTGTAATTTGTTCCATACTAGCTTGATTTGTTGCCATATTTTTTAAATTAAACGCGGGTTTAGTTTTATTCCTTAAATTTGGTAATTTATATTTTTTGATTAATTCCTGTAATGAGACATCAGAATCGTCAGTATCGGACATTAAGGTAATTCATTCAAGAAAATGAAACTTTATATTATAACAAAAATTCTTAAATCCTAGCTAATTCTAAAATTAAAAATTTCACTTATCAAACGAGCAAAATAATGTATATCAAAACAAATAATTCTTTTAAAATTACTTACAGTAGAATGAAGATTCGTATCATTCCTTTGGATTCTTGCTTAACCTAGTGCCAATAGGAGTGAAGCGATGCTGTCTTCTGTATCCCTGGTCTTCCTAATCTATGCGTCCAATAGGAAAGAAGCGATTTCGTCTTCTAATCCCTGGTCCTCTTAGCTATGCTGGCTTCTGCGATATTTGTCTTCTACCAACGCTGGTAACTGCAAGTGCGTTCTCTGCTCTTCCCACAACGATGAGTGTTCGATTTGCCAAATTAACCGTAGAAACGGAAACTATTCGCGATTTTTGTCGAAGCGTTTTAGCAAATCCTACCGACTGCGCCAATTTTATGATCGAACGAGAAAAGAGCGTTTTTAAAAACAACACGTTTGCAAATTATCACTACTTTTATTTCTACATGTACACAGTCAAGAGAAAAATAAAGCTAACTGAAATGGGTTACAATAGTATTTATAATCTTAATATAAATGCGCTTGCATATATTCTGTATGATCATGGGTTTCCACAGGAACTCATGTGTGGGCGTAGTTCTCACAATGGTAATGTCTAAGGGTGTCTGCATATAACTCCTTTTATTATTTTTAATGAGGAGAGTATCTAAAAATGGAACTTGATTTTTTATTTCTTGTTATACCTTTGGTTTTAATGAATAAAAAACAGTTATTGAGTTGTTCTATAAAGTTATCAATATTGCATTTGCTTTTGTCGAACACGGCAAACACATCTACAACATATCTTAATCAAACAAGTGGAAAGTATTAGAATTCATTTTTTGCATTTAACTCGAAACGGTTTATATATTATCAAAACCATTACTTTCCAAAAGTTCAGCTAGATATTCCAAAGTTTCTTGTATAGAAATGCTTGAAAACCAAGAAAATACATCAGAAAAAACAAGAATTTCATCTGCACTTAAAATTAAACTATTGACTTTTAAAATAAATTGTTGATTGTTTTTGAATAAAAAGCATTAAGGTAATTAGGTTAGCATTAGGTAATTTTAATGTCTCAAATTGTTTTACCAAAAACTTTTATGTTTTTGTCATGTTGTAGTAGGAGATTTTATAGTAGAAACAATGAATCTCATTTTATTGCTAAGCTTATGGATTTTTTAATTGTTTTTTTTATTTTTTATGGTTAAACATATAATTTTGGAATGGTTGGGTTGGGAAGTTGTAAATTGAATTTATCTAAAACGGAAACAAGGTTTTTGCAATCATTTACTACTGTCTTAACCAGAGATATTATTTTTGATAAGGGTTCTTAGAAATCTTTTTATATGGGCGATTTTCCATAAGCTCGTGTCACACCAAAAATTCCAACCATAAAACTGTTATGAACCTGTTTTGTCCATGTTAAATAGTACTCATTGTATTATTTTAAACCAAAGAATGTTGTTTAATGTGAATATGTTTATATTGTAGCTGAAATGACATTTACTGCCAGAACACATATGTAGTAAATTAATAATGTTTGCACAATCACACCACTAGGAACCGTAGAAACTTGATCTGATGGGTCGATATAGTTTAAACCAAGTGCTTAACTTTAAGCTATACATGAACTTGATTGACTTTAATAAATTGTCTATAGGAATCAAAATTTGTAGTGCTATTTTAAGGCAATTCAAACGGAGTTTAACAATAAATGTGTGTGTCTTTGTTTTAGACTGATTTTTATATATAAATACATCATTATTATTATTTAGATTTTTTTTTTGAAAATCAATCATCATTATTTAGATTACAAGTGATTGTGGCAGGTGACTATGACTACTCAGATCCAAAAGTTCAACAGAAAGTAGAAAAACTAACTCAAACTTTCGAAAATACTTCATACGTTACCAACATTTATACTGAGTCCTGGTTAAGAGACTTTTTAAATTATATAGAAAGAAATTTTGATGATCACAATACCCCAACCAATACTACAAAAGGTTTTATAGATGCACTAGAAGAAGTAAGTCAAGTAACACACCTTTATGATGAAGACATTTTATTAATACTTTCTTTTTATAGCATAAATGGCTTGACCCATCAAGCTCTTACTCTTTGGACGTCAGATTCGATGAGAAACACGAAAAAATTATCGCCATGAGATTTCTCATTCAAGCAGTGAACATTTCTGGCACAGAGCATGAAAAGGAAATGGTCAGAGCCCTTAGGAAAATTTGCGAAGATTCACCTCTTAATGTCACAGTATTTCATCCATATTTTGTATTTTTTGACCAGGTAAGGCCCATCACAAGAGAAGAACCATTCTTATAGTCAAAAAAATTTAATTTTTTTTCCAGTTTGAGCTAGTACGTCCCTTAACAATACAGAACATCATCATAGGAGGTGCAATAATGATGATAGTGTCGTTCATATTCATCCCAAATATTTTCTGTGCCTTTTGGGTGGCATTCAGTATTGTATCCATCGAGGCTGGTGTAGTGGGATATATGGCACTATGGAAAGTAAATCTGGATTCCATTTCCATGATTAACCTGATCATGTGTATTGGGTTCAGTGTGGACTTTACGGCACATATTTGTTATGCCTATATGTCTTCTCCGGAGAACGCGCCCAAAGGGAAGATGAGGGACGCATTGTATGCACTGGGATTACCCATTTTCCAAGGTGAGATTGGGTTTTTTTAGTGTGCAAAATGGAAATTGTATAATTTTTGGCATACTGTGCTCCCTCCCCAGAAAAAAGGCCTAGATCTGCCTTTGCCATTATCTAATCTGCTACTTATTCTAAACAAATGCATAATAATGTTTCATAAAGGATATAATATTTCATTTTGGAATATAATTACTTTTAAATTTAAATAATTTAATTCTTTTAGGTTCTGTAAGCACCATCTTGGGTATGCTTGCGCTGATCCTCGCCAACAATTACATCTTCGCCGTCTTCTTTAAAATGATCTTCTTGGTAGTATTTCTAGGGGCCATGCACGGATTATTCCTACTTCCCGTGCTCCTCTCTCTCTTTGCTCCCGGATCCTGTACCAACCACAACGAAGAAGATAAAGACCTAAAATTATCCAACGTGCAAAAATCTTTGTCGCATCCGTACAGCATTCCGCATCCCCAGTTCACTTTGAACGGCAGTAATTTGAAACATCCTGGGATATATATTAAGGAACCTTATAGAGAAATGAACGATAAAGACCTGGGATTGGGAACATCGGAGGAAAACTCGAGTGAGTCGTCCACTCACTCCCATAAAAAGCCGAGAGTGGAGATACAACCTTACAGGGAAGTATGAAGGAGTTCGGAGGTGGGTCATAAGCATCCTCACAACGACAGTTATGACTCGGTGGAGTTTTATAGGTCTAGAAATGAGGAGTTTGAGGATGACGAAAAGCCTCCCAGGTTCCACAATCAGAGGAGAGTGTCTCCGCGTAATGACTGTAGTAATAATAATAATAATAATCACTCTATTTCCCATCCTTGAGAAACATCCTCAAGGTTTCCTTGAACATTTTTTCCTAAGATTATCTAGAGCTTAAATTGTAGAGTTAATGTTTTGTTTCTGCAAATTAACCTAGTGAAAACCAATAAAAAAATCAGTTTTTTTTACTACCGAGCGTACAGTGCTCACTTTACACACTTGCAGGGGCTTATAAAGTTTCACTTTTTACGCACTAGTGCATGTATATCATCAATCACCCTGTATACATATATATATTATATATATGTATACATATATATATATATATATATATATAACTGTATCTATTAATCTTAATTTAACTCTTATCTTATTAATCTTATATATTATATATATATATATATATATATATATATAAGGCCATTTAATTTTCCGCCATCGAAACCGGACCACCCTGTATATATATATATATATATATATATATATATATATATATATATATATATACAGGGTGGTCCGGTTTCGATGGCGGAAAATTAAATGGCCGACGGAGAACGAAAAAATAATAAATTTGCTATTATAAATAATATTCGAAAAATGATTCGTTAAAAAATTACAGGGTGTCAAAATTCTAATTAAAAAAATATTTTTTTTTTATTTTTCGTAAACCACTTTAGATATTTTAATGAAATTTGACACGTTTAGACAGTTAATCAAGACGCATCTTTTTGTGCAAAAATTATTAATTTCATTCACCAGTGGCGTGAGTGCGGGCCGATCTTTATACAATTTTAATTAAAAAAATGATGCGCCACTGTTTTTTTTTTAATTTCTTTTTTTTATGAAATCCTTGTTTAATTTAAAATAAAAAACATCTTTTTACTTTTTGTCGTACGATACACTGTTTACGAGTAAAAAAATAAATTTTTATAAATGCTGATTTTTTTTATTAAACAAAAAATATGAAAATACTAAATTTAATTAAAGACTAAATTATTCTGTTGGGTTCTAAAAAAGACACAAGAATTTGGATTCCGAAATTCAAATAAATAATGAATATAATAATGCCGGCAAGAAGGCAATGCATGCATAAAACAAAAGACGGTTTGTTTGTATTTTATTATGGCAGTTAATTATTTAAGTAAGTCAAATTATTGCGTTGGTTAACTTATTAATTTTGCTATTGTTAACAGTGTTGTTAAAAGTATTGTGGAAAATGCGTTTTTCAAGTAATGAATACGCTGATATTCATTTTTGTTATGGATTTTGTGATGGAAATGTGGAAGCGGCAGTTCGTAAATATCGAAGACGGTATCTAAATAGAAGATTCCAGATGCTCGCGTGTTCATTAGAACACATCAAAATTTTAGGAACTTTGGTCTATGTGGTAATAATGAGCAATACCGAAACCAGAGAAATAATAATGAAAATCGTGTACTGCGCACTTTTGATAATAATCCAAGGCTGAGCTCTCGCAAGGCAGCTCAACAACTACAAATTCCTAAATCTCAAATATTGCGAACCTTACACGCTGACCATAGGTATGCATATCACCTACAGCCTGTTGAGGGTGTTTACACCCTGGTGATGCTGAAAAGAGAGTAAGATTTTGTCAGTGGCTTTTAAACCCAACAAAGGAAAATCCCGACTTTTTACACAAGATACTTTGGACGGATGAGTCTTGTTTTACAAGACGCGGAGTGATAAATTTTCATAACATTCATGTTTGGGCACAACAGAATCCTCATGCAATTCGGCCAAGATCGTTTCAAAATGAATTTTCCGTTAATGTTTGGTTGGGCGTTATTCGTGATAATGTTTGTGGTCCGCATTTCCTACCTCCAAGGCTAAACTCACAACTATTTCTAGAGTTTTTAAATAATAGTCTGCCGGACTATATTAAGGATTTACCCATTAATTTGAGACATGAAAGTTGGATACAACTGAATGGAGCCCCCCCACATTTTGGAATAGGTGTAAGAAACTGGCTTAATAATAATTACCTGGGGGAATGATATTAATGATCAAAATGGTATTGGACCAATACTCTAGCCACCCAGGTCATCGGATCTTAATCCACTAGATTTTTACGTTTGGGGAAACATTAAGGATAAAGTTTACGCTAATCCCGTATTTAACAGAGGAATTAATCTTAAGAATCCAGGAAGTATGTGGTACTGACTGCAATAAACTCCTTAATAACTCGGTGTAGAAAATGTATTGAGGTCGGTGGCTGCGTTTTGAACAACTTCTTTAATTATTAATTGTTTTTATTTTGTTATTGTTTTTAAACGAATTAAATGTGTTATCTTATGTGTTTTTATAAATCAGCATTTTTACTCGCAAACGGTGTGTCGTACGACAAAAAGTAAATAGATATTTTTTATTTTAAATTAAACAAGGATTTCATAAAAAAAGAAATTAAAAAAAACAGTGGCGCATCATTGTTTTAATTAAGATCGGCCCACACACACGCCACTGGTAAATAAAATTAATAATTTTTGCACAAAAAGATGCGTCTTCATTAACTGTCTAAAGGTGCCAAATTTGATTAAAATATCTACAGTGGATTAAGAAAAATAAAGAAAATTGATTTTTTTAATTAGAATTTTGATACCCTGTAATTTTTTAACGAATCATTTTTCGAATATTATTTATAATAGCAAACTTATTATTTTTTCGTTCTCCATCGGCCATTTAATTTTCCGCCATCGAAACCGGACCACCCTGTATATACAGTGCTTCTTTCATTTCAAAACGATCCACCCTTAATAACTTTCTAAAAAAAAAAAAAAAGTCAAACACGTCAAATTAAATATATAGGGGGACGTTTAATTATGCATTTACTTAAGGTCTGTCAATCACCTACTCACCTCCAGCTAACTTCACTTTAATATTTCAAATGGGAACCCCCATCGTGTGATACATCATAGTAAGCGTAAGATTCTCTATTCAACGGTACCAAAAAAAATGAAATCGGTAAATGTGTAAGCAAATAGTTAGCGAAATTGTCTAGAAATAATGAATATTTTATTTACGCCAAACTTTGGTATGTCAAATGGCTACCCCATGGTGTGAGACATTGTTTTAAAGGGCATTCATTATGCTATCAATGGTTGTAAAAAAAATAAAATTGATTGACCAAGAAGCAATTAAAGTGTAAATCGGTAGGGTAGAAAAACAAATTTAATTAGTTTAACAAATTTATTTTATTAAATGTTCAAAATACGCCGTTATTAGCAAGACAATAAAAAAGCCTATTTTTAAACTCCTCACGAACATTGGCAAGAGTCTGCCCGCAAATTTCTCTGCATTCTTGAAATATTCTATTTTCTAAATTCTCAATACTCTCAGGTGGGGTTTTATAAACTTTGCTTTTTAAGTAGCCCCAATGGTTATTTTCTTCTTCAGATCTACAAATTTACAGACAAAAATATAATATATACTTATTTTTGTAGGTTTACTTGTACAATGGATATTGGTTACAAGTATACTTACTACTATTGCTATTGTATTTTTCTAATCGTCTTAATTTTATTAGGTTTTTTTTGTTGTAAACACATAAAAACAGTTTTTAAATTGTTTTAATTATATTTCGATCAAAATTAAAACCTTGGAGTTATAATTAATGACAAAAATAAAAAAGATTACTAAAGAATTATATTAAACCTCAATATACTAAACACTATTATAAATTATTAAATCCACTTATTCAAAATATTTTACTACATTAATTGATCCTTTAAAAAATGTGTGATTTGAATATCGTTCAGTTTAGGAACAATTTTTAAATTAACAATATTAGGTATTTGATTAACAGATTACTAGAGAAAAGAAAATCTTGAAGAAGAATTTATGTATTTTAGAAGTTTATTTTATATTTATTTATTGTAATTATTTTCGATTTTATTATGTCTTAAATCATAAATACCCTTAGAATTAAAGAGCGGTATTATTTTGTGAATTGTTTGAGACATTCCTATTTAGTAAATTAGAATATATTACACTTAAATCTTCTATGTCTGTTCATTTATTGATACAATTTGGATCTGAATAAATATCCAAGAAATTTCTTTTAACCAGTTTAGGTTCTATATTTAAGATTTTTATTTTTTCATAACCAAAATTATGTCCAGTACTACTATTATGGTAGGCTAAAGCACATGAGTTATTTTTCAACCAATTCTGGATGTTTGACTAATATAATTTTTATTACAATTATTACACCGAATACTGTAAACGACGTTTTACTTCAACAATTTATCATCTTTATCTCTGAGTTTAGTTGATAGTGTACCAATCATTTTAAATTTTCTATTAGCAATCTATGTTAATAAGTTATCATCTGTCAATAACTTAATTACCTTAGGTGAAAAATTATTTATGTACGGAAAAAAGAAATAGCGAACACTGTGTTTAATTTCATTGTTAATTAGTTGGTTTGTTGTTAAACTTGTGCTATCTCGAATAAATATAGAAGGCTATGTCGAAGGCGTGCTAAAAATCAGTTTCTTTAAGAGGTTTTTTTGGATATGAGTTATTACATAACATATTGAAAAGTTTGTTGAGACTATCCCGCTTCAAAGATTCATGGCATATCCGCTCTATTTGGGCTTTTAAAGCTAATATTTTGTTTATTTTAATTTTTGTACTGTAGTTAGAAAAATAATTTATATATCGCCCAGAACTTGTTGGTTTTGTATACCAATCTAGTATTATTTGGTTGTTATCATTTCTTATGACTTTGGTGTCCAAAAAGGGTACACAATTATTATTTTCTTTTTCCACAGTAAATTGTATGAAGGGAATATAACTATTAAAAACCCTAAGAATCTCATCAATGCCACCCTCGGGTACAGCACAGATTGTGTCATCAACAAACTTTTTTAAGAAAGATAGTGAAAAAGAAAGTTTAGGAATATAACTTTTTAGTAAATTGTCCATTACATATTGTAAGTTAATAGGTAGGTGAAATAGTAGCTCCCCTAGGGGTACCTAGTATTTGTTTATAACATTTATTATCAAATTTAAAATAGTTAGTGTCAAAAATAAATTTTAAAATAGGTAAAAAAATTAATAAGACTGATACTAGTTTGTTCAGAAATTACATTCCACTATTCTCTGATACTAATCTCTGCCAATTCGCAAGGAATATTGCTAAATAGAGTCCTAGATTATTTAACATCTAGACTTACAAGTACATGATTGTTATACTATACTTTGCTGTTCGAAGCATCGATAGAAGAGATTATGGGTCTTAGAGCAAGTTGAGAATAATAAAAAGTGGTAAGCCATAAAATTTAGGTGAGGTTTATTTGTAAAATCTTAGATTATATACAGGGTGTCCCGAAAGTAATGGGACATAGAACAATAGTAGATTCCTTATATCAAAATAATGTGATTGAGGTCAACTTG
Organism: Anthonomus grandis grandis; assembly: GCF_022605725.1. Lineage (NCBI taxonomy): Eukaryota > Metazoa > Arthropoda > Insecta > Coleoptera > Curculionidae > Anthonomus > Anthonomus grandis. Next base: position 4,295,561 of record NC_065562.1, on the reverse strand, counting down.
CCTTATCTTAACTTTAATAGTAACCGAAATACAGGGTGTCAAAGTATTATATGATTTATTGTTTTTTTTCTCATAGTTCCTGAATCAATTATCATACTAACATGAAACTGAAAACATACGAGTATTTTAAAAAGAAAAATAAAATTTCATATACAGTTTTCGTTAAAGGACGCAACGATCTTGCGTTAGTTTTTACTTTTTTAGAACACCTAACTTTTTTTCAGCCCCGTATATCGGTTTAAAAAGTATTGAAATACATTTAGTTTTTTTAATTTTACATAAAAAATGTATACCTTATTAAAGGCGCTAGGAGCAACTATTATTGACATAATCACCATTTTTGAAAAAAAAAAATAAAATTACATTTATTTACTACTTTATTTAAATCGCATCCTTGGCAGTTGGCGTTGGAGACAAGTGTTTGTATTATTTATGTCAAACTTTTTGAATGTTATATAAAACTCTTAAAACGAGTAAAAAAGTTTTTCTCTAAAGTTTAATCAGTAATGCCTAGGCATAATTTGTTTACCAATTTGGAGATGCGTGATATGCTTTGTGTTTAGGCGCAAGTAAATTTTAATGGACGGCATGCAAGAAGCAGGTATCAGGAAATATTTCCAGATAGACAACAACCAAACCATTATTCAGTTAAATTATTCCAAAGAATTTATAGCCGACTAGGAGAAACTGGCCAAAAATGCCTGTTTTGGGCCGCCAAAAAAATATTTCCCAAGAAGAGGAAGAAGAAATTTTAGTCCGCGTACCAGAAAATCCCGGGTTAAGTACTAGGTGAATAGCGGCAGCTACGGGTGTAAGCAAATCATGTATTGGTGAAGTACTTCAGAAAGAAGGCTATCCATACCACTCTACACTAGTTCAGCATTTGATCCCACCAGATTGCCAGCCAGAATGCAGTTTTGTCGTCAGTTTAAAAATATGCAAAACGCAGATCCAATGCTTATCTCAGACGAGGGTACATTTACTAGACGCAGCGTATTTAACTTTAGAAGTGCTGATATGTGGGATATTGAAAACCCCCATTCAGTTGTCAGTCATCATTTCAGCATGAATTTTAAGTTAACATTTGGTGTGGTATTATTGTAAACCATATAATAGGCCCCCACAAACAACCATCTAATTTGAACAGAGACTCGTACTTTACGAAACGAACTTGGAGGACTTTTAAAAGATATACCAATAAATGTTAGGCAGAACATATATTTTATGCAAGATTTTTCTAGACAGGTAAGCAATTACCTTGATGAACAATATCCCGAACGTTGGATTGGCCGTGGAGGACCTTTGCTTTGGCCTGTGCGTAGTCCAGACCTAAACCCGATGGACTTTTGTATTTGGGGATATTTGAAATCAATTGTTTATGATAGTCCTATAAATCATCTAAATGAACTAAATGTAAAAATTGTAAATTCTGTAAATATGTTAAAAAATAATGAGGATCCTTTTTTTAAAATACGGCAGTAATTTGTTAAACGTATTTCAAAATGCATTGAAGTTATTGGAGGGCATTTTAAATAGTTGTTATAGTAGCGGTATTTGTATGTTTCTTTGTTTATTATTGTTTTTGGTATATTTGTTTGAAAATAAAATATAAAAAAAATTAATAAATATCATTTACATGGTATGATATATGAACTAACAAAAAAGTCGTAATATTTTTTTTTATTTAGTAACTATTCTAATTTTACATAAATATCAATAATCTTAGGTATTAACTTTATTTTATTTAGGATTGCATTGCTGAAAATCTAGTAAATTTAAGTCATTCACATATTATGAAAATCTAAAAGTGTGATTATTTCAAAAATGGTTGCTTCTGGCGACTTTAATAAGGTACATATATTTTTTATGTAATATTAAAAAAGGGAAATATTTTGTAAATTTTCAAACCAATACACGGCGCTGCAATAAAGTATGGGGATTTAAAAAAGTAAAAACTAACGCAACCAGCGCCCTCTACCGAAAACACAAAAACTGTATAGGAAAGTTTATTTTTCTTTTTAAAAGACTTGTAGGTTCTAAATTTCATGTCAGTATGTAATTTGGTTCAGGACCTGTGAAAGAAACGATATGAGAAAAAAACGATAAATCAAATAATACTTTGAAACCCTATATTTCAGTTACTATTAAAGTTAGGATAAGGCAAGTTGACCTCAATCACATTATTTTGATGTAAGGAATCTACTGTTGTTCTATGTCCCATTACTCATTACTTTCGGGACACCCTGTATTATATATATACAGTGCTTTCATTTCAAAACGATCCACCCTTCATTACTTTCTAAAAAAAAAAAAAAAAAAAACACGTCAAATTAGATATATAGGGGGATGTTTAATTATGCATTTACTGAAGTTCTGTCAATCACCTCCTCACCTCCAGCTAACCTCACTTTAATATGTCAAATAAGAACCCCCATCGTGTGATCCATCATAGTAAGGAGCGTAAAATTCTCTATTCAACGGTACCAAAAAAAAAATGAAATCGGTAAATAGTTAGCAAAAATGTCTAGAAATAATGAATATTTTATTTACGCCAAACTTTGGTATGTCAAATGGCTACCCCATGGTGTGATACATTATTTTAAAGGGCATTCATTATGCTATAAATAGTTGTAAAAAAAAATAAAATTGATTGACCAAGAAGCAATTAAAGTGTAAATCGGTAGGTACAAATTTAATTAGTTTAACAAATTTATTTTATTAAATATTCAAAATGCGCGCCGTTATTAGCAAGACAATAAAAAAGCCTATTTTTAAACTCCTTACGAACATTGGCAAGGGTCTGCCCGTTAATTTCTCTGCATTCTTGAAATATTCTATTTTTTAAATTCTCAATATCCTCAGGTGGGGTTTTATATACTTTGCTTTTTAAGTAGCCCCAAAGAAAAAAGTCCTCCTGCCAATCCACTTTTCTCGAAAATTTTCATCAAGCCACTCTCGAACTACCAAAGTGTAGTGCGCGGGAGCTCCATCCTGCTGAAAATTATTAATATATGATATTAGGTATGGCCTTCCTGAAAAACATGCGGATTTTCATTATCCCAGTTACTAAAATTATGTCCGTTCACCAGGCCATTTAAAAAAAAGGTCGATTCGTCACTGAAGCAAATGTTCTTAAATAAATGGGGATCGTCGTCAATTCGCTGGCACATCACTTCACAAAATTGTATTCTCCTATCAGAAATCATCTTCTCCGGGTTCATGAAGAATATGAATTTTATAAGGAAAGAACTTATTTTTTTTTAAACTTTATGTACGGAACCAGTGGAAATATTTGTTAGTTTTGCGGCCTTTTGTATAGACAAAGTTGGATCCATAGCAAATTGTCCTAGTACTTCAACTTGACATGCTTCATCGACAACTCTATTTTTATATTTTTTCTTATCGCAAATCGATCCCGTCTCTTCAAATTTTCGTATCAATTTTAATACGTATTTATGGCTCACGTTTTTATCTTGATACCTTTCATTAAATGCTCTCGCGGTTCTGCGAGCACACCGATCTTGAGCTCCATAAAGGAAAATATTTCTATTCTTTCGGCTAGCGTATACACCATTTTATTAACTCACTGTTTTAACTAAAATTGAAAAATTGCACGCGTCAAACTGACAGTTTTAACAATATTAAATCGCCTGCTTTTTAAACGCCTTAAAAATGTAAGGTATTGCAGTGTTTTTTTGTACCTATTAGGTAGGATTCGCAAAAAATATAAGTAAAATAAATACACATACAAAGTTATAAGACTGCAAAGATTTTTGCAAAAAATTTGAAGACACTCTTTTTTCTCGCAAATAACGGTACACATTCTTTACTTAAAAAAATAAATAGTTTGTTTGAACTTAATGTACTGTTTGTTACCACACATTTTAACTTCTAAATTACTTGTATTTTTTTTTTTGATGATCTATTATAAAAAATGTAAAAATTTTAAAATGATGTAGGTACCACACTAAAAGTATTCATTTAAAATACCAAAGTTTGGCGTAAATAAAATATTCATTATTTCTAGACATTTTCGCTAACTACTTGCTTACACATTTACTGATTTCATTTTTTTTGGTACCGTTGAATAGAGAATTTTACGCTGCTTACTATGATGTGTCACACGATGGGGGTTCCCATTTGACATATTAAAATGAGGTTAGCTGGAGGTGAGGAGGTGATTGACAGAACTTCAGTAAATGCATAATTAAACGTCCCCCTGTATATCTAATTTGACGTGTTTTTTTTTTATGAAAGTTATTAATGGTGGATCGTTTTGAAATGAAAGCACTATACTATAAACTACATCATCAAAAAATATCATAAACTGTAATTTTCCATCAAATTCCAATATCTGATTAAATCCTGTTTTTTTTTCTGGCATTTTAAAGTCTATAGTAAAAACTGTATAATAACTCCGTTACTTTCATATCTTCCTTTTTACATATTTTCGTTATTTTTCTCTTGGGATAGAAAGGGCATCGCCCTTTTGTTTAAGAAATGTCGCATTGCTTTCTATTAATGCAATAATATACGAAGAGATATACCTACATATATATTTTTTTGAATAACTTAATATAGCGATATTGCATTGGTTTTTCTAGGTTCAGTATGTTATTCAGTAGAAACAAATTGTGTAAAAAACTTTAAACAATCGTGCAGACTTAATTCCGGATAGGTGCCTTATTAGAGACAGTTTGAATGTAGTGCATCCTCAATATGGTGTTTTAATATTTAGTTTTTAGGAAAAAAATTATTACCTTATAATGAATTGCTTCATTTTAGTTTAAAGAATCGACACTTTATATTTTAGGTTTGTAAAAATTTTTTTACTTTTTTTTCTAATAGATTTTTGTACATAAAAATTTGCTTATGAATAAATTAGGGTAGAATGTGCAAATGGCGGTCACCAAGAAAAATATTTCATATAAATTATATGAAAACCTCTAAAATAATGCCAACAATTTTATTAGTTATATTTAAAATCAACAAACACACAATCAACACATAAAAAATATAATAAATATATATTTCGGTGTGGCTTGATGTTCTAGCCAGGCTCAACATTAATGATAAATGTAAGTTGACCTGCAACATAGTTTAAAATGAAGACACAAAAAGTTCCTTTCGATCTATGTCCTTTTTCTGGTTTAATTTCCTTAAATTTTTAGCAAGATACTTTAGATGCCTGAATTTCAAAATTGCTTTTAAGATAGGCAATAATTTAAGAAATCAGTGGGTGGGTGTAGTGGATTAACCAAGCATGTTTGCTAAAGGGTTTGCTCGTTAAAGTGTAGGGCGTGTAACGCGGTATACATTGGCCATGGTAGAAAAATCTACACGCACTAATAAACACAGTGTGTTTTGAAAAATATAAAAATGTCGAGGTTAATGACACAATGTCAGAGTTTCCTAACGATTTACTAGCCTCTACTCATAATCTTCCTCCAAAGGTTGGGCCTAAAATATTTCATGAATGTCTCACAGGTAAAAAGCTTAATTTACTGAAGAAAATGGAAATTACGCAAACTAAAAAGAGTTATATTGTCATGTCTATCAATGATGTATTTATCTTTGATCCAAATCTCCCTTTTAGTCAAAGTCAAAATCTTCACCTTACGATTGTATGATATAAAGTTAAAATAATTTAATATCAGTGTCGAGATAGTCTACGTGAAGATTAAATATACAAGATGACTCACAAAAACATATGACGTCATCAATATTTTTTTTAAATGGAAACCATTTTTTAATGCAGAATCAAAAAGAACGCATTTTTTTACAAAGGATATGGTACAAATGAATATTAGTTAACAACCTGACAATAACCAAGCCGATTTAAAAATTCTTTTTGAATGTTGTCAATGACATCTAGAGTAATATTTCTAAATTCACGGCGCATTTGTTCTTTTAAATCTTCTAAACTCGCTGGTTTAGTGACATACACTTCACTTTAGGTATCCTCATAAAAAGTAATTGAGAGGAGTGAAATCTGACGATCTGCGTGGCCATTCAATGAATTCTCGTCTACCTATTCAACGATTTGAAAAAACTTTATCTAGATAAATGCCGCCTTTTAAAAACCTAAAACGCCCGTTTGAAATTTCAAAAATTCCTAATACTTATAAATATTTGGAAAAACCGAATATTCGCGATTTAATTTTTGTTTTTTTGCGACTCTATTTAAATAGATATAACAAAAGTTATATCTATTCTTTAAAAATAACACAATTAAAGCAAATATTCAAATAGTAATCCGCCAGCTTGGATGCATTTTCGTGTTAGACTGTGAATTTTATGGATCGCACGCTGAATAGTCCTTGCGGGGATATCCCCCTGATATCCCTTGTTAGGTCTTGACTTAAGCCTTTAAGATTTTGTGGCGTATTTTGAAAAAGACGATTTTGAATAAATCCCCAAAGAAACTAATCTAAAGGGTTTAGGTCGGGGCTTCTAGCAAGCCAACGTACGGGTCCTTGGTTTCCAATCCATTTGTTACATAATAGGTAGTTGTTATACAATAATTCATTTAATAAATTAGTGACGCATCGTCCATTATGAGGTAGTGCACCGTTCTGTTGCTACCATAGTTGACATAATACATTTAAAGGTCCTTCCATTAAGGAATCCATTATATTGATCCTTATTAATTCTGCATATCTTTCGGAAGTTACATTTCCTTTACGAAAAAACGGGCCAATAATTTTATTGTGCCACATACGGACCCATATATGAAATGATAGTGTTCATTATGTTTATTTAATAGTCCATTTGTTGAAAAACTGCATTCAACTGTCGCTTTAATTTCATTTAGTAAATCGGCATCTTCATCGTTGCATTTATCTTGCAACCAGTAACAAAGTTCTGTTTGTGAAAAAAAGTGTCTCTCAGCATCGCCAGGTCTTAGTGTTTGACTAATATGAATTTTGTAAAGTTTATATCTACGATTATGTAAGGTTCTTGAAACTGTCAATCGCGGTAGTGCCACTTCGTCTGAGAAAACTCTAATTGAAGCTCGAGGATTATTATTTGCCTTAAAAATAATTTAAAATGATTTATTTTACTTTCTACTCTGCAATGGTTTTGAAAACTTACAGTGTGTTGTTCCTCTTCGGGATCGACGTCTTCCATATATAATTATAATATATAATCCTTGGTAACAAAACTTCCATATTGAGCTAAATTATTGTTAATATTAGCAAAATAAGTGTAATGCGGCTGTCGTCTTTCTGGATAATTTTTGAAATTCGATGCCACATATAATAAATCCTTATCATGTCTCTTTTTTCTTCAGAAGAAAAAAGCATTTTGGTTAAATACGCAATAATGACTAGAGAAACGAACAGTGAACTGTCAAAATATTTAATAGCTTAAAAGTAAAAAAATAAACAATGATCGTCAATGTGCACGACGCACCGCCACTTCGATTTCTTTCTACATATTTATCTCAGGGCGTCAGATTTGAAGAATGCTACTTTAATTATTGTATTATTTATGTTAGATTTTAAGTTAATTAATTCTTCTATTTCAAATAAAACACAACAAATTGCCTTAAATTGCTTTTATTACACGATTTTATCAAGTCAAGAGCGTGCTGACTGCTGACTTCGCAAAATCTAACCAAATCAAAAATTGAATTAAATACAACCTAAACTTAATCTTGGCTTCAATGGGTTGCCGAGACAGCGATTTACGGATGGCATCATCATCGAGAGTGGGAATCCTTATACTAAAGCTAACATCTATTATATAAATTTTTTTGTTGTTATTGTAAAGAAAAGGTTTTTATTCCTATTAAAAATATATTTTTTGTTTTTCTCTTTAACACATGAGTCCTTATCCCTAACGGAAATATCCATTAATATAAAATTTTTGAATAGGTGGGATACATGATTAGTTTAGGAACATAAGAGGCTCTTAAAATCCGTAATAAAAAATCCATGGCGGTATATATTATTTTAAAACAAGCTTGATGATGACAGCTCAAATTTAAAAAGTCAGATTAAAAATCTCACGACTCCAATTTGTAAAATAGAGAAACTAGCAATGGGAATTAGTAGAGAATGTATTTTGTAATATCTATTCAAATAGAGTCGTAAACAAATAAAAATAATATCTCGAATATTTGATTTTTTACAAATATCTTCGGAAGTATTCGGAATTTTTGAAATTTCAAAAAGGCGTTTTATTAAGCACCAAATTGCGCAACTTTGCCTCAATTTAACCGACCTCGCATCTCATCTAGTTTACGAGATCCTCACCATTACTATGAGCCTCACCATTGGAGGCTCAAATTTGGGACTCCCTGTACAGGTTGCCGCAACTCTATTTACACACAATTTTTTTTCACCCCTGATATGATATGAAAAAAAGTTAAAATAAAAAGGGTTTGTTTGGAAATACCTACTAATTTTGTTAATAGTATTGGTAAATGTACCGGGTGTACAACTAAGAGAGGTCCCCGGCCATATCTGAGTAACTACTAATCGCACAGCGTAGAGTAAAACATATTTCTGATAAAATTGCTGAAATTGCTGGAAATTATTTATAATGTCGTTTGGAATTACGTTTGGCATTTTTAAAAACTTAAATGATTTCAAAATCTGTCTTCGACGTTACATTTAACATCGATCATAAACGTTTTATTATGCTCCCGAAAATATTTATCAAATTCATTTGTTTCCCAAGCTTTCTATTGACTATGTGACGCAATAATGCCAGTGCGGCGACAGATTTCATTGTTCAAAAACATTTTAATTTATGATTTCGGAATAAAATAAGATATCGAGTTGCGGGTTGCACCAGTTTCTATGTTTTTTCATGCTCTTTTAGCCTAAATTAAAAAAATTACATCGTTGTATTTAATATTTGCCAGAAAATCGCTGAAAAAGACCAAAATAAAACAAACCGCCCTCTAGCGCTCAACAAAACAACTAAGTCGGCTAAGTAATTATACCACATAAAAGCCTGATAATTTTTCTTAAAAACAAAAGTAAGCTCGTTAAAATTGGTTAGGCCAATCAAAAGTTATCAAAAATTTTAGATATAAATATTCAACCCTTCCCCCACCTATTACTTGACAGATTAAAAAAAAAAGTTTAAAATAAAAAATGTTTAGAATTTATCATACTTTAAAATGGCATCATTCTTCTATAGGATTTACTTTGAATATTTTCAATAAAACCAATTTTTTCTATTTCAATGTTGTATTACGCCCCCTAGCGGTCATCGTACGAACTTGTAAATAATTTCCAACGATTTCTCTTTACCGCTTATAAGAAATATTTTTTTCCCTCTGCTGTGGGATGACTAGTTACTGAGATATGGCCGGCGACCTCTCTTAGTAGTACACCCGGTACATAGTGGCTCAAAACAAAGTTGTCATTATAAAGTAAAGTTTTTTTAAATGTAACGCCCTATATTTTTACTCTTTATTTAGTTCTACATCAAAAATATATTATACATTATATGTCAAATATTCAAAACAGACCCCACAGTTCAACCATTTTAGAAGCAATAATAGTTCTAATTTTAGACAACTTTTACCATCCCCACCCCCAAATAGACCAAATAATTTTAACCCCCGAGGTAATTCAATTATTAGAAGAAATTAACCTGAACTCATGGACACAAGTTCTGAAAACACTGTTATCCATAATAATTTAGAATATCCATACTCCGACCCTGGACATTCCGAATATAATTATTATGCTTCTAATAATTAAGATCAGTTTAATGACTCCTATTATAATAAGTCTTATAATTATACCGATTTTGACTATAACAGCGAATTCTTGTCGCCATCCGCAGACAATGCCTTCGCAGAAACACAATTCGTTGACCGTCAGAGTCGATCGAAATTTTCACAAATTTTTTCTCCTCTTCGTGAATCTAATTTTAAAGTTCAAATGCACAAGCCTGAATTTCTCCGAAAAGAAGTACAATATCTAGGTCATGTAGTAGCATCCGATAGAGCCGAAGCAAATCCAGATAAAATATCTGCAATTCAGAAATATCCAATTCCGAAAAGTTCAAAAGAAATAAAAGCCTTTTTAGGTCTTCTAGGCTATTACAGATGTTTTGTTCGTGATTCGCGATTCAAAAATTACCAAGCTCGTGACATCCTGGTTCAATAAAAACGCAAAAGGGGTCCATTCCCCAGAATTCGTCAAATCGTTTGGGCATTGTAAGCAACTCTTAATTAATGCCCCTATACTCCAATATCCAGATTTCGAAAAACCTTTTGTTCTCACCACAGACGCAAGTAATTTTGCAATAGGAGCCGATTTGGCCCAAGACAACGTTTCAAATGATAAGCAACGTATTTTAAATTATAGTCAATATTCCACAATTGAAAAAGAACTTCTAGCCATTGTTTGGGCATGCAAATATTTTCGCCCCTATCTTTTTGGGAAAAGATTTAAAATCTACTGAGTGACCATCGTCCTCTTGTTTGGCTTTTTAGTCTCAAAGAACCAAATAGTAGCTCTCAGATAACCTTATTAGATAGATGGCATTTCGAGCTCGAAGTATTTGATTACTAGATTGTTTATTAAAAAGGCAATCAAAATACCAATGCCGATGCACTTTCTAGGTTCAAAATTAATGCTCTAAAGAATAAAAGCATCATAAATAATCCTGGTAATGTTAATACCGATATCCAAGTTTTTTTACGAAATATGGCTGAAAATTCCTTTAAAATATATAATAATCCAACGAATTTTGCCCACTCTTACCCAACCGAATCTCAATACTTTGACCCACAACCGTCAACAAGCTCATTTAACCCTAATACCACAAATAATAGATAATACACCAAAAACTTTGGCAACGCCGCATTTATGCCGTGACCCCGATAATCTTGATAATGGAATAAAAATATTGGATGATATTGTAATTAATAAACCAAATCAAATACTAATCTCAAGAAATTCATTTAACAGATTAGAGGTAATTCATGAAAAGTTTGAGCACCTAAAACTTCTATTAGTGAAAATCCCTAAATCAAATGAACAACTAATTTTTGATTTATTAAAAAATTACACTGCCGAAAATAAAACTATCCTACTTACTTACTACTACATTTATTACTACCATTTTTATTTTTATGATGACTCACTCTATTTAGATTTTAACAGAGTTTAGTTAAAAAATTTCTATGGTTCTAGATTAAAATTAATCAAATGCACAACGATTTTTAATAATGATTAAAAATTCGACCAAAAAAAACGATAGCCAAATATGTTAGCTTACTAAATATTCTACAACAAAGCCTGCACCTGTTGTTTTAGCGGAAACAACAGGAAACCATTTTGAAGTTATTAATATTGACGCATTTAAATTTGACAGTCCGGATTTTCTAACATTAATCGACCCATTTACAAAATTAGGACAAGCAATTCCAATTTTTTTTGAAAAACTGCTATTTAAATATCTAATGCCCTTATAAAATATTTTTCATTTTACAATAATTGATTAATGAATTACGCAATTATTGCTTACAATAATTCTATACATTCAGCAACAAAATTCACCCCCTTTGAACTGACACTTGGTCACATAAAAAACAGAGACCCTTGCGACATTTTTGACCCCAATTTTCATAACGATTATGTCAACAATCATAAAGAAAAAGTTAAACGTATTTACCAAACGCCGACCAAATCGATCAAAATAAAAGAAAAATTGTCGAAAAACATAACATTTAAACTAGGCCAACGATTTTGCAACTGCTTTAACATAATAAAGTGAAAGTAAAAAATAAACAGACACAACTATTCATGTAAAAGAATTAAGAACTCCCCTTTTGTTACAGAATCCTCACACTCGCCGGAGCAGAATTAAACAAAATATTTCATAACTTCAACCAAAATTCTGGTCTACTATCATTTAAACTTGATAGTGCCCAAAATACAGCCGACTAATTGGTCTTTTGTACAAATTCTTGATGTTAGTGACATTATTCGGGAAACAAAATATTTAGAATTAACGTTTCAAAAATTAAAAAATTCTTTGCAAAACTTCTGATATCAACTCCTTTTTAAACTCCTTTCATCTTGTAGACTCTAAAAACAAAAGTTATAGAACAAATTAATTCCCTCTTCAATAAGGGCAGCAAACAAGGAGTTATTAATAGATTAGGTTCTATATAGTGAAATCTATAACTGGTAATCTTGCCCAAGAAGATGCTAAAATATGACAAAGCAATACAAGAAATCTAATTATTAGAAAGTTTCGAATAAGCAAATAACTATAGCTCAAAAATCTATTGCACACTTTGAAAATATAAGTAAAAATGTATCACATAAGCAGCGAATCTTAGAGAAAACTTAAAATTGGTGGTTAAACAAATAAATATAAATAATACATTTGGATTATTTATACGTATTTACGTTTTTTTTTTTTAAGTGAAATACTGGTCTCACAAGTCACAAGTAATAAATGCATGTCAACATTTTTACAATATCTTGGATAACATCAAAATAGCGATAACATTTCCAAAACTTAGTGTTGTTCATAGTATTCCACAATTATCGATCCAAAAGAACTTTTAAATGAAATTAAATTAATTGGCCCTAATTTAAGTAAAACGAAATTGCCATTTGCATACAAAGGAAAATAAAATATTTCTAAATACCTATTGAAGAGCTCGAAAATTATGTAATATATCGCCTCTATCGTCTCCCCGTACCCTTAAATTCCATGTTTTAACTAATTATCCCTCAAAGCCAATAACTTATCCTTAATGAACATTCATATGTACTGTTCAATACCAAATGTTCAGAGGTATTAAATGAAATCTACCTTTGCAAAGAAAACAGCTCTTTTACCATCTCTTAGAATCCGCCATGCGCGGTGCAGATGCTACTCGCACCACCCTTCTAAAGAAACAAATTCTGCTCAAACTACACTATATTCAAACCACCCTTCAAATTGCCGAGTCATCCAGACCCAGGTTGAGACGTTCAAGATCCAGAAGATGGAACGAGAAATAGAGATCGATCCCCGTATGTATTTACGGTTTTTCCACGACACCCCGATAAAGATAGGCAAGTTCGGAGCGGATAACACGGTGAAATAGACGAAGATACGAGACTCTCTCGATGCTGCTGGGATTGAATTGTGGACGGGCCGGAAAGATTAGCTAGTGAAACAGAGTCGCACGCTCAAAAATAGGAAATGCAATTATTTTATACTTGTTATTATCGTTATTTTAAATTTTTCTTCAAATAAACGAATATAAGTAGAATATTAACTTGTATTGCGATCTATTATTTATAAACGTCATTTTTTACTTGATATTATACAGGGTGCGGCACAAAGAGCGAACGTTTTTAGGACAGGTAGCGATTGGCCAATAGAGAAGGGAGCGGTGTGCGTCAGATTACATTCGGTGCCTTGACTCGCATTTTAATTCAATTCCGATTCCGCTTGATAGGTCCTCATTTTTTTTAAAGAAAATGGGGTTACCGTTTCAGTAACGTCTGAACATTAGGTTAATATGGTAAACACCGTCTTTATCGCCGAGTTAGAAAGAAGACGTATTGACCGTGACTGTTTGGTTTCAGCAAGATGGAGCCACAGCATACACCGACAGGGCATCTATGGCTGTTCTTCGTCCTTTGTTTGCCAACCATTTAATTTCCGGATTTTGTGACGTTTTATGGCCTCCTTGGTCCTCCCCGGACGTGTACATGTGTGATTTCTTTTTATAGGGGTACCTCAAGTCTCGCGTCTATAAAAAATCCTCGTACATTAGATGAATTGAAAGATGCAATCTGCCAAAAAATTAGTGAAATCAATAAAGATTTGTTACAAAAAGTCGAGGCTAGTTTCCGCGAACGCCTTCAAAAATGTGTCGATGGAAACGGTCACCATATGCCTGATATTCTTTTCCACAACTGAAAATCCATATGGGTATTATCAAATGCTATGTCTTTGTGTATGTTGGTCTACCAATTAATTTTCCCTAAAGCAAAAACTAATGATTTTATGATTATTTCAAAAATATCCTATTCCTCCGCCGCACCCTGTATATTATACGGCGTGTTACAAATTCCTAGCTCACTATCGGGATCTCGGTAAATATAAAAGATAAGATGGTTAAATTTAGGGCAAAGTTGCGCATTTTTGAGCCTAAAAATGTGCAATTTAAAAATTTGTATAAAATATATTTAAATTTATATTTTTTGTTGGAGCGCTATTAGATCACCCCTTTTTGTACGTGGAAATAATGTCTCTAAGAATTTCTTAAGATGCGTGCCATAATATATAGGTCTGTATATGGTATAGGTCTGCATATGTTATAACAATTTTAAATTCTGTCAGTGTGTTTTAATTAGCATGGTGCAGACTTGGCTCACCCTAAAATCGGTTTAGCGTTTATATTATACTGTAGTTCTTGTTGTTATTCTATTTGTTATATACTGTTGATGTTTTATTTTATTTACTTTCGTCTGAACTTTTGAAGAATAAAGATATCATTTTTGTGGCCTTTTGATACTAGTGATAATGAATCGAATAGTTGTGGTAAATATCTTTACGTTTTTCATAATGTGTTAGTTTATGACCGTTTAACCGATCAAATTTTAAGAGAGTTTCATTTCTTATTACCCCTTCCTTCTTATACTATACGTCTTATTACTCTATTATTACTCTTACTACTATTACTATTTCGTAACACGTGTCATTTTCGACCTGAATATATTTTAAACCTGAATTATAATTTTTAGATATAATATACGTTAAAAGATATATTGTTAATATTTGCTTAATAAAACAAAATACAGTACTATTACAGTACAGTAAGATAAAAATTAAAGGTTAAATAGTATTGACATTAAAATTAAATCAATAACAGACCCGATTTTGGGTCTCTTATTGGCTGATAGCAATCACGTGGTCCCAACGGATCCGTAATTACGTACTAATAGCCGGCCACACACACAGAGACTTCTCTCGAGATTTAATCCGTCGCGGTTCAAGTCATATGTTTTTGGCGGACTTGGTATGTCAGAGGTAAAAACTTTCGTTACCACTAACGTAAAGACATATTTATGAACAAATCTGATAGACTTAATATGTTGCAGACAAAACCGTATGTTAGTGGATATAATATGTACCGGGTGTCCAAATAAGAAAGGACGCCGGCTGTATCTCGGAAACTATTCATCGCACAACGCTGAAAAAAAAAATTCTTAAAAAAAGTGGTAAAAAAAAAATGGCTGCAAAATATTTACAAGTTCCAAGACTACCACAAGAGGGCGTAACTGCACAGTAATTTCAAAAAATTCAAATTTCGTCTAAAACAGCCAGTATTAGGTACCATTTTGAAAACATCAGAATAATCTTCATTAAGCTTGCCTCAATTTGGCTAAAGAATTTTCTTCATATCTCCAATGAGAAGGGTGGGGGAAGATCATAAATAATGCAACTTTTTAATCGCCCTGTACTCAGATTCTTTATTAAAAATAATTCAAGTGGGTACTCGTTTCAAAGGAAATTCAAAATGCACCTGTCAATGTCACTTTGTTTTCAGTGAAGTCGTCAGAGGGCGTTGTTTAACAGAGACTGGGTTTTTAGAGATTTTCTCTAAAAAGTTAAATGCATTGATATGATTTTTTCACTTCGGTTTCGAAGACTTAAAACATACTAACAAACCAGTGAAAACCGCGTTTCGATATCTCCATTTGTTTTCGAGTAATTTTAAAATAACCTAGTTTTCAAATTTTAAATATAAGTACCTATAATTCATTTAACAAATGATTCAGAATTAGCAGGAATTGACAGATTAGATAAGTCGGAATAAGTTTGTCTCAGCGTTTTTACATATATTGAGTCGCATTAATATACAGGGTGATTCACGGTAGATGGCCTATTAGACGTTTTAGGCGAATGGCAACGCCGACCAATCTGAAAAAAAAACGTTACAAAAATTAAACTCCCCCGACTTGATAACAGTTTATTTCAAATGCAATCAGAACTCAACGGATGCCTCTAGAATAATATACAGATCGTGTTTTCGATCGTTACTTATAGGAAACCGCATAGAGGCGAAATTTTGCAACGTCGCGCGTGTACGAGTGCCTGCGACAGAGCACCGCCCCGGCCGGCCCGAGGACGGGATTAGTAAAGATCCGACTCTCGTGGGAGCTGCGTCGTTTGGCGACAAAATGTCCCAAAATATTACGCGATTTATTCTAATGCGGGTTTTACAGACATGAAAATGTGTAAAACCCGCATAGAATTGTAATCTTAAAATGTTTAATATGCTGTGTTTTGCATAATTAAAATTAAAGCGTTATTCTAATTCAAAATAAAATATCAACTCTGATAAAAATATAATAAAAAATCAGAAATAAAACTCTAATAAACAAACTTAACATATCATTTTTTAAATAAAAGGCTCAAATAAACCGCCTTCTTTCGCTAAACAAAAACTTAACCTATCGCAAAAGCTATTTCGCACCTCCAAAAGAGTTTCAGGTAAAATGGAATTGGCACCTTCGACAATTTTATTTCGCTGCTCTAAATTTGTTGGCCTACTAAATTCATGCTTGTAAATGGTCTGCTTAAGGTAATCCCACAAATAAAAATCATTTGGAGACCAATCTGGAGATCTAGGAGGCCATTTAATATCGCCAGTCCCACTAATAAGGCAGTTAGGAAAAGTATTTGTTAAAAATTCTTTTACCCTAGCCGCCTTATGAGCAGGACAGCCATCTTGCTGAAAATAAACCGATCCCAGGTCTACATCAGGTAGGATTTGAATGGCAGGAAGAACTTGGTTTTGCAGCAACTCAAAGTACTTTTGGGCGTTTAAAGTGCCATCAATAAGAAATGGCCTATAACATTGTCGCCCAAAATACCTGCACAAACATTCAATTTCTGAGGATACTGAGTACAAAACTGAAAACTTCTGTGCTCGTTTTCCTGATACCAATAACGAACAATGTAAGGATTGTGTTTGCCATGTAATGGAAAAGAAGATTCATCAGAAAACAAAATATTTTTTAAAAAATATTCGTTTTCATTTGCCTTTTCCATCATAAGTTTCACAAAATTCCATTCTTCGCCACTGGTCTTCAGGAAATATTTCCCGAGTTTTTGAATACTTGAAACATTTGTATCCATATTTTTTCCAGATACGAGCAGTTTTATTGCTCATTTCCAGTTCCTCTCCAACACTTCTAGTGGACCGTGTCGAATCAAGTTCTAGGGTACTGCAAACCATTTCTTCCCGCCGTTCTATATCCTGGACCACTTCAACAGGTGGTTCTTGATGATTTGTGTGGCATTTTTTACAATCTTGAAGACAAAAAGATGTCTCAAAAATTTGTAACCACATTTAAGACCGTTTTTTCACAGGAAATCGGTCTATTCTCAAATGTCACTGAAAACAAATCTACATTGTACTGCCAAATTGCCTCCATAAAACCATTTAATTAGTTGAACTTTTTCGGAAGGGGTATAAACAGCCATAGTGAAAAAAACACGAAAATAACGCTCAAAGATTATTAATGCAACGTGCAGTAACACAGCAAAGTGAGGTCTGCTGACTCCCGGTTCAAAAAATAAAAACGAAAAATTCCGCCGCCTGCAAGACACAACCAAGTGGTGTTGCCATTATTTTGGGTAATATGTAGCTCACGATAACACGATATGTATATGCTATGCGGTATCCAGAACAGAGACATTATACGAAAAGGACATTTGCAAGATTAGCTACTCGGTTAGCAGAAAATGGCAGTATCTGTTTACCTCTTATTCAATCTTCAAAATCCTTTTGACTAAACAATTATAACAAATAGCGCAAATTAATACTAAATATAAAATAAATAAAAATAAAACATATAACTAAATCAATTTCTTTCAAGATGTTCGAAGTGTCCACCATCGTTACTAATACAGTCGCGTACTTTTCGATAAGTAACGTGAACTGTAGCCTCAACTTCGGCAACTGATATGCTTGTTACCGCATTTCTAATCCTGGCTATCATATCATCTCGTGTTGTAGGTCTGGTTTGGTAAACATATCCTTTAGTCTGCCCCACAAATAAAAATCTAGGCAAATCAGATCAGGAGATCGCGGGACCCAAGGAAATCTACTTCCTCGACCAATCCACCTATGAAGAAACCTTAAATTTAAAAAATTTCTCACATTTATCACAAAATCCGCGGGACATCCATCGTGCTGTAAAAACATCCTTGCACGGGTTTGAATTGGGATGTTTTCAAGCAGTACAGGCAAGTGATCTTGTAAAAAATCTAAATAGGTATGTCCATTGAGGACCTCTTCAAAAATGTATGGACCAATAATTCTTCCCCTTATTATCCCACACCAGACATTAACAGACCACCGACCCTGATACTGCACTTCTCCAGTGGGGATTTGTGGGAGCCCAATAGTGCATATTGTGTAAATTTACATTACCAACACTGGTGAAAGTTGCCTCGTCTGTCCATAGAATGTTTGAGACAAACTGGGGATCTTGTTCCATCATATTCCTAAACCAGTTGCAATAATCAAGTCGTCTATCAAAATCGGTTCCTGTTAATTCCTGATGCAGCACCATATGATATGGATTCAACCTAAAATAACATTCAAATTAGGTAAAAAATAAAAATAATATATATTTTTTAATATTCGATTCTAGTAATAGTCAAATTTAATTATCAACTTTTTAACAAACCTGTGGTCTCTTAAAATGTTTTGCCCAGTTGATTTCGTAATGCCCAAATCCAATGAAATTTGCCTTATTCCTATGTGAGGGTATAATCCAATATAAGCAAGCACATTAACAATATTTTCTTCAGATCATTCAGAGCGACGTGTTCTGTTAAGAGGTAAATGGATACTGCCATTTTCTCGCAACTGAGTAGCTAATCTTTCAAATGTCCTTTTCGTATAATGTCTCTGTTCTGGATACCGCATAGCATATATTCGAGAGGCAACCATTGAGTTATGATTGTATTCGAAATAAACTGCTAGCGTATTATAGGCTACTTCATTTGGAATTTTCATTTTTAAACTTATTAATTTGTAGTACACTTACACTTAAGTTAGTAACACTTACACATAAGAAATAACTTAAAACTGACAACTGTCAATTTAAGTAACTTTAAATGACATTTTCCAATCCTTTGTTTCAGCTTATATTTCCATAGGCCTCTTGATATAATAGTAATATTCAAATAGAATTAATAAATAATGTTCTAATAAATCATATTCGGAGATTCTCGATTGCCAATTATATTTTCAAGTGGAAATATGATTATGAGCTTTCAAATAATTTTCAGTAATTTTTGATAATATTCTGTCCCAAAGACCGCCCTAATATTGCTAATAATATTTAAAATTTGAAAAATAGGATATTTTAAAATTACTCGAAAACAAATGGAGATATCGAAACGCGGTTTTCACTGGTTTGTTAGTATGTTTTAAGTCTTCGAAACCGCAGTGAAAAAATCATATCATTGCATTTAACTTTTTAGAGAAAATCTCTAAAAAGCCAGTCTCTGTTAAATAACGCCCTCTGACGACTTCACTGAAAACAAAGTGACATTGACAGGTGCATATTTTGAAAGCCATTTCAATTTCCTTTTAAACGAGTACCCACTTGAATTACTTTTAATAAAGAATCTGAGTACAGGGCGATTAAAAAGTTGCATTATTTATGATCTTCCCCCACCCTTCTCATTGGAAATAAGAAAATTCTTTAGCCAAATTAAGGCAAACTTAATGAAGATTATTCTGATGTTTTCAAAATGGTACCTAATACTGGTTATTTTAGTAAATTTACGAAAATTTAGTTATTTTACGAAATTAGAATTTTTTGAAATTACTGTGCAGTTAGGCCCTCTTGCGGTAGTCTTAGGAACTTGTAAATATTTTCCAGCCATTTTTTTTGGCCACTTTTCTTAAGAATTTTTTTTTCAGGGCTATGCGATGAATAGTTTTCGAGATACAGCCGGCGTCCTTTCTTATTTGGACACCCGGTACAATTATCTGCAGACTATGTCTTAAGATAAGTTTGTGGCCTCGGCAAAAGTTTTGAGAGAATGCGATCGTAAAAATAAGGCTACTAAGTTTTGTGTTTTTGTGTTTATATGTGTGAACAGAGAACATGCCTAGCAATAAGAAAAAGATTGCACTGTGTTTAGCTATGTGTGGTATGATTCTTATGGCAACTAAACATCGTACTATTAGAAAACGTAGCAAATGGGTCAAAAAATGGTTGTTGGAAAGAGAATCTCTAAGCCACGTACCATTATTAAAAGAAATAAAACAAAACGAACCTATGGATTTCAAAAATTATTTAAGAATGGATAGTGCAACTTCTGCTAAATTATTATCCATGGTAAAAAATGGATTAACAAAACAGCACACTGCTATGGGAGAACCAATCTCTCCAGATACTTCGAGCACTCTCAGCGTAATATGCAGCTAAATCGTTGCTAATAATAGATGACTGAGGGCTCGGTTGAGGAGATGGTGTAGTTGCAGAAGTACTGAAATAATATGAATATCCTAAGTTGCTTGAAATTTCATTTGTCGGCCAAGTATAGTTTATAATGGAAGTAACTACTATATCTACTGACCGAGTTAGTTCTTTTAACAATCCTTTTGTTAGTATTTTATTGATTAGTGTTTCTACTAAAATTTGTTGCATGAAGTCCTTTTTTTTAACTTAGCTGCGACATTAATTCCGATAGCTTCAAATTCATTCGGCGGCGGCGTATCAGAAAACTTTGATTTCAAAACTTGAGTACATGTTCTTATGAAGTCCACTTGACTTTCTTGAAATGATAGTTTCTTTTTTTTAATTATCAGCGGTTTCTCTACTACTGACTTTTTTTGTGACTCGACGGTTTGCGGAAAGATATCTGAAACAAAAAAAATGTATTTGACTTTAATTTGAAATAACTAGAGGTAGATTAGAAAATTTTTATTATATTCTTAAATAAATTTTGTTTTCAGTTTCCAACATGCAAAGAAGACTGGAGAAGTATCGCATCCGGTTTTGAATCCCGATGGAATTTTCCTAACTGTGCAGGAGCCCCAGACGGAAAGCATATTCGAATAGTACCACCACCAAGAACAGGTGCTCTGTATTATAACTATAAAAAATTTTAAAGCGTTATTCTGATAGCGTTAGTGAAAGCGAATTGCGAGTTTATTTATGTGGGCTCGTAAATATCATCGCTTGCTGCCCCAATCCTTTGTGAATTTAAAACTTTTTTCAGTTCCTTTCGAAAGCATCCACGCAAATTTTTTTGTAAACGAAATCACAATCTGCCTTAGGATAGACTTTTTTAGAATATTCCACCAAATTTTCATAACCTCTGTTCTTTAAATTTTTGTTTGAGTATTCGTTAGATTTTGTTTTCCATAATGCCGGATGAATTTTATATATTTCGATAAATCCTGACAGAAATTCTTTTCCCATAAACCATCAATATTTTCACTCATGTTTGTATTTTATTAAATTGCAAGAGACTAAATCATTAAGAAAACTATGTACGTTTGTGGGTCTGAAATAAATATATCTTTTGCAAAGTCTGCAGACAAGTCTGTGCAGAATCAAGATCGGCGCGGCGCTCGCACACTAACCTACGTATTCGTCTCGAGACTTTGACCGTCCCACATAGAACACAAATATAGAGAAATGCATGTTGCCTAATAAACAGACAGAAATTCTGTTGACAGCTTTATTGATGTTGTTGACAAAGACGGGGGCAACCATCTTGGGTGGCGTGTGGCGGGAAATTTAAGCCTGATCTATTGCCTGATATTTAGATTTGAAGTAATTTGCAGAATTACAAAAGTTGATGCGTTAACTGACGAGTGATGAGATATATTTAAATAGAATTTAATTTTATTTTAAAAAAACAATATGCCTATCTGTTTAGAAATACCCATTAGTTCTTAAGACATTGCTTATTTAAGATATTTAGCTATAGATACTTACCAAGAATTATAAATTACGATAGATATGGGACCAAATTTTAAATTAAAAAAAAAACAGAACTAAATTATCTTTTAAATGATTTATTTTAAGATGAATTAAAATAATATTAACAAAATTTTAAAATAATTTAAAATTTTAAAATTTTTAAAATGCATAAAAAAAGTTACAATATATTCTAAATTAAATACTCCAAACTGTAAGTATGGTAATAATAAGACCTTTTATGTAAAAAATAGAGTTGTTGCAGGTATAAAGCATATTTTAACTGAAAATCCTCATTTCTGAAGTTTCAGAAAAAATTACCTGCTTTTTTTTTGTTTCCATAAGTGTAGACAACATTATAAGAAATATGTAACAAATATACCTAAATAAAAAATTAAACATATATATATTTTTAACCATCTATACAATTGTAACAAAATAATATATATCGACATATTATGAAAAACAAAATATAAACTCTTATAAAGACAGAAACTGAACCTATCTCTTGAAATAAATCTGGCTTCTCATTGTAAATAAGTTAATTAATAATGACTAGATATAACCCAAATACATATGCACAAGTTAATATGCATGTTTTTTTCCATTTAATTTTTTTTAATATAAGCAAATAAAAACAAAATATGACTTTTGATTTTTGGTTAGTCACAATCGTGTAAAGATGTCACAAGTCCGTGGGGTTGTCTCCAGTAAGTATGTAACATGAAACATAAGATAACAGATTAAGACAGTGTATTGTGTATACAATATTATATTCCAATCGGGTTAAAAATTAAATCTCCTAATAAATATTTTATCCTAATGATCTAAAATACATAAGTGTTTATTATTAGTAACTACTGATTATCACATTTAGTTATGATTACAATTAAGGATCTAAATAATACTTTAAAAGCTAAAAAGCTGAAAAGTTAGCTAAAAGCATTAGCTAAAAAGTTAAAAAACAAAATTATTCTGATTGTGTATCATGAGTATTAAATGAGAATATTCAAGATTTTTGTTTTTTTGAAGGCATTTTAGATTGTCAACACTTTTTCTGTTTTCTAGAATGACCAACGCTTAAAGATTGTTGTTGTGGTTTTGAAGTTCGCTTTTGATTTTATCCTGTAAATATTTATAAACCAACCAAAACTTTTTCTCTAAATTAACTAAATGACCACGGGTATCCATAAATGTGCATAACTTAAGACGGATTAAGTCGATTAGGAAAATCAGTTTTTGAGAAGGATATGTCATCATTTTCTTTAAATTGAACAAATAGGTGTTGTGTTTCTACTCCATGTGAATGTCATTTCTACTCAAGAACCAGAAAAGTGTTTGGGGCAAACTCAATAATTGGTGACATTTTTAGTCGGACTTCGGACTTACATGACAGACAAGATTTTTGTTAAATCCATCCTTACAAAAAAAAAGAATTAAAACTGAATTGTAAAAAAAAGCTAAATTGAGAACAGTGACATAGAGATGTCCAAAATAGGATTAAATCTAAAATTATATCCTGAAAAATGATAGTATATTCAAGATACACCTAAACATTTTTAGAAAACACTTGGGTATGTCGAAATTGAAATTTACCTGTCTCCTGCTCTATGTAATTGCACGATGATTCGATGTTGGCACGTTTGTAGAATAATTTATCAACCCAGGACTCATGCTTGGCTTGTTTTCCACCCAAAGAGAACTTAAGAAAGACAATCATCAAATACGACAGTTAAAATGTCATTAACGTCATTTTCCGGTAAGTGGTGCTTATTTTATTTTACTTTTAAATTAACAACCAATAATATTTACTGTTACAAATAATAGTTGCTTGTTCTACTGTTTTTTATTAGTTTTATGGGTAGTTTGTTGCTTAAATAGCAATTCCTGTTTTAATTAAATCGATTTTGTTTTAGATTAGTTGTCCATGATAAAATTACCATGTCTGATCGTTTAAGTTCTAGTGATGAGGACTTGGAGAACCTCTTAGAAGTTACCGAAGTTCCCAAAAATGTTGGATATTTTGAAAACATTGTCCCACAATTTGATAACAACCTGCATTTTCAAATAAGCTCAGCACTCACTAATGAACTGGCAGATCGATTTGCTGCATCCCAATATTATATAGAACAAAAAGGAGACAGTATTTCTTTGGTTTATTGGAAATAGGGCAAGGCAGAGTCTTTTAGAAATGTTGGAGATCGATTTAATCTAAATAAGAGCTTGATTTTTAAGGTTGTAAAAAGGGTGTCATATTTTCGAAGTAAGTTGTCTCCTGAAATTATTAACTGGCTTGGTAACGAGGAAAAACTGGACATCTAACAACACTTTTCAAATCATGATTTGCCTGGAGTAATTAGTATCATTGAGGGTACACACATAAAAATAGATACGCCAGCTGAAATTTTAATACCCTTAAAGAAAAGTGTAGTGATAACTTTATCATTGGTTACAGTGGATGATCTTTAAAACATCTTTTAACCCCCTTTTAGAATAACCTTACTAGACGACAAAGAAATTATAATTTAATTTTTTCTTAAAATAGATATCTAATTGAGCATAGTTTTGGTATTATGAAGCAGAAATTCAGACAATTGTATCATGTCAAAATTAAGAACATAGAAGATATTGTTCATTTAATCCGAGCTTGTGCAGTTTTGTATAATATATGCATAGATGAGCAATTACTGGAAGATAAAATATTAGAGAAGAAATTGTTATTGGAGGAAATGTCATTAAAGCTAATCAGGATGATAGAAAGAGCGTTATGAGAAGGAATGCAATAATGAATATGTTGCCTTTTGTATCATAATAAGTTTAAAATATAAATAAAATTTGAAACAGTATGTATTTTTATTTAAAATAAAACAAAGGTCTTTTTTAACATTACTTATTTATTAAATTAATATTTCTTGACTTTTAAAAGTATGCACAAATATAATCAAACCAAAACAAGAACAAAAATAAACATTACTCTATTTCAGGTACGTATATTATCTGATATCACAGTAAATAATAAACAAAAAGTTTAAATTTCTAAAGAAAACAAAAAAAAACAAGAGCTAGGGACTAAAATGAATGGTATCAATATTAATATTATTTTTTAAATGTTACTTCAACAGTTGTTTTCTTTCTCTTGAAGTAAATCATTTTTTCTCAGGTAATTTCTTTTCTTCAATTTCTTGCCTTTTTTATAATATTCTTTTCTGTCTTCTCTAATAACTTTCTTAGAACATTGAAAGGCCTTTCAATGTTCTAAGATTACTTTTGAGTTTCCTATATTCAGTGAGCTTCTTCTTTTCTAAACTCGGTGGCAGGCTAGTGGGAATCTCGATACCTAAAATTACATTAACACTGCTGTGTGTAGTGTACTTAAAATATACAGAGAATTTAAAAGTAAGTGTAGACTTTAAGAAATTTATTAGTGGCATAAAAATGTGCTAAATAATATAAGAGAATTTTTTTTTATAGAAATATATAATTTTTTAGCTATTGGTGTCCCTTTGAATAGGCACCCTGAATGTATAGTTTTCACAATATTTTTTGGGGAATCAAACTGAATTTGGCAGAGTGTATAAATATTGTTGCTTAATATCAGATTAAGGCAAAAAAATCTTAAAATATTGTCTTATATGTTATACTGTGGCTATAATAACTTGTAAATTACCTTCAAGTGGGTCCTCATTTTCTTTGTTTTCTCCAACAGCCACAAAACACAAATATATAGAGAAGTGGTGATTGCATACAAACTAAAAGAAATTCTTCTGACAAATCAGCTAGCGGCCTCTCGCTTGGCAGCGGAAACTGTTGTAACTAACTTGACAGTTTGACGTGTCTACTTGGACCAATCGAAATGGTAGAAAGGCGTGGCCAAATTAAGACGGGAAATCACATTTTATTTAATCTGACAACGCCTAATCAAAAAGGTTACTCATAGAGAAAAGAGCCTTTTTGTTTAGGTGTTAGCATCAGATATTGAGCTGTTAATAACTGAATTTGTTAAGATTTAAAGAATTGGAGTGTAAGATGTGGTAGGA
Source organism: Anthonomus grandis grandis (assembly GCF_022605725.1). NCBI lineage: Eukaryota > Metazoa > Arthropoda > Insecta > Coleoptera > Curculionidae > Anthonomus > Anthonomus grandis. The sequence continues at coordinate 4,269,571 of NC_065562.1, read as the reverse complement.
GAATTTATATTTATTCATGTATGCGAAAAAAAGTTTATTTATGGTAGAAAGTGGAAAACCATTATTAACTGCAATCTGCTTTATTATGCTAAATTCTTTATAACAAGATTCCTTGGATAGAGGAAGGGTGAACATCCTATATAACAAAGAGTTAAATGAAGCAAACTTGTGGGTATGTGGTGAGAAGTGAATTGTATGATGTTGTCAGTTGTGGATGGTTTCCTGTATATATAGAATTCGATTTTATTATTATTCCTGGTTAACAAGAGGTCTAAGAAAGGCAAACTTTTGTTGTGCTCCTTTTCTAAGGTACATGAAATTCTACTATGTAGACTGTTTGTAAAATTTAAGAAGGTGGACAATTGATCGTCATTGCGTCCCCAAACAATACAAATGTCGTCCACATATCGTTTATACGCTATTATATGATCGGCGAAAGAACTGTTCATAATTTTGCACTCCAAGTTGTTCATAAAAACTTCACTTAAGAAAGGGGAAAGGCATGATCCCATGGCTAATGTATACACAGAAGGCTGGCTTAGCCATGGGATCATGATCATCCCTCTCCCTCATCCCTTTTTTCCGTTGCAAGAAAAAAGGGATGAGGGGAAAAGAGTGCATACCCCCTTTTTTAACTGTTCACTATTTTTTTTGTTTTATCCAAATTTGAAATTTCATTCGCACAATATCTTAAAAAGCCCATTTTTACATAATTTTTTAAACATAATAACTAGTGCCGTCTATTCAGGTGTAGTAGGTACTACTTCACCAAAAATAAATATCGAAACATAAAAATTCGTTCATTTCGTTTTAAATTTAATAATTTTATAATAAAACAAAACTTTGGAATAAAAAATAAGCAATAAATAATTTTTTTGGAGGTTAAAAATTTACGTTTTTGGGCGTGCCACCTGCTGCGGAATTTTACCTATTTTTCTATTTGCTGTTTTACTTCTAGGGCACCCCTCCAAACACAAACCTCACGACATGCCACTGCACCCCTGTATATTAAACCTATACTATAAAATAATAGTGTAAATACCTGAGTCAGTTCCTGCAACAGCTGGAATTAATGACCCCTTATCTTCTGCAATAGCTGGAGCTATTATTCTATCATCAAGAATTCGTATTTTTGCAGAAAGGGAGTGCACTATAGGAATGATCATGTAGTGTAGTGACTTGTAAACATATTTTCTTCAAAATGATTTTCGTATAACCGATAGCTTTTATATAAGTCCGAAAGTTTTTCCAATAGGTCCTCACGATTGGCTTTCATTGCCCATATCCTGGCTCTGTAAAAATAGAATAAATGAATAAAGATCCTATAAATTTTGCGTTTTGTCTAACATTAGTTTTTTTGTTGCCAAATTTTAATTTTTCAACATGTAAAAAGTACCTGCTTATTTAAGGTGCTTTATATTAATATTAATAAATATCAGTTTACAATAAATATATCATCTTGTAAATTTCGACGCGAAATAGCTAATAAAACAGATTTTTGTAAATGCCTATAATTATCCAAGTTTTTAATTTGTAAATTACTAAATATGTATGATTTCAATTCCTTATGAAAACCTATTTACTATCATAATAAATCCAAAAAACCGGCATCTTTTGTTGGATCAAAAAATTACTCCGAAATATTCTTTAGATACAATTTTAGGGAGGGCTAATTAATTTTGTGTAAACCGTTATACCGAAAATATAATATTATAGGCAATTTTGCAATAGGTACCATAAAGGTAACTTCTAAATATCAGGTAGACCAATTTTATAGATGTCATAATATGACCGGCGCCGTCTGCAGACGAGACGAGATAGCCACAACAGGATTTAAGAGGGAATTTTTTGGCCTGAATTACAAAAAGAAAACTAAATGAAATAATAAAAATTCTACGCAGCTTGCAAGTCTATTCTGCAAATCAGTACATAACCTCTTTTAATTAAAAGCGCATTGCGTCTATTCTATTGTTGAAACAACATGAATATATAATATGAAATGTAAAATCAATTCTAGCTAATAGAATACGACCATACATCCCTGTCAATGTCAGAAACTTATTTTTATTAAAAGAAATAATTATAGATCATTAAAATTTAATTCTTGGATGTTTGAATATTCCAACAAAAAAGAATTTATTAAACTCTATCAAAAACTGGGGTCAGGATTTGGGCCAAAAGGTTTTCCATTGTACGTATATTTTCACGCCTAATTTTTTCGCCCATTCCTTCTTAATCGAATATTCTGTAGGTACTTTATAAAATTATGTTCCGACATTTCTGTGATAATTTTCGGCTTAAAACGGCTTTTAGGTATAATAATTGGTAGGTGGCTTTACTTACCGATTAGGATCCTTGGGAAAATATATAGATAGAGTTTCTTTTTTGAGTTGTACCCTTTAATAGAACAGTTTGGCACTGCACACACGTGTCCCGATTTTCTATCACTCATTTCTCAATCAAAGTAACAAAGCGTCTGCAAATCAATAAATCAAAGAAAACGAACAAAAATACATAAGAATATCAGCGCACGCTACTGCTACTGAACGAATAATGGTAAAACCGACAACCTGATCGGACGCCAAAGAAGTCTTTTACCCCAAGAGGCGGGGCATAAACGCTGCGCGACTAGATCGACGCAAACCTTTTCTCATAAGAAAGTTGTGGAGCTGTTTTGTAATTAAGCTGTGCCAGGGGTATCAGCATTATTAAAATTTGTGGAGAACTGATCAGAAGAAATTCTATAGCTCAAAGTCTTAATAATATTTACATTGCATATCCCTCTCCATGTTTTCCTTGTAATATGAACTGAAGGAAATTAAGAAAATCTTTTATTACTGTTTCTCAGAAACATTTAAAATATACATACTCTTACATCAAGGTCAGGAAAATTTCAATCAATTTTTAATTGTTGAATAGAAAATGAGAGGCCAGACATTATTTATAATAATCAATTTATGTAATTATAATAATCAAGTTAAAAATTAAATACTTGAAAAGTGAAACCTCTTCATTGAAATCAACTGAATTTGATTTTATGAAAGACTAAAGATTGACAATACAAGAACATAATAGTAATAAATAAAATCAGATTTTCTTACCAGAAACCTGGAATTGCTTGCCGCAAGTTAATTAAAACACTACTCCCAATATTGAAAGAGAACTTTTTAGAAAAAAAGTCATAAATTTATACTAACATCCTTAAAACAAGTAGCAAACTCAACCCAGGCTGGCATTCATTGAAATGAAAAACAAACTCAAATGGTATGACAATGACAAATGATGTTCTATCAGTCAATGTCAACAACTGTCTGTCAGCTCCCTATCAATTTTGCCAAGCAAGATGGCCGATATACGATTCCGATTTTCACCATACAAGTTTCATCCATGTGCCAACAGCTAGGTTGGAAAACTGTTTCACAGACAGTCATAATCTATATTTGTGTTCTGTGGTCATAATGTCACATGATTATGACGTGACAAATCGAAAATTGACAGATGTGAGTTACCAAATATGAGCCATGTTTTAGCGATTAAGCGTCTTTAAGACATCTCATTCGAGAGATTAAGTCATGACGTCACCGTATAAGGCGCTTTAAGCGTTTAGCGCCCCGAGACCGCTAAATGTCTCATATACATTAACAGTTAAGACATCCAAACTAAATAAAAATGCAGAAAATAATAAACTATCAAAAGAGCGAATAGATTTGCAAAAAATACAGTGAAGAACGTAAAGGTGAGGTTGCGCGGATTTTTTTAAATTGATTTTTATTAGTTTGTGTTTATTTCTGTGTGAAAAAAATATGAGTGAGGTTATGTTTACGCCAGTGACTTTTTTGTTTATTATGTTTCCTCTTGATCTGATCCTTAAAATGTATGAGATCGGATTTAGACTCAAAACGTTTTGAAAACTTAGACAAATGGGTGTTTTCATGGTTTAGCTCAGTCTCCAAAGCGAATGCAATACCGATGAAAGGTATAGCTAATATTTACTATAGCTGTTAGACATAACGTCATTCGAGCGCAACCATAATTATAATGACGTAACGATTAATACATTGTAAGGCAACCGAGTAAGATTCTTACTCGCTAAAATATTGCTATGGAAAATTACATAGTAGAACAAGGGTGTCCAGATTTTAAAAAATTATTATTAAAATAGTTTAAGTTTGATTCCCACTATTCGTAAACTACGTGCAATATTCAGTCGAAATATTTTTATTTCGTCTGCTGTAAAAAAAATAATCAAAAAATTCGAGTAGTACTATCGTAGTAGTAAAGTAAGCTCGTAGATATCGTTCAGAACAAAACATCCCGGCAATTCACAAGAGTGTGGTAGAAAGTCAAGAGACGTCATCGGGTACATCATCATTGAATATTTTAACAGAACCTCTTCAGCGAATGCCTACTAAAAATTTACAGGTGTATGCTTTCAAAATCGAATCGTACATTTAAATTAGAAGCAATCGAAAATTGGCCCCGACTCACTGATAAACACCATTTAAGAGGCTTTTTGTGCCTTTGTACATATTACAGAAGTAAAACGCTTTCAAAGCCAAGAAGAATGTATTGTGTGACCAGACGAGACTTATTACGAGACTTACGAGGCAGCAGTAAAAGCTATTAAACATTTCCATAAATATTTGTATAATCAACGATTCATTCTAGGCAAACCTCACCAAAATACCGATAATTTATCCAGCCGACCTTGTATTGAAAAATTTAAACATTTTCTTAGAAAGGAATTGAAAAACAGCCGTATATATTTGCCTGTCAACCTATTGGCATTAATATTACTAAGGAGTGGGACGCAGGATATTGAAAGGTTTTACTGGCTGAATACTCATGAAGATGTTGAACGCTGATGCCGACAGTGTGAGCAATTTTTGTTTGCATTTTTGTGTCTTTTTTGTTTTACAGCTTTGTCTACAAATTGTAACAATTTCTTGACAATAAAGCATTGATTGATTGATTGATTGATTGTTCATCAAGCAACGACCCAAAAAAAGGGAAAATTATGCAGTATATTTGAATGAATTACTATAGACGTAGCAGGACCTTTTTCTACTAGAAGCTCTGGAAATTGATATGCTCTTGTTGTTATGGATTACTTTATTAGGTGGCCAGGAGTTTATCCCAATCAAAACCAAGAAGCAACCATAGTAGATGAAGTGCAGTTCCAGAATTGAATATGCTGAATTAGTGTCCCCATAAATACATTCACACCCATGAAGGAACACTAAGTTAGTATGTTATTGTACAGCTGGTTGGTAACCGGTGTGTGTTGTTTAGTCTTCCGCCGTTCAGGTCTAATGATGCTCAGCTCATTGAGCGAAACATGTTTTATCATTTTAAAAATTAATATTATTATATGATTTTCGAGACCGAGTTTTGAATTTTTTCCCTTATTTGATATCATATTGGGTTCTCTTTGAGCGAAATGGACTAATTTTTTCAATTCACCTAGAAAGTAACAGAATGAAACAATGTTATGATATAAAGGCAAATTCTACTAGTTTTAATCCTGGGGACAGAGTCTGGTTATACAGGGTAAGTCGGGCAAAAAGCACAAAACTCAGGTGAGTATTGTACACGTGAAAAGAATCTAATAAATCCCATATGTTCTTATGCAATTCTCATATGGTTCTAAAATATAGCGGAATTACAAGCAAAATCGCCTGAACTAACATGGTTTTAATTATAGCGCTGTTTAAACAATTGTTCAAAAATACCACCATTAATGTCTAAACACCAAGTATTTTAGACCGCACAGGTATGGGAACTTTTTACTTTAAAAATACTTAAAAAATCACCCTGTGAAATATAGCACTTATTAAATAACACGCAGTATATCATATATTTTTTTATATATTTTGCGCTATTTAAGTTAATTCCGTTAGAGACCAACGTTTATATTTCTTTAATTTTTTGTTAAACTGAAGTCACATAAAATATTCAATGTTCTCAAAAATGGCGAGCGAGTTATAATACGGAACTTCGAGAAAAGCTTTTTAAAATTTTTTATTCAAGAATGTTACAGACAAATCTAATGTTAACTAAAGCTAAAATTTAAATTTTTTCAATAGGGATTTTACTCTTATTTTTAATCAAGAAAACATATAGTTAGGGGTTATATGATCCATATCTCCTCCCTCTCAAGAAATAAACTTACGGATAGCACAGGAGTGGTGAGTTCATATGACGATTTTCTTTGCCATAGGGTCTTAGGTTGTTTCCTTCTTGTGTAGTCTGGGCATAAACTTTTGTACTAAGAAGTAGCTAGGCATAGCTACTAGAAAGATATAGAATAGCACGGTCTAAATGCTCCTCTTCTGGTAATAGACAGGTTGGTTTAGAGCTTGGTGGAGCCTTTGATGTTGCATGTCCATGGCAAGTCGTTCAATGGGGAAAGTGGATTCATGATAAAAAGGAGTTGTGAAATGTTTATTTTATGTGATTTTAAATTAAATTTTATTTTCAATTTGGAAAACATAATACAAATCCCAATAGCTATTTTTTGTTAATGGGTGACTAACCTACCTAATTTAACATGGCTTAGGATTGCGGGCGCAAAATTTTCTGCTTCCCAGCAATGTCCCTGATCCCTGTAGCAAAACTTTTGAGATTCATATTATTTTAACAATTTAAAACAGTTTAATATATTTTGAACTATCGAAACAAAATTTTAGATCTTGTAATGTCTAATTCCTTTAAAATGCGTATAGGTAAATGTAATAATCCTTTTGGGCCTGAAGATAACTATCACATGTCCATAAAAATAAACATTGATCTATTATGTGAAAAAAAATTTCTTGCAATTTATATACGAAGCTAAAATTTAACAGCGCAAACTTTAACAAAATCAATCAAGAAATTTCCTTTTTCCAATGGCTCAATGTATTAATTTCTGCTATAAATACTTTTTATAAAATTTTAAATGAAACTATTACAAAACATATTCCAAGAGTAAAAATTTAAAAAATTAATACCCTTTATGGCTTTCCAAGCATACAATAGATTTAATAAAAAATAAATTGTGAGCATACAAATATTGAAAGCTACTTAAAAGGCAGACCGACTACGGCGGCTTCTCTAATTTACTTAAGAGTGTTAAGATTAATATTAGAATGGTCTTAAGGAACCCGCCAGCGAAAATGCAAGAAAACTGAAATAAAAAATTGCAGTCTGAGCAGGAAACTAAGTGCAGGAAAAGGAGGACAATCTAAACAAAACAGACAGTGTGAAGAGCCAAATGAGGAGTCTAATAATAGTCATAATTCTCAACATTTGAAACAAACCCAAAAGATAATGAAGACAGTTTTTTATATACATAATTTATCCGATGGAAAAATTGATGAGTTTTACTCAGCACTAGAAGTTCTTTCCAAAGCAATAAATAAGGAAAAAGACCATGGCTATCAGATGTCTTTAAAAAAACCCATTTAGAAATTTGTGCATTTTACTATGTTTGTTTTTAAACAAGGACAAATCGAAAAAGACAATCTACAATTGAGCAACAAATTACTAACAACAAATGCCAATATTAAAGAGACTCTAACTATTAAGCCCAGGACATACCAAGAAAATAAAACATATGCGCATATAGCGAGTACTGATAAACCAGGAAATGTAGACTATAATCATGAGCATATAATACAGAACAGACCAAAAAAGAAAAATGGATGACTCTAAAAATTACAAAAAGATACCATTTCACCAATTCGTGTGAAAAACTTCAAAGACGCAAAGAAGGCACTAACCACTTTTAAAACCCAAATAAAAGAGTCTGATATAGGTAAAGGATTAAAAAGTATTAAAAAAAAAGAAAGCTTTGACAAAAATCAGCAAAATAATAATTAAAAAATTAAAGTCAAAAAAATTATAATATTAGGTTCAAGGAATCGCAAAGTAATGTTCCTATGTTTTTGATAACAAGGATAAAAACGGATTTTTCTGATAAAGAATTGCTCGATGAAATCGAAAGATTAAACAATGAAATTGTATGTAAGCTGGGATACACATGGGTCTCGGATAAAATACAAATAATAGCTAAAAAGGAGTGCCGTAATGAAACAAAGGAAAATTGGATTCTTCAAGCCTTACTGGGCTGAATTAGCTAGTGGTTTTTGAAAAATGAAAAAATATTTTTGGATTTAGTTAATATCTATGTAGAGGAATATTTTAACAATAATAATAATAATAATAATAATAATAATAATAATAATAATAATAATAATAATAATAATAAAAACGTTTATTAGTCACTCAAAAAGCAAAAAAAAAGTACAAAAAGAGGTACACAGACAGTGAATAACACTATGTTATGTCAATGTAAATAAGAATATTATTCGTTACCCTTAACAATATAATTTTTTACACGCATAGTAATAATTTATACCTACATACATAGTAATAATAGAAGTGAGTGACCAATAGGCCATTATATTCAGACTTTCAGGGGTGACTTTCAATAAGTTCCCCCAAGTTCTGTTGAGGACTTTAAAAATCGTATGCAAAAAAAAATAAACAGGAAGATATACCTAAAAAAGGAATGGGATAGAAAGAGGAGAGGGGAAGGTTAAACTATAATATCAATTAAAAAAAAAATATTTATTTTATTATAAAATATTAATTTGCATATTAATATTCATAGTTATTTCTAATTAGTTTAGAAAGAGAAAATTTATACGTTAAACAAAAGCCGCTTAACATATGGTTGAAAATGTTCTGAAAAAGATTGTTGTCACAACTGTGGGGCAGAACTCCGGGGGAAGGACTGCTGTTAAGGAGTTTATAAATACGCTAATTGCATTCGAACTAAACTCTATAGGAATTATAAGCACTCTACGAGAGATTTAAAATGTTTAATTTACCAAAAGACGCTAAACCGATATAAAAATTCAATAAACTATAACGGTTTTTTTATAAGAGAGAAAAAACAGTAATTAAGGAAGGTAATACGCTAAAGAAGTGCATTTTACATCAAAATATTCAATGATTGGGGAATGAGGTTGTAAATATATTGAAAAAACATAACTCGTGTAACAGAACGTGTGCGCATAACAGAACATTGAAAAACTAGTGACGAAGTGAAACTATTAGATATAGATGATTATATATTAGGAGATGCATTTTGTAGGGGAAATATTTAACAGTGTGGAAGTGCTGTGTATGTACATTACTCGGTTTGAGCCAAAGAGAAATCTGAACCAGTAATTATTCAAAAATGTGTTTGAATGCTCCGCGATAGAATGTGAAATTTATAATTAACAATTTATAGTTGCTTCAATTTACAAACCACCAATGAGTCTTTTTGAAACATTTTTGAGTTCTGTGGAGAATTTCATGTTGAGGACTTTTAGTGAACAGAAAAACTTTATAATGTCTGGAGACTTTAACGTAGAAATTTTGAAAAATTGTGATAATAAAATAAATTTTTTGTCACTTTTGTCATGTATCAAACCATTCTTGAAAACACAAAAGTAATACAGAAGTCACAAAGCTGTATAGATAATTTATTTGTAAACTAAATTTGTTTAACTGTATAAACCATATCTAAATACTTTAGCTTTAAAATATTTCATATCTGATCACAAAGCTAAAAAATGAACACTCCCTATACATAAACAAAACCAGAATACTACAGTGCAATTCTCAAGATTTTTTTCACAGGCAAATGTGGAGACATTTGTAAACTTGTTAAAATAACAGGATTAGAGTGATGTTTATGCAAAGGGAGAAGTAGATATACATCTACACTAAAATACTTTGATGAAAATTATAGGCTCACTATTTGGGTATAGTTTTCCATTAAAACGAGTCAATGAAAATAAAAACAAAGCAAAGCAATACTATAAAAATAATTATAGATTAAACGACTTACCTGTAAGGAAGTTCAATCTTCATTATATGATTTACCACGTTCGTAAAGACCACCATGTAGTTAAGATCCTGCCGCGCGAAAATGTCACTGATAACAAAGCAAAAACAATTTTTTGCTGACCCATGCCGGGCTATACATTCTGTACCGATCCTCAATACGTTTGAAGTACAAAACTGATATTATTCAAAAGGGTTATAAAATTGGGTGGGGAGGCGTGGTCTATACGAACGTCTATCATCTATTATTATACGACCACGTTCTAATAGCCAACTATGTAGATGTTAAAAGCCTATATCCTATATCAGTTTTGTAAGCAATATGTAAAACTTGTATATGTACCTAATGTATGTCATTATATAGGGATCTATACATTATATAGTAGTAATAAGTCCTTATTAAAGTAATTATTTATTTAGGCGATTGAAAAAATAAATATAATAATATCAGTATTAGTAACTAGAGAAGAAAAAAAAATGAAGGAAAATATAATTATCATTGATAAATGCAAAACATTATATATAAGGAGAAATATAATTATAACTATTTGGCTAAACTTATAAAACAACTTTTTGTTCAAAATTTTCTTTAATATGTAAGGATCTGTTAGAAAATTTAATAAATATATTAGATCTGTCTGTCCATCCAGCGGCATTTCTGATGTACTCTATATTAGCACCTGCGCGAAGTGCAGCTGAAGCATGTCTAACGCTGTGTGCATGCTACTGCTTTAAAATGAGAGATATCTATTCCAGACTTTTTTTAACCACCTTGATATAGTTTGAGCGGTAGCTCTACGGTAAGGCTTCTTGTGTGGAACTGAAAGATATTCAATATTTTTTTAAGGACAGAAGTTAATTTTAAATAATATTCCAGGGTACGCGCAACCTAAACTTCAGGCTTCATTAAAAAATGTTCAAAACCGGCAGACGTCTAGTAGGACTCTATGTGAGGTACCTAAATATAATAACATAGTTTTATACGTGAGTAATTCTAACGAAATTTTATCTAAGGGATATAAGATAGAAGAAGAACCATTTGTGGGTCCCAAGTAACCTCGTATTTCGGAAATAAGGGTTTTTCTTTAACAATTCCCCTTAAAAATCTCTGTAATATTCGTTCTTTTCTAATATCTATGATAAGTTTAAGAGCTGATTTATGACAATTTAAAGTATTTAACGAGCTCCATTTTTAAATTCAAGATTTAAAAAGGAAAGTATATTATTTGTAGAAGGGCTATATCACATAATATTAATTATGGTACAAAAGATCCACCATTTTTTATAGGAGCAATCATATAGTCTTAATGTACTAACTCTAAGCGAATTTATGAGAGTAGGGATTTCTTTTTTGGTGACTCCTTTCTTCATTTATGCTTACCCGATAATCTGCCTGCAACTAGGGTAATGTTCCGCCATATCGGGTGACTTCTCCTAAGGGGAGAAAGTAGAAGATTAGGACGTCAATTTAAATAAATTGGGCGACTTATTAAAAAGTTCATAAAAAGTGGATACCAGGGTTGATTTTTCCATAAGGGTACTACAATAATGCCTTCTGCTCTATCGAACATAACCCTTTTAATTGTTTTAAGGATTTGGGAAAATGGTGAGAAGGCATAAAAGTTAAGGTTCCTCCAGGATATGGAAAATGAAAACTACTATGGAACCAGAATCCGGTTTCCATAAAACATAGTCCTGGCATTTTGTATTCGCATAAGAAGCAAATAAATCTATTATTGGTTTCCCTAGTCGTTCTGTTAAACATTTATACTAGGGATGCCGCGAGACGTCTCGTCTCGTCTCGTCTCGTCTCGAAGCCATTTTATCTCGTCTCGAAAGTATTTTGTCTCGAATTTCGAGACGAGACGAGACCAGATAAAAATGTTCGAGACAAGGCGAGACGAGACGAGACGAGACGTCTCGATATATGTAAAATGCTTCCAGTAATAATTGGTAAAATTGTCATTAAAATCACGGAATAGGTTTTGATTATTTTTTTATTTCCCCATTATTATACTAATGGGCTTACGATTTGTGTAACAGGTGGTGTGTAGATTGGAAAAAATATCCTTAGAATTTAGGGGTATGTTTATTTAAATCGACCAGTCACGTCTGTTTTTATTTTAGTTGCGCATGTTTTTTTCAACTTAACGTTTTTATACAAGGTGTGTCATAAAACGGTGGGCTTTCTTATTTTAAACAAACACAATATATTATTATATTTTTTGAATTTACCAAAAATTTAAGAATATTACCTGCATTCACCGGACGGAACAGTTGCGTCACTGTTACAAAACTGAAAAACTATCGAAACCCTCCGAAAAATGGTAAAGTCCAGTGCAACGATATATTAGAATGGTCACCCGTCAAAACACCAGCATTCCACCTGCCAAACAATGTCATCCACCTTCTGTTTACATTGTTTGAGAAGTAAAATGCTGGTGTTTTGACGGGTGACCATTCTAATATATCGTTGCACTGGACTTTAACTGCATTCATAACGTGTCGATTTGTCCCTAGAGTTTTGGTTTTGCCACATTTTGCAATTTGCTTTATAATTATTATTTAACGAGGCTCCTATTTAATAATATATTCACATACATATTATGTTTTTTAATACCTATCTTTCGTCTCGAACAAACAAAATCGAATGATACTTTGTCATCTGTTAAAAAAGTCTATGAAAAATGTCGACGTCTACAGGTAATATGTTCAATACGATTATTGGAATTTTTATCTTAAAATAAGTATTCCTATATAACCTTTTAAGCCATGCTTCAAAGGCTGTGTATACCCTTTATAATAAATTACTTAATTATGGAATAAAGTAAATATAATAAATTATAAATTTTAGAATAAAAAAATATAGAGCCAAACAAATACACAAATTTATGTTTAATATTTTAATAGGTACATTATAGTTATTACACTGCACTCTTCATAAAGAAATAATATAAATTCTGAAACTTAAATATTAAAAATACGAGAACAAATTAAGTTTACGTTAAATAAATATATTTTATAAACAGCAACAACAAATAAATACATTTAAAAAACAATATAACATGACAAGTAAGATATAAGTATAAACTTAATTAGAATAGACATTTAGTTCAAATTTATCTATGTACGTAAAATGTTTAGATCAAATTGCTAATAAATACCAAAAGGCATAAATAAATACCCAATAAAAAGCTAAGTTTCAGTAGTCAATATTTATTTTATCTTTTAATCTACAAGTGTACCATGAATTTAAGCACAGCAATGAACGAGCCGATTCTGCGTTGAGTCTATTTCATTGTTTTGTAACAACCAAGCCAGCTTTTTTCATATGGCGTGTAATATATGGCAATGATAAAAGAGAACCTTCTTGGGTAAAATATACTTGATGAGTACTTGAAAATGTAGGGAAAAAAGGGTAATATGTTTATGGCTGCATATAATGACCAAATATTAAATATTGTTACTAATAGTTTTTTAGTATCGAACTTTTCGAGACAAAACGAGACGAGACGAAATAAGGTCTTGTCTCGACGAGACATAAGCTTGTCTCGTCTCGTCTCGAAAAATATTTGTCTCGAACTATCGAGACGAGACGAAACAATTCTTAATCTCGTCTCGTCTCGTGGCAACCCTAATTTATACGCATTGTGACATAATGAGAATTCAGTTTGTTTTGTTTCTTGAACTTCCTATTTTATTTATGCAAGCTAGGGCCGTTATATTATCTACTCTAAGTAAAATCTTTAAATTAAATTTGTCTTTGGCGAATGACTTTAGGCCATAAAAAACTGCTAATATTTCTAAAAATTTTATGTTCTATTTAGCTTCATATTTATTCCAAAAACCACCTGTTTTATAAGCAAACAAACAACTCCCCAGTCTAAATTATGATGAAGATCATGAACATCCTGACCTATTAATGTTTTTTTAACCTTTAATCTAAATCTTTTAAATCGTCCCTTGATAAAACAAGCTTTGCATTGTAATTGTAATTCGATTTCTGCCAAGCTTTGAATTTTGAATACTTAAGGCTTTTTATATGAGCCCAATTATAAGTAAATGCCGGACATACAGAGACTAAATAACCTATAAGCTTAGCAAAAGTACGAACCTTTAGGTTATTGCTACACTTAGCTTCACAAATAAATCGAGAGGTTTTATCTATCTTGCCATTAGGTAAACTAATGGTCATGTTATTACTATCCCACAAAAACCCCAAGAATCGTATATTTTGGAATGGGGTCAAATAAGATTTATTAAAATTTCTAATAAAAAGCCCAATTTTAACAATAATTTAATTGTAAATTAAGCATTCTCTTTACATGATTCTTGAGAGTTACCAAATAACAAAAAAATCATCCAAATAACTTACATTAACAAACCATCTTGTTCTTTAATAGCATAAAATAGGTTTAAACAGTTTACAAAACATAAAAGGGGCGGTTGATAAACCAGTGGCGGCTTTTGGGGTAGAGCCACAGTGCCATGGCGCTACCTAATAAACGTTGAAAATAAAAAAAATAATTTATTTTATAAATTTTACTTCAGTCCAAAAAAATATCTGTATATTAATATTTAATACCAATTATAAAATTAAAATACTGGAACGCAGCCAGTGCAAGATTCCGCAAATTTCGCTAATGCGAAATCGAAGACGTAGTTGTCGCGCCAGGCTCCGTAACGATGCGTGTTACATCGAATGATCACAGCAAATGTCCTTGAAACAATGTGGTAAAGCTATGGCAAATTAAATAATTTTGGGCCGGACTCCAAACCAATAGAATCTTTTCTAGCAAAACGTGCCTGATATTGTTTGTTTTTATTATTCATCGGGCGTTCGCGGTTCTGTAGAGATCTTTTATTTTATTTCGCTGGCGTTTTCGGCTTTGTTAGTGTTTTTTATTTTTATTTAATATTAAAAACAATGAATAAAATTAGTTTTTTTAAAAGCAAATCCATTTTCCACTTTATCATTGGAACAAAAAGTAGAAATAAAGGAGTTAGGGCGACCGTTGCCCGATTTAAATATAGAACATTTTTTTTGAGTTATTATAATTTATAAAAACAATAAAATTACTTATTTGTGTACCTTATTGTAAATATGGAAAACTGTATGTTACCTGTGACCTGAAGTATTGACATTTCCACGCAGTTTTTGTAAGTTCATTTCCTTAAATTTCAAAATTTTTAAAATGTATATTTTTATCTACAAAAAAAAAAATAGAAAACTTATTGCGTTATAATTTTGATAATAAAATTTAATAATTTCGATCACTCGTTCGGTCATGATAAAATTAGGTCAAGGTTTGGCTCTACCTCCCTGAACTGTCACGAGCCGCCACATCAAAACTGAAAGATAACACATTGAATTAAAATAAATTATCTTGGAACAAAAAGCTTACATATTTTTTAACATTTTTATGTATTGGTATCACATAATATGCATTTTTTAAATCTACTGTGCACATATAAGAACCTTGAGAAATAATATCCTTAACCGTTTTAAAATTTTCTAACTTAAAATGTGTTGCTTGAACAAATGTATTTAGCTTTTTCAAATTTAAAATAAAACGATATCCACTACTAGACTTTTCTACTAAAAAATAGGATGACAAGAATTCACCTTTTTTATGTTGGCACTTAGATATAGCTCCAATTTTTAAAAACTCTTCGATATTTTTTCGAAGATAGGCTTTATCTTTTTTTGAGAGTGATTTTTTAACCTGAAATTTGTTCGGTTGGAATGGCTTAGATGTTAAAGGTATTTTATAGCCTCTAGCCCAACTAGAAATAGTAGGGTCGTCAGTTATTGGGCATAATAAAGGTGAATTCCGTCTACCTTCTACCTTCTTCTTCATCTACCTTCAATATTTCTGGCGAGGGTACTCTCAGCGAGGATATTCTTTGCGATAAGACTTTGGGCGATGCTTTAGAGTGGTTCCTTCTCTCTGATGGTATCTGAAGGCATTCGACGATTTCATCCTCGTCCTGGAGGCCTAACACTGAGAGTTTAAATGAAAAGCAGAACTTCTCAATGCTTGTTTTGTTACAAAGACCGACTTCTTGGGCTTTAGTCCCAAGGCCGATTTTCCTATAGCTTGGGCTGCCCTGAATTTTCTGAGAAATCAGAACCAAATACTGTGTTATCCCGTTTCGCCTTTTCTGCCAATTTTTGAATCTCTTGGCTCATGTAAGAACCTGATGCTTCCTGTGGTTAGACAATAAATAATGCACTTCACAGATCATTTTGGCTGAGTCCGCAGTCTTAGGAACTACTAGAGATTTAATCTCTGCTGGGAACATCTCAGATTTCAAAATCAACGATATAGCTCTATGCTCTCAATTAAAAAACTTTGCCTTCTAGTCACTAAGGCATCATCTAGGGGCGGCCGAAATTACTGAATTTCCCAGGGTCAATTCCCAAGAAAGACCCCTTTGGATCTGGCGCATCTGTAACCCCGCAGGGCTCATGCACTTCTGCTATTATCGTCTTTTCTACCCCCCCCCCCCCCCTTGTTCTTCTTCATCAGAAGATGACGAAATAATTATATTAAACTTCCTACGTGTTTGAGGAGGGGATGATAAATTTTCCGAAGTGTACAGTAAATATTTTTAAATAAAATTATCGACTTTATCTTAAAAATTTTTTTTATTAAAACCAAGATATAAAATAGATAGTTACATAAATAACACATCTGGAACAAGATGGCGATGTTGTTGTAGACAACAGATTGATATCGCTCTATATTTTTTATAAAATAAAGTAATTTAAGTGAAGAATTAATTGCGGCTTTGTGGTTTGGGGGTGAGCTCTAACATCGGAGTGTGTGTCCTAGTGATTGTTTGCCTAAATTAGCAGTTTCTTTTAGTGAAAATTTACCATTAGGTGTGTATTATCTAAGTATTACCTAGTAAACATGATTCTGTCGAGTGCGGATGCGCGAGAAGTTAAGTCCATCATAAGTAGCGTATTTAACGAGAAATTTCTTGAAGAGGTAGCTACGAAAGTATTTGAAATACTCGAAAGAAAGCTTAAAAGCTGCCAGCGAGAACAAGAAATAAGAATTTCGTCCTTAGAGGAAAAACTAAATAAAGTATGTGCGGAAAACAAGCACCTGGCCATTTCATTGGATGCCGTGGAACAACAGAGCCGCAGTAAAAATCTGCGCATATTCGGACTTCAGTCAATTGAAAATGAAGATTCCGCAATATTAAAGGACAAGGTATTAAAATTATTTAATACCGATCTCAAAACAAACATTTCGAACAATTCAATAAAAAAATGTCATCGTGTGCCATCAAGAAATTCAACTGATAAACCTCAGGCAGTGTTGGTGCAGTTTTGGTGCATCGAGACCAAGCAATCGGTACTTAAATCGCGACTTTCGCTTAAAAACAAACAAATACAAATCAAAGAAGACTTAACCAAAGTGCGTTTAAATTTATTTGAAAATGCGGTTAGAAAATTTACTTTTAAAAATTCGTGGGTTTATAACGGTAATATTTACGTCAAAAAGAGTGATCAAGTTCATAGAATTACTGACCTGGGTGACCTGACAAATATATAAATTATCTTTTCTTTTGGTGAGTTGAGTGAATATCTTATATAATTTGATGATAGGGACGCTAATGTTCATTCATAATTTAATATATATATACAGGGTGAGTTTTTCAAAGCGCGGAGTAGTATTATGCATTGATGATATTATTTATCGATGACGTGCTCCTGGACTATTATTTGGTTAAGCATTCTTCACATTTTAAAAATATTTTGGACTATACAGAGTGCTCCGAAAAAGCAGGGCACTACAAAAGTTAATTTTTTTAAACGGAACACCCTGTATTGCAAAACATTTTTGAATTCTTTGCGTAATTACCAATCTTTTTTGATAATGGTTTAATATGCCAAAAACTAATAATTTAGGAGATAAATCAAATTTTGTTAAAAATTTAGAATTTGCACGCATCTCTTTAATATTAAAATTTAGCACCTAAATTTTGAATACAGACTTAATTTTTATCATCAGAAGTAAAATAAAGTTACTTTGATATGCGTGCTATGTAAAATTATTCATTTTGTTATACAGGGTGTTTTTTTTTGAAAGGCCAAACTTGCCCAACTTTAAATATAAAAATCTCTCTTATTTTAAATAAAACACCCTGTATATTTTCATGTCATCTAATAGCTTACTTAAGAGCCTATAAATTTTATTAATAATAAATATTCTATCCCTATCTCTAATAGTTTTTGAAATATACTTATATTTCTTCATTTCGTGTTATTTTTTTCTTATAAAATGAAATAAAATTTATGGACGTTTCTTTTTATTAAATTCACTTATTTTTATATAATAAAAGTTAATTTCTGTTCAACAAATGTTCAAAGATATGTCCTCCTTGTTCGATACAAATATTAATTCTTTTAATTATATTTTGTCGAACATGGTATAACATTCCTGGTGTTACGGTTTGACAGGCATCCCTAATTCTAATAATTATATCCTCCCTTGTAGTTGGTTTTGTTGCATAGACTTTATCTTTGAGATAACCCCACAGAAAGAAATCTAGCGGCGTAAGATCGCAAGACCTTGGCGGCCATGCAACAAATCCTCCGCGACCAAGATGGATTTTTGAGGATATTCTTGATCCAAATATTCCCTTACTGCACGATGAAAATGGGGAGGCGCACCATCTTGTTGAAACCACATACTTTGCCGTTCCTGGAGATTGACTTCTTCTAATAATTCAGGCAATTGCTGCTGTAAAAATACTCGATATGAATGCCCATTCAAAGGTTCATTAAAAAAATATGGTCCAATTATACGGTTATTATGGATGCCGCACCATACATTAAGGGACCAATGATTCTGGTGCTGAACCTCACGTACCCAATGAGGGTTCTCTGTTGCATAATAGTGCATATTATGCCTATTGACAGCACCATTGCTTTTAAATGTCGCCTCGTCGGAATACATAATATAGTTAACAAAATTTGGATTAATTTCAATTTTGCGAAGTAACCATTTACAAAAAGTTACACGTAGCTGAAAATCTTGATTGTGAAGTTCTTGATGCAACTTAATGTGATATGGGTGGTATTTATATTTCCGTGTTGTCCGGTTTACCGTTGTCTGCGAAACATCAGAAAGTAAGGCTAACCTATGGCTACCAATGTGGGGATCCTCCTCAATTTGCAAAAGAATTTCAAGTTCTTTACCTTCATTTGCCACCCTATTAGCAACATTACGTTTTGGCAGATCCACGCTACCAGTCGTCATAAATCGGTCCATAACAACGCGAAAACTGCGGGAATCGGGTGTGCGCCGTTGAGGATATTTTTCTCTATATAGCCTTTGAGCTAGCAGACAATTTTTATTTGCTTCACCCAAAACAAAAATCATATCAATAAATTCATTTCTTGAATAATTCATTTTTAATATTGAAAACAAATATCTAAAAAACACCTTAAAACAAATCTAACTATTAATCTCTAATTAACTAATGTAACTGTCTTTTTGTTATTGAGATTTTTTTCATTTGTTTCCACGGCGCCTTGATGGATACATAAAAAATACGAGGTGCTTCAAAACTTTAAGTCGGCATTGTCAGTTTTTACAGGAGAAAAACAGAAAAATCCATGATATCTCAAAAACTGTTAGATATAGAGATAGGACATTATTAATAAAATTTACAGGCTCTTAAGTAAGCTATTAGATGACATGAAAATATACAGGGTGTTTCATTTAAAATAAGAGAGATTTTTATATTTAAAGTTGGGCAAGTTTGGCCTTTCAAAAAAAACACCCTGTATAACAAAATGAATAATTTTACATAGCACGCATATCAAAGTAACTTTATTTTACTTCTGATGATAAAAATTAAGTCTGTATTCAAAATTTAGGTGCTAAATTTTAATATTAAAGAGATGCGTGCAAATTCAAAATTTTTAACAAAATTTGATTTATCTCCTAAACTATTAATTTTTGGCATATTAAACCATTATCAAAAAAGATTGGTAATTACGCAAAGAATTCAAAAATGTTTTGCAATACAGGGTGTTCCATTTAAAAAAATTAACTTTTGTAGTGCCCTGCTTTTTCGGAACACCCTGTATAGTCCAAAATATTTTTAAAATGTGAAGAATGCTTAACCAAATAATAGTCCAGGAGCACGTCATCGATAAATAATATCATCAATGCATAATACTACTCCGCGCTTTGAAAAACTCACCCGGTACAGTGCTTTCATTTCAAAACGATCCACCCTTAATAACTTTCTTAAAAAAAAAAAAAATTAGATATACAGGAGACGTTTAATTATGCATTTACTGAAGTTCTGTCAATCACCTCCAGCTAACCTCACTTTAATATGTCAAATGGGAACCCCCATCGTGTGATACATCATAGTAAGCAGCGTAAAATTCTCTATTCATTAGTGTAAGCAAATAGTTAGCGAAAATGTATAGAAATAATTAATAGATCAAACGAACTTACCTAAGTGAAGTTCGATCTTGATTATATCCAGGTCTCGACGAAGTAAATAAGTAGCAATGTAGTATCCTCCGAAGGCAGGTGCAACCACACAGTTCCAAGAAAAAAAATTTCAATTGTTATTTACCGGCATCCATATACCTCCCTTCCCCGGACGTGAATATCATTCTTTTTAAAGCAAAACAAAATGTTGCCTGTTGTTTATATTTAGGGAAGTTGAAAGGGTAGGGAGGGACTTATTTACTTCGTCGAGACCTGGATATAATCAAGATCGAACTTCACTTAGGTAAGTTCGTTTGATCTATTAATTATATCCCAGGTCTCGACTCATAAATAAGTAGCAATGTAGATGTTTAAAGACTATAGAAAAGGTCAACATTTTGTAAACAAATACAAGGATCCTTAGTTTCAAATTTTATTCTACAAAAAAAAATAAAATAAAATTCTTAACATTTTCTACACTGTTTTACTCATTCCATCACAACATCTTCTACAGGGGATAACCCACAAAAAGTAAAGTAAACAGTATATTAAATAATAAATACATTCCTCTTACAAGTATACTAATGTATAGTACATATACATTGTAGTAGATAATGGTTACAAAAGAAAAAAATATATATATATATATATTAGTTATTTAGAAAAACCTAACACTTTACCAATAAAATTATTGTCTTTAATTGGTCTTTGGTAGAATTGCGCGAAAGTATTAGATTTCTGAGACCAACCCGCCGAAAGACGAATTGTATCAATAGAAACACCCTTACTAGCAGCCTTTGAGGTCGCTGCGTGCCGTGTACTGTGGGCCGTAAATACGCTTGTATCTATCCCACTTGCTTCTAGAACTTTCTTAACCCATCTAGCAATTGTTTGTGCAGATGCGTTCTTATGGGGTTTCTTAAGTGTAATGAACAAGTTATTTGCCTGAGTGCCCCTCAATCCTTCAGTAAAAGATAAATAGTTATTAATTGTATGTGCTAAACAAAGTTTCTTATTATTAAAGGTAGGAATATTAATATTTGGTTGGTTTCTATTATGTGCCGAAGTTTTTAGTCTACAGGGGATCTTTATATTTATACCTTCCCTTGTGTTAACTATATTGCATATCTCGATGTTCGCTATAGTTTGTACCCGCTGCCCCGTAGCCAAAAGCAATAAGGCCGCTAGTTTGTAGGTTATCTGTACTAAACTAAAATCGTTTAGCGGCATTTTCTCTAGGAAATTTAAGACAATCGAGGGGTCCCAAGTTGAATCGTACTTTGGGTGGTTTGGTCTCAATCCATAAACACCTTTAAAAAAACGTCTTATCCTAAAGTCCTTTATTATATTATCCTTACCTACTAATTGCGCAATCGCAGAACGATAACAATTTAACGTTCCATAAGAACCACCTTTATGAAAATGAAAAGTCAAAAATTTTAATAAGTGTTCTACCGTGACTGAAAACACTTTTATTCTTTGTTCGAGGCAATAATTCCACCATAGCTTCAAGCCACCATTATATTGCTTAATAGTGGACGGAGTAATTGAGGCTAGAGAAATATTTATGGAATCCTCCGGGATTCCTTGTCCTCGTAAAGCTTGCCGGATAAGCGGCCGACAACCAGGGTAAGCTGATGGCAAAGAGGATGTGGGGTCCTATCAAAACACGAAATTAAATCTTCTCGTGGTTTGAAGAAAATAGGCTCACCAGACAACAAGGAATTGTAAACCGGGTACCAAGGTTGGGTTATCCAGAAAGGGGCTACTACGATACCCTCCGCTTTATCTTCAATAATTTTTTGTAAAACTTTCAAAATTAGTGAAAATGGCGGGAACGCGTAAAAACTAAGGTCAGACCAACATAACGTGAAGGCATCGACCCAAACACTCTCTGGATCTGGTAACCAAGAAACAAAAAGTTTACATTTTCTGTTGTTCCGGCTGGCAAATAAATCAATTTCTGGTTTTCCAAATGCGTTAACAATTATTTCAAATAACTCTTGATTAAGTTGAAATTCAGTGTTATAGTTTATGACCCTTGATTGTTCATCTGCCTCTTTGTTATCCGATGATCTTATGTAGGAGGCAAACAAAAAAATATTCCGGTTCTCGCACCATTGCCAAATTTGTCTAGAAATGTAGTTCAATTTTTTAAATTGAATGCTACCCATGCGGTTAATTGAAGCAATAGCAGTAGTGTTATCAATTCTACACAAGATAGAACAATTTGACAGGTTTTTTGCAAAACATTTTATTCCGAAAAAAGCTGCTAACAATTCTAAATAGTTAATATGATAACTTTTTTCCTTATCTGTCCAATACCCCCGACTTTTCCTATTATTACAGAATATACCCCAGCCAGTGCGAGATGCATCCGAGAAAATTTCTAATGTAAAATGTAACGGTTTTAGCGATCTTACAGAATTGACGTTTCTAAGCCACCATTTAAAATCATCGGACAACATCGAGGGTAAACTCATCATCGAGTCGTAATCATCTTTTGAAGCCTGTAAAGCTTTATATTTAGCTCGCTCAAATTGTTTAATATAAACCCACCCATACGGAATAACTGGACAAGAAGCACTTAAACTTCCAATAAAAGCCGCAAAATCTCTAATTTTGCATTTTGTTTTTCCCTGGTATTTTTTGACTAAAAATTTAATCTTTGACTGTTTGGCTTCAGGAAGTGAAACAGTAAAGTTTCTTGAATCGTAAAGAAAACCTAAATAATTACAACAATGAGTGGGTTCTAAAACGCTTTTCTTAAAGTTTACCACAAATCCCAGGTTCCTTAAAACCTGAATAGTCTTTAAGACGTTAAGTTTACACTCTGTATAAGAGTTGCCAATCAATAAAAAATCATCCAAATATACATTTGAAATAAGCCCTTGACCTCTTAGTAGAGCTAAAATCGGTTTCATTATTTTAGTAAAAATTCTAGGAGCGCAACTTAAGCCAAAAGGAAGACAATTAAATTGATATAGAATATTCTGAAATCTAAACCTTAAATATTTTCTGTGTGATTTCTTAATGGATAACAAAAAATAAGCATCTTTAAGATCCAAAGTCGCTAAAAAACAATCTTGAGAGATTAATTTCATAACTGTTTTATAATCCTCAAGTTTAAAATGCTTATATATGACAAATTTATTTAAAGATTTTAGATTTAAAATAAGTCTTTGTGAACCATCACTCTTAGGAGTCAAAAAAATATTAGAAATATACTGTCCTTGGCAGTTATCCACTTTAGAAATGGCACCTTTAACTAATAATTCCTTTAAGGATTTTTTTATGTGATGTTTTTCAGTGACAGACCATCTTGACTCTTTGGGTATTCTCTTTTGAAAGGGGTTTTCGTAAAAAGGTATAGTTACTCCCTTAATATGTGATAAAATAGAACACTCTGATGTAATATTACACCAGTAGCCATAATATTTGCTTAATCTACCAGCAAAAGTACTAACCTTAAGTTCTAAAATCTGTTGTCTCTCTTGCTCGTGGAGGGGATCGAATTGGGGCTCTTGCGGCGTTGTTGCTGGCGATGTTTGTTTTGGGTGTGATACTGTTTGTTGTTCGCAAACTGCCTGCTGCTCTGGGGCTGGCGACGATGCGGGGTGTAAGCTGACGTTGGCCTGCTCTGGAGAGTCCCACCTGAGTACCTGGGCAGGCCTTTGTAGTTTAAATGTTTCAGGTTCTGTTTAGGTCTGATAACCTTCAGATCTTGACTTGATCTTAAAATATTCTTCGAAGATTTAATTCTTTCCTCCAAGTTGTCGCCAAAAAGGAAAGAAGTAATTGCAGATTTATCCAATGTTTCTTTTATATCTTTGTTCAGATACATTGTAATCAAGTCCCGCCGAGATAGAGATTCGCTATGAAACAAATCGGCCAATAATCTACCAGCGTCGCTCAGTTGCTTAACCAGGACCTTATTTCCCTCCCCTCCCTCCTTTAACAGAGAAGTCAATGAATTTCCTATTGCGGTTACAGCTGCGCCTACTTGTGTCTGAAGCAACGAAAGACGTATGTCTCTGCGAGTAGCTGAGTCAGAAATTGCCGCTGCTACAACATCATTTAATTTGGGAGCGTTTAAATAATCACAGTTAGTGGGAATCGGGTAATCGCCTATTAGGCTGTTACGTTCTTCAGGGCTTAAACCCTTTATCAAAATAGAAGACCATCTTTCTACTAAACTGTTATGTATTTCTGGCCCCCCAGCATCAACTTGCGCGACGTTAGATCCCAGTAATTCTAAAAGATCACTGTCTAAGTTGTTCCTTGGAATATCAGAAACCTCATCTTTATTTTCTGATTCTGAGCTGTCGTCAGAAGAAATTATGCGCCTGCGCTTCTTCTTCACGGGCGCACTTCTACTTAAAGTGGCACTAGAATAGGATTCGGAAGAATCGCTCGCATTATTATAGTTTGCGCAGTTCTCTTGATTCTCTAGATCAGACTCAGATGAATCACTCGGAGTAGTGTAACGCTCACGGCGAAATTTTGAAGGTTCCCCAGGCTCACGGCTGGAAGAACTAGCATGCCTTTTTACTGGCCAACGCTCACGGCGTTTTCGGCTTTTACTTTTCATACGCTCACGGCGTTTCTTCCCGCTCTTTTTGCAGTCACGCGGCTCACGGTGCCTATGCTTTTGTTTTAGCTTAAACAAAATTCGCTCCAATTTGTCTATCTTTTCCTCCATATTTCCAAAAATAAACACCGTCCGTAAAAAACACCAATAAAAAAAACGAGACACTCGTGCTAAACAAAATCTTTATCGAGTCTAGACTCGTTATTTCAAACGAAAACAAAAAAAAAACACTGATAACAGCGGAGCGTACCGAACTGACGTGGTCAACACACAATGAAGGAATGATATTCACGTCCGGGGAAGGGAGGTATATGGATGCCGGTAAATAACAATTGAAATTTTTTTTCTTGGAACTGTGTGGTTGCACCTGCCTTCGGAGGATACTACATTGCTACTTATTTATGAGTCGAGACCTGGGATATAATGAATATTTTTACGCCAAACTTTGGTATTTTAAATGAATACTTTTAGTGTGGTACCTACATCATTTTAAAATTCTTACATTTTTTATAATAGATTATCAAAAAAAAATACAAGCAATTTAGAAGTTAAAATGTGTGGTAACAAACAGTACATTTAGTTCAAGCAAATTATTTATTTTTTAAGTAAAGAATGTGTACCGTTATTTGCGAGTGTCTTCAAATTTTTTGCAAAAATCTTTGCAGTCTTATAACTTTGTATGTATATTTATTTCACTTATATTTTTTGCGAAACCTACCTAATAGGTACAAAAAACACTGCAATAGCTACATTTTTAAGGCGTTTAAAAAGCAGGCGATTTATTATTTTTAACACTGTCAGTTTGACGCGTGCAATTTTTCAATTTTAGTTAAAACAGTGAGTTAATAAAATGGTGTATACGCTAGCCGAAAGAATAGAAATAATTTTCCTTTATGAAGCTCAAGATCGGTGTGCTCGCAGAACCGCGAGAGCATTTAATGAAAGGTATCAAGATAAAAACGTGAGCCATAAATACGTATTAGAATTCATACGAAAATTTGAAGAGACGGGATGGATTTGCAATAAGAAAAAATATTAAAATAGAGTTGTCGATGAAGCATGCCAAGTTGAAGTACTAGGACAATTTGCGATGGATCCAACTTTGTCTATATTGAAGAACATTTGCTTCAGTGACGAATCGACCTTTTTTTTAAATGGCCTGGTAAACAGACATAACTGTAGATACTGGGATAATGAAAATCCGCATGTTTTTCGGGAAGGCCATACCCAATATCCCCAAAAAATTAATGTTTGGGCAGGAATTTATCAGAATGAAATAATGCCATTTTTTTTGTAAGAAAATTTGACTGGCGAAATTTATTTAAACCTTTTAGAAAATGCAATATACCCTTCAATTATCCAATCTATGGAAAATCAAGAAGCCTGCGCGGTCTCCGGACCTAACCCAAAACCCCAAAATTTAATAAAATAAATTTGTTAAAGTAATTAAATTTTTTTTCTACCCTACCAATTTACACTTTAATTGCTTCTTGGTCAATCAATTTTATTTTTTTTTACAACCATTGATAACATAATGAATGCTCTTTAAAATAATGTATCACACCATGGGGTAGCCATTTGACATACCAAAGTTTGGCGTAAATAAAATATTCATTATTTCTAGACATTTCCGCTATTCGCTATTTGCTACTATTTGCTTACACATTTACTGATTTCATTTTTTTTGGTACCGTTGAATAGAGAATTTTACGCTCCTTGTGGCGTTAACTTTACAGTGTTACTATTTTGCCAAGAGTTTGCAGACGGTAGCTCAGAATTATTGGAGGCTTGGGATTGTTCGAAGGTTCACTTATGACTGGCTATTAAAGAATATAATCTTGATTATAACTATTAAATAAGAGGGCGCCACTTAGTTTTTTTTTTTTATAAATGAAAGAAAACTAAGAAAAACACTTGGTATATAGGTTTAAAGGTTCTAGTCGACTTTAGGTATCTCCGAATTTTAACATTTTTGAATATGAAATAGTAAGCTAATCTTCTTTGGACTATTTTAAGCACAAAAAATTGGAGGATGAATAACATTTTCTTTAATAAAATAATAAAAACAAAAAAAAATTATGACAATGTGTACCTACGTACGATATAAACTCGTTTTCGAACATTCGCCGCAAGCGCTTCATGGTTTAGTGGTAATGAGAGTGAACTATGAGCCGGTCGGCCTAGGTTCAGATTTCAACTGTGCCAGTATTACTTTTTTTATTTTTTTGCCACTAAGAATTTTGTAGTTTTGGAAAAAGTATTTAATTTAAATGAAATTATGCATAAAATATGACCAAAAAGACGAAATTGTTTATATAACATAAAAAAAATGATTTTACCTTTTCTTGTAATTAAGTCCCTTTATTTTCGTGTCAAAAAACATACCAAAGACACCCATAATGTATTATTTATTGTTTTGGTACTTTTTAGATTTCGATCCTAATTAAAAATAATATGAAATATAGGCATATTCTGTTTAAAATTAAGTCTAAAGAGTATTAATTATTTTTCATATAAATAACAAAAACAAAATTCCCTTCCACCTTCCTTCATTATTCTTTTTTATTGACGTTTGACATAATGCCGTGAGGTGACAGCGTTGCCATACATGTTCTTTGATTTAAGAATTTTTTATTTCTTCTATATGAATGTTTTTAGTGTTTTGAGCTCGGTTGAATTGCATTGGGTTGATTTTGGGGTGCGTTAGCACACGGGGGGCGTTAGCCCCCAGTGTGCCTGTGTGTTGGGTTGGGATGGGATGAGATGGGTTGGGTTGAGTTGGGGTGGGTTGAGTTGGGTTGGATTGGGATAAATTGTTTTAAGTTAAGATGTTGAGCACATGGGGGGCGTAAGCCCTCCATGTGCTCGACATTTACGAGTCCTCTCTATATTTTTTCATATGAATAGAATCTCAAAATGTTAGAAAATATAGAGGCTACGAACATTTGCATAAGAGAATGAATTTTTTGCTTGTGTACAAATGTGTGTAAAAGCGAAACCCATTCACTATTATAGTGTAAAAACACTGCTATCATTTTGGCAGATAGATTTAGATGTCTTTCATGTTTTCTCTTATATAAGATATGCTTTTTAGATGTGCTTGTTTCTTATTACATATATACACAACTTGGCAACTCCGAGATCATATGTCAAAAGTTTGACAATGTAATTATCAATAGCAACGAATTTCGATCATCAAATAGAGTAGAGTAGACCTCTTTTTTGACATAATTTAATATTATTTTTTAGCGTCCTATGTGAATAATCCGCAAATTTTTTTCTCTTAATCTATTCTTTTCAAAGTACTCTTTATGCTTAAATTTTAAAATATTGCAAAATCGGAGATACTTAAAGTCGACAAGACCCGGTTTAAATTAACAATTAAATGACCCTGGATAAAGTAGATTTCAAGAGACAAAAAAAAAATATCTTAACAATACAACCAAATTATATTTACATCAAAGATATGTATACACCTCATTTTCTAATCTGTTAAATGTTAATAATTGATTATGAATTAAAATATGAATAATGTTGATATGATTAAATAAAATAAGTTTGTCAAAAGTAACATTTAAATTATGATTAAGCTACTAGGTAGATTTCAGCACTTGAAAAATAAATTGCAATTCTTAAAGTTTTTAATAAATATTTGTATTACGCAGGGGAAAGTTCATGAACCTTTTTACCTAAGGCATATTAGCCTTAACCGAGTTATATCTACTTAACTACCAAAAAAGGTACTGAAAAATACTGAACAAAAAATAACTAAAATTATAGATAAGAAATTAACGTATTAAATTATGATATTGATTAAATATTTGTAGCAATAAATTGAAATTAAAGATATATTAATAAAAATTTAAATATGTGAGACAAATCTATGGTTAATAATATTTAAATAAATGGAATAAACTGGCCTGTATATTCCTCCAAGAAATGAACGGCTAGCCTTCAAAATCGAGGCTGTAAATGTATGCCATTTGTAGCTTAGCTATCTGGACTGGAAATCTCTAATACTAGCTCTAACTCTGGCTCCAGCTCCACAGCTTACAGCAATTTCTCGGGGAAATCAAAATCCTGCAGCCATCAACAATTGAAGAAAAATAAAGAGGAAAACGGAAAAATAAAACCCTAAAACAATGGTTGCCATTGTATTCACTGTCGATAAAAATAAATGGCGTTCAAAATGTGACACACTCACCTTGCTAAGTTTCATTATCTATCCATCAAAATCTCGGGCATCCTGCACCAGAATTATGAAATAAACAGTTCCCTAAAGGAACAAGATTAAGGACTAAATTATAAACCATATTGGCCACTTCCTGCTTCACAAATTTCGAAATAAAAAAACTGGCCTTTTACGTGCGCTTCTACCTGCGACACGGGAACAAGTCCTCGAAAAATGGATGCAGTACCGACTAAATAAGTTACGACCCCACCTCTCGCCTGAGCTGTCAATGTCAATCCAATCAGGGAAAACATTAATTAAGACCAACCAGAAGAGTGACGGACCGTCAACAGAAAGCATGAATAATAAAACCAGGAGAGTGATGCGTAGCAGTAGTAATGTGTCATTGACAGTGTGAATTTAAAGAAATATCGATAAAAGAAGTTGACTGAAATTATTAATATAATTATTGAAATTAATGAAATATCAATGGAGCGTTAGTGAAAATAAGAGTAGAAAAATAAAACGCTACATCCTTACTATGATGTATCACACGATGGGGGTTCCCATTTGACATATTAAAGTGAGTTTATCTGGAGGTGAAGAGGTGATTGACAGAACTTCAGTAAATGCATAATTAAACGTCCCCCTGTATATCTATTTTCGCGTGTTTTTTTTTTTTAAGAAAGTTGTTAAGGGTGGATTGTTTCGAAATGAAAGCACTGTATATATATTTTCTTTTTCGTTACGTATACCTTTTCACTATGGCATGTTAAGTTTCTTTATTGCAAAGAGTCTTTTTTTTTGTAGTAATTACTTAGTTTTTTTTTGTTTTTTTTTTAATGTGAAAATTATGATTATAATTTTTTTTTTTATATACCGGGGGTTCCTATTTTGGGGTGTTTTTCTTTGTATTGGGTAGTCTTTTTTTTCAACTTACTACATTAATAATATATGTTTATTTTTCTTCGTTGTCTGATAAGTATATTGTATTGTGTACTTAAATATTTAATTAAGATTTATGTATCGTATAATTTACTATAAATTTTTTTGGGTTCTTCACTTAACACCACCATGAGCGGTATTTTTTTACTGTTTAATTTAACTATTACTATTACCTGTCTTGTGATAACTTAAACTAAAGGGAAATTAGTTAAAGAGCATACTTGCAAACTCCTTTTTTTTAAATTCCTACACTCCCTTATTTGTCCCTCTCTTTTAAATAACTTTTCCTTTATTATATATTACATAAATGTTTTCATGTGCGCATCTGAATACTAGATCACTTACAAACAACTTTGATATTTTTCAGGATCATATAAAAAAATATAAATATGACGTGATCGGTGTCTCGGAGACTTGGCTTCACTCCCATGTTTCCGATGACACTATTCACTTGGATAGTTACATTCTCGTTCGTCAGGATAGGCTAAATAGAGGTGGCGGTGTCGCTGTGTATCTCAAAAATACTTTTAACTTTTGTATTATGCATACAGAATCTGGAGCTTTTCTTGAACAAATTTGAATCGCGCTATATATAAATGACAAAAAAATTCTTGTTGGAAACATCTATCGTCC
Organism: Anthonomus grandis grandis; assembly: GCF_022605725.1. NCBI lineage: Eukaryota > Metazoa > Arthropoda > Insecta > Coleoptera > Curculionidae > Anthonomus > Anthonomus grandis. The sequence continues at coordinate 4,238,877 of NC_065562.1, read as the reverse complement.
ACCTAAAGGTGAACTAAACCTTTTTTATTCCGCTCTGGATAACATTCTGGTTAATTTTTATGCTGCCTATGAGCACATAATACTTCTTGGCGACTTTAACATAAGTCTTCTTAATCCAAATGTAAATACTTCATTGTTTGAAATTACTGAAGTTTATGGTTTAAAACAATTCATATCAGAGCCGACAAGAGTGTCTGATACTTCTATGTCCCTGATTGATCTAATTTTTTCTAATATTGACCTCATGGAGGCTTGTGGTGTTAGGGATGTTGAGGTGTCGGATCACTTATTGGTTTTTTGTGAAATTAATTTATTATTTCTGAGCCACAACGCTTTAGTTTTTCATATAGAAACCTTCATAATATTAAACATTTACGTTTTCAGTCTGATCTGGAGTTAATACCATGGCATAGTATGTATATCATGCCTGAAATTGACTCAAAGGGTGATTTTTTGACACAGTCGATACTTAATATCCTAGACGCGCCAATTAAGAGGGTTAATAATTAAAAAAAACCATATAGCCCCTGGATAACCCCCAACATCAGGTTTATGCAAAAGCTTCGTAATAGGGCTCTAAATAAGTTTAGAGCTAGTGAGGATCGGGAGGACTGGAATACGTATAAACAGTATAGAAATATTACAACGTCTGCGATTCGTGCAGAGAAAAAAGCATATTTAACCTATAAACTTGGCATTTGTAGTAATAGAGAAAATTGGAGAAAGTTGAAAAAAATCAATATTTCTAAAAAATCTAATGTACAGCTTCCTATATCATTACAAGATGTTGAAAAACTTAATGGTTTTTTTACTAATATAAACAATAACAACAATAAGCCTAATACCGATTTTATAAATTTTTTTAAGGAGCACAGAATTTTTCCTAATATATACGATTTTGTGTTTAATTTAGTAGACCAGGATTTAGTAGAAAAAATTCTTCAAACTATAAAAAGCAAGGCATTTGGATCCGATAATTTAAATATTCCTATTGTTACGCTTTGCTGTCCTGTGATTATTAACCCTCTTACCCATATTATAAATCGTTGTCTAGAGAAGAGCTATTTTCCGGAAAAGTGGAAGGAGGCCAATATAATTCCCTTACCTAAAATTAAAAATCCCACAGAATTCAACAATCTTCGTTCTATTTCTATACTTTCTGTTCTTTCGAAAATTTTGGAAAAATTATGGAGCGCCAAATTCTTGATTATTTAAATAGCAATAATCTCATCCCAGAATATTAGTCTGGGTTTCGTAAGGGCTATAGCTGTGTCACTGCGTTGTCTCAAGTTACAGACGATATATTTCGGGCTTTGGATAAAGATCAGGCAACTGTTTTAATTCTCTTAGATTTTACCAAAGCATTTGACATGGTGAATCATGAGATACTTATATCTCTATTACATTATCAAGGATTTTCTCAGTCGGCCTTAACACTTATGTCATCTTTTCTTTCAAACCGCAAACAAAGAGTTCTGCTAAAAGGCACTTGACGTTATTTCTGGTGTACCACAAGGTAGTATTTTGGGTCCATTGCTATATACAATATACACATCACAATTAACAAAAAAATTAAATAGCTGTAACCATCACTGCTATGCAGATGATACTCAAATTTATTATTCATTTAAACCCAGTTATGCTCCTAAAGCTAACCTTAGTATTAATATAGATCTTAATAATATCTTAACTGAAACTCAAAATCTACTTTTAAAAATTAATCCATCCAAATCTAAAGCTATTCTTTTTTGTAGTGATGCTCACCGGATAGAGATTTTAAATAACTTTAGACTTGAAATGAATAACGATGTTATACAATTTCAAAATTCAGCCAATAATCTGGCGCTCCTAATAGATCATAAACTAAAATTTAGGGAGCAAGTTACACTTAAACTTAAAATTGGATACTCTGCTTTAAAAACTATTTACGCCCAGAAGAATTACTTAAGTACTAATATTAAAAAAATGCCTTGTGAAGCATTGGTTTTGTCACCTTTCAATTTCTGCGACACTATTTATGGTCCTTGTCTTGACTGCTCATATGCCTATCGGATACAAAAACTTCAGAATTCGTGACTAAGACTATTTGGCGTAAGGAGAGGGGAGCATATTTCTCATAAGCTAAAGGATGCGGGCTGGTTAAATATGTTCAATCGACGAGTATTACATCTTATTTGTTTTTTTTTATAAATTACTTAAGTGGAAGTCTCCATCATATTTGCTTAGAAAGATTAGATTTCGAACGGATGTACATAACCTAAATATTAGAAGAAAGAATTTGCTTACTATTCCGGCGCACAATAAGGAATTATTTAAAAAGTCATTTTCATACTTGATATATAAATAGGTTTAAAATAAATGATTTTACATTGACAGAAAAAACTTTTAAAGTTAAAATAATAAAGTTAAATCAAGTTTACACTTGATAACGGTTGGAGATACTTACCAACCGAAACGTCGTGTTACATAAAATAAATAAGACAATGCAAGTCCGACAAGATGTTTTCACTGTACCATTGTCTACCACCTTCAAAAACATAAATACCGATACTTTCATAACATCACATCATGGGGTAACCATCATCATAAACGTAGAATAGGGGATTTTATAGATAAACCTAATAAAAACTTGAATGTGAAAGTGTGCGTAAAATACCAAAATATTTATATTTTTAAATCTAAATATTTTTTTGAACATATTCATCTATCAATAGGCTATAAAAACTATAAAACTAGAAGTTTGTCCCTGGTTTTATTACAGGATTTTAAGTTTTTTTTTTGTTGTTTTGGCAGAAAGAAGGCATACCTAATACCCATGTACCTATCTATGTATAGTTATGTTTTTTTAATATAGACATTAGGTAGATAGATGAAATTACTAATTTTTTATTGCCTTTAAAGAATTTTGAGATTTATTTAGATATTGATATCTATGTATAAGTTAATTTTGTCTTTCCCTAAAATTTGGTCGATATTTTTTTTTGTTTTACCATATTGCAACTTACAATAATATATATAGTAATTGGCACCACATATTAATTCATTATTTTTTTTGCTTTTTGATTAAATATCAAATACTTATTATAGATTGCCTGATACCTATATGCCCAAAGGGAACAATGGATTTCATTAATGGAAATCAACACAATTAAACAGAACATATTTGTTTGTTCAGATCACATCCTTAGAAGTGATTTCTTATATAAGAAAGATAATATTATCAGTAACCAGACTTTATTAAAAAAATCAGCTCTACCTCAGAGGTAATTTTTTTTTAAATATATTTTTATAGTATAAAAAAATCGTCACAAAAAGGATTAGTGTTACTCATATAAGCTTTATTTATACCTAATACTTATTAAATTAGGTATGTGTGTAAAACTATTTTTTTACTAGGATTTCTGATGCACTGGTAAAAAACACAGCAGCTGATAATTCAGTTAATTTACCAAGTGATTTACCCTTCAAAGCTGCAGGAGTAGCTTTCCTGAAGAGTGCAAAAACTTCTTTAGCTTCCAAAATGGTATATAGTACAAACAGTGAAGCTAATATAGACAAGTATGGATAATTAAAATAGATTATAATATTCTTGATACACCATATTTTGTATAATTACAGATCTGATCATTCATCATCAACAATAACTGCATCTGAGATTAATAGTTCTACAGTAACCGTGGGGTCTAGGTCAACAATTACTATTTCTCATCCAAGCCGTTTTTGTTTAACTGCTACACATTCCCTGACTCGGCCAAGGAAAAGGTAAAAATACACTCAAAATAGACTACTAGTTTTATGCCATGTATCATCCTATTCTATATAACTTATCATAGGCTAACGAGAGAATTTGTCTGGTTATTCTATGATCTTATTTATAAGTGATATAGTATTTTATTTTATTATATTTGTTTAATTAAATGCAATTAATCAAATGTATGATATTACAAAGATTCTTTATAATAACATAAATTTTATTGATCAATTGGATTATCATAATACATTTTTTCAATTTTTTCTTTTTAATTTTGGTAATACTATATTTTTATGTATATTATTCTAGGGTAAAATCAAAATGATATCCTGAGGACCTAAGCAATGATGATTCCACCGTTTCAAAAGCTAAATCACTTGTTACCAAATTATGGGAAAAAAATAAAGAACAAAAAATTAAAATTCGAAAATTGCAATAAACAAATTTGCCCCATAGAAATTGAATTAGATATCTCAAGTCATTATTAAAATACTTTAAGAAATAATAACATGATTTTCAAAAAAGCACTACATACTACATATTTTATTTGACTTGTAAAAGTACTTGTTTGTATATTACTACTAATAAACTATCTAATCTATTCTATTGTACATAGTCTTTATTCTTAGGTAAGCTTTGTTTTTTAGTATAAATTAATATGATATAATATTTGGTATTAGGTATTATATAGGTCACTGTTAAATGTCTCAAAACCATTATACAGGCTAAATAATACTCATAATAAAAATCTTATAACCTATAAAAAAACCTGCAACTCCTTCACAATTTGAACATCCTTGTAGTTTTAACTCTTTCTGCTGAATCAATACTGTCCCTTTGAAAAAGTCAGCACCATAGAAGTATATATTATGTGATATAAAGTAAGTGATGTAAAACTGAGTTTTTTCCAATGTAATAATAACAGTAAAATTTTGCAAAATGTTAATAATTTGTGTCTTAGAACATGATTTATTAAGAAATCTATAATATTATATTAATAAAATATTTAATTTCCATAAAAATGCTTTAACAAAAATGGTGCCTTTTATTAGGACCTTCCTCTAACGAAGTCCGTTAAAAAAAAACGACATAAATGGTAATATTACTTATACTCAAACTCTATAATAATTAATAAAAATTTATCAGGTAAATATTTGTTGACGACGTCACTGGTAGAGAGTGCTTGTATCAGTGGCATCAACAATGCGATCAAGCGGCGTTGCGATGCCATTACCGTTTTCTCGTTTTTTCGTACTTTATTTTCATTTATTTAAAGTTAATATTGACTTCGATATAGAGTATTTTATCAAATTTATTTTAAAAAAATGCTTGATATTTTATTAAAGGGGAGCAGTAGTATTGTTTTGAGCCTTCGGATACAACTCAAAATTTTTATATTAAAATTGATTTTTGTCATTTCTCTATAAGCATTTGGCATCATTGCATCAGAGATGTTGCAAGCAAACAAACCTGTCCATAGTTCCACGGCATGCTACTTCTAGCCTTTCAATGTTCTAAGGCTTTGAACGTTGCCATAAATCGTTTATAATTTTTCTCATCTTTCCTTCCCCTCATATTTTCTTTCATATCCTGATCCTCTGCCTATGCTCCCCTTAGGTACGTTCTTTCTTTTTCAGCAGAATATTTATTATTAAATTTTTAAATTATTGTTTTTTTTTATTATTTTTTTGGCCTCAACAGAATTCAGAGAGCCTTTTCTGTAAGGGATATCTCTGTAAATCTGCATATTATGGCCTGTTGGTCACCTTGCATTATTAGCTTTTTTATTTTGTTACAAATTCTTTGATTTTTTTTTGTTATTGGTAAATGAAAGGGGTAGGTTTTCCTTGCAAGAGTGTCTAACTATAAAAAAAAATAATTTCGACGGACTTGACAAAAAATTTGATACTCGGTTTGAATAATTTCAAATGCTGTTATAATTCATCCAATTAAGTCTTGACTTTACTTTATTCTCTCTATAAAAAAAAAATCTAGCGACGTTAAATTGTGCAATCTAGGAGGCCAAGAACTAAGAGTCTAAGAAACGCCGGTAAATAGGTCGTGTTAACCGTTGCGGTAGAAGGTATGGTTCAATTAAATAATCATCGACAATGCCTGCCCATACATTAACAGACCAACGCTGTTGTTGTTTTCGACGAAAAATTGCATGAAGATTTTCTTCGTCCTAAACATTGCTATTCCTAATAACATTCCTAATAACTTTAAAATACCGTCTCTTGCTTTTTTTAGAGATGCCTGAATTAAAAACCGGGTATTCGATTTTCTGTTTTTAAAAAACAATTCATTAGGCATACAGCTAACATGTAAGTTTACGTATTTAAAAATATAAAAATACAAAAGCTTAAGCGAAGTTTATCTTAACTCTTGCTAACTCTGACTGACTCGAATAAAACAATAAATACAAAGGTAAAATAAAGTGCGGACCATTTCGTATAATATTGGTTTCGGCTGGTTATGTAAGATTTGACTCTTGATTTTCTCTAGTCCATCTAGTTTGAGATTGTCGATATGCGCAGCTAAGTTTAGCGTGGGCAGGACAACGTGGTTTGACTTTAAATCCGGAAACAAGATCGGCTGATGATTGATTCCTGTTGATTGTCGATTGGTGATAACAATTTCCTGGTTATGTGTTACCTGGCAATTGATTGGTAGATTGCAGAGAAATGAACCTTGAAGTTTTACGAATTCCTCTTGAGGTTGGCATTCCAAATGAAGTATTATTTCGTCAGGAAGAATGACTGCGTACTTAGCGGAGGAGTCCAATTGGTTGTAGATAGGCTTTGAGATTTTAACCTCAACTTGGTTGCAAGTGGATGGTTGGCCTTGGCCTTCCAACAGCTGGACAGCACAGGGACTACTTGTTGTGGTCTCTTGTAGGTCCATTTTGTCGCAGAAGTAGAGCTTTCCATATATCTCGTGGCATTCAGAAGCCCGGTATGAGAAGTGCAACTCATTTTTCAATAGATATTTACTTTTTGGTATTATAACCTTGAACAAGCTCTGCTTTCTTATTGGTATTGAATAAAGGTGAAAATAATTAAATTCTTTCTGATATGTTATTGGAATGCGTAATAAAAATGTTATTTTATTATTTAAAATAAAACTTTCTAACGTTGTGATTTGTTCATATAACCAATTATTTTCTAAAGTAACTTCTAACGGCATGCGCTTTGCACCTACAATCTTTTGAATTGATTTAAATTCAGAATACAAATCTTGAGTTTTGATTATGCTAGGATGCAATATTTTTAATTTCGAAAATGTCAATGCATTTTCTATGTCCTGCAAAATTGAGTCAATAATCTCATATAAATTAATTATTTGATTAAGCGTATGTTTTATATAATTTGAACTTTGTAGAAAGTTCGTCGTTTGTACAGCCAGCTCTACTAGATGTAATTTTTCTTCTAGTAAATGTTCATTGTGATTTATTTTTTGAATAGTTGAATTAAACTTCTTAAGTAAGCTAAGGAAAATCGAGTTTTCTTTTAAAATATTGGCTGATAAAGCATTTTGATTGTCTTGTAATTGTTTAATTAGTCTTTCATAACGTTCCCCATCTGAGGCGTCTAAATTACCTGTAATACTTTTAAAGATTGAGCCTATGCCATTAATTAATCCGCGCTTCAATCTGCGTGGGTGTGGAACAATTTCTTTTATTTTTGTTTTGACTCTGTCCTGTGTTATAGTTAAGATTTTTAAATAGTCAGCGACTTCTTTTTGGTGGTCGACATTAAGGTTAATCGTTGTTGAAATGTTATTCACCTTAATATGGAGTTTGTTTACTTCCGTTATAATTGGGTTAATGTCATAATAGTGTATAAGCGTGTGTGTGTATTCTTGGATTTTAGCTTGCCCTAATTTTAGTGGCATTAGTCCGGGGTTGTCAGTTAATTTTTCAATAGAGATTTTATTTTCAAGTGCGAATGTTACTTGGAGAAATCTGAAAGGATATAAGTTAGGAGTTAGTCAAAAACTGTATTTTGTCCTTAAAGGACGTTTGATGTTTGACAAATGTATTTTCTCTTGGTTATTGGTTTTAGCTGTTTTCTTTTCATAATTGGTACTAATTATTTTAGTAGGTGGGTCAAATTTGTTTGCGGTTTTTTGCCGTATGTGTTTTTTAGGATAAATAAGTTGGTTTTCTTGGAAAATCTCGGGATTGTCTTTATTTACATTAATTTTTTCAGCAAGATTTTCTTTTTGACTTATTAATTTGCTGTTTATTTGGGAGTAAAGTAGTTTACTTCGCTCTTTGTGATTGTTTACATACTCACTTAAAAGTATTTGGTCTAATTTTATGTCAAAAACATCGTTTGTTGTAATGTGACCTTTGATTACGTCAATAGGCTTAAATTTTGTGACAGAATGGATGGTGTGATTATATGCTAATATTGCATAAATCGTCTTTTGACTAATCGGGGTACTCAAGAATGATTGATTATTAAGTAATCTTATATGTTTCGATAGTGTTGAATGTAGACGTTCAATAGTGCCATTTGATTGGGGATGATGTGGCGAACAAAAATGTACTTTTACTTTATGTAATGTAAGTAGTTCGGTGACAATCGTATTTTTAAATTCGGTCCCATTATCTACGATAATTTGTTTAGGGATACCGTGGTGAGAGAAGTAGTTTAATAAGTTATCTACGATTTCGCTTGCGGCTAGTGATTTTAGAGGGTATGCTTGAGCATATTTAGAGAAACTATCTATTATGGTCCGGAATTTGGTCAGGGACAATTAGTTCTTTCATGAAACTGAGAATATCTTCTTCGAAGTTATTATTTGAAATTTGAACTAATATTCTTCGTTTTTTATTGAACAGTATTTTGATTATTGGTTTGGCAGGTGAATGCAAAACACTTTGTATAAATATTTGGTTAGCTCCGTAATTAACTGCTGATTCAATAATGGGGATTCAGACTATAGGATCTTAGTCAGCGTTCGTGTGAATCGTCGCGTTGTCTGGGAATATGGGTAATTCGTCGTCTGATTGTGCGATAATGGATGCTTTATCTTGGTCAGGGTTAAAGTATTATTTTCATTGTTTTGGCTGGAAGAACCAGACTGTTCTTGACCTAAATGTTTATTAAATTCTTCCATATAGTTTTTTAAGTTCGTTAGTCCAGGGGTTTCTTTCGTGTGGATTTCGATTCTTGATAAGGCGTCTGCATTCGTATTGAGTTTGCCTTTTTTATAAATGATGGTATAATCGAATTCCTCTAGTTTGATCCGCCAGCGTAAAAGCTTTGAAGAAGGATCTTTTAACGAGAATAACCACTGTAATGGTTTGTGATCTGTAATGATATTAAATTTACGACCGAAGAGATAAGGTTTGTGTAACGTTTGTGTAAACGGCGATCTCATCTATTGTTCTGATGTTATGCTTGATTTTACTGGTGAAAGTCAAGGGCGTATTCTCTTGATAAAATATATCTGAGAATTCTTTACATAGGGTTAAAATTGAATTCCGTTCTTCTGAATTCAGATGATCGATTCTAAGTTTAGTGAGGTCTAACTTTATTTTAGGAGTCTCATTAAAGTTGTTAAGGTCTATGGTTTCAATAAATTTTCTGTCAAATTTCTCTACATCGATTGGTTGAGAAAAGTCGAGTGTTACAGGGTTGCAAGTATTGTTTAAGATGGTGGTCATTGCTAAACCATTTTTTGCGATAATAAGACATTCTGGAATTTCACAATTATGACATTTTTGATGCGGAATAATAATTTCGCCATTTTTAATAGTGGTTTTTATTTTTATTACTTGCTCAGAATGAGGTTTAACTGTTATACAGTTAAGTTGTTGTTTCGTTTGGTGGCACTTAAGTTTAATTTTTGAGTAGGGGGTGACTAGATATCCTTGTTAAAAATCTAGATTAGCTTCTAAAGATTTTAGATTGTCTAGACCTAAAAGTCCGTTAAAAGTGTTGTGAAATTTAAATAAATAAAATTTCAAGCCTTCTTGTTGCGGTAAATTAAAAATTGTTGATGCCGGTAAAAGGGCACTAAATTTATGAGCTGATTTTTGGAAAACAGTGCTCACAATGAATGGGTCATCTATGATACAATCAGGGTAAAAATGAAAAGCAAGTTGTGGATCTATAAAAGATTTGGTCGATCCAGAATCAATAAGTATTTTTATATTATGTTCAGGGAAAGTGATATATGGTAATTCACTTACGCTGTTAGTATTAAATGACAAAACTGGTGAGGCTAAGTTTCGGGATTGTCGGAATCGGCATCCTGAAAATTTGGGTCATAGTCATTTGATTTGTCATAAGTTTGGTAGTGTTCATTTTGGGGTTCAGTTTCGTACTGAGTTTCTCTCTTCATTATTGTATGAATGGGTTACATCCCCATTGTCTGTGGGGTCAAGTTGTGTGTTATACACTTCTTCTGATATAGGTTTGGGTCTATTTTGTTGATAGTTTTGGTAGCTATTGTTTCTAAAATTATTCGAGGTAGAAGGGCGATTTGTATTGTTAGTACAAATTGACATAGGTGTAGGCTTAGGTAAATGTCTATTTGGATTGGGTTTAAATACATTTTGTTGCTTACCAAAAACTTCAGAGTTTGAGGGTAAACGTGGTTGTTTGTAAAATGGGTTTGGCCTTATATCTACAGGGCCAGTAGGAAAAGGTTTATTATTAGAATTATTATTCTGATAGTGATGTCTGTTAGGGTTTACATCTCTGTGATGTTGAGGGTTAAATTTCTTTGGGTTTTAAAATTTTTGTTTATGTTGTATTTGTGAAAAATTATTATGGTTTTTTTGAAAGTATTTCGTGTTACTTTCTTGTAAAACAAATTGAATCGCTTCGGCCAAATCGACAGGCCGCATACAACGTATTGTGTTGCCTAGAGGTTCTTGTAAACCTGATATAAATGTTGTTAAAGCTAATTTTTTATACATTTCGCGCTTTATAGGGGCTGCTTCAGCTATTTCATGGGAATCAACGTAGCTGCATAACAAATTTAAAATCTCTAACACTCTATCATAGAAACCTTGCGGAGATTCGTTTCCATTTTGCCTAAGCATAACTATTTAAGTCTCTATTTAAACAAGTTTCATCTCTACGATCAGCGAAGTTTCTATATAGGGTATTTTTAAGATCATCCCAAGTGGAGACATTTTGTACTACAAGTCTAGCATTTCCTGAAAGCTTACCTATTAAACTATTTAAAATATAAATATTTTGAAAATTAGCGGCATTATTAGCGTCATAAAAAGTATCTATAATAGATTTGCAAATTGCTAGGTATCTATTTAATTCCGATGGATTTCCATCGAAATTAGGCACGCAATTTAAATATTCAGGCTTAAATTGTGCCATTTTTTCTAAACAAGATTTATTTGAATCTTTGTATTCTAAATCTTTAAAAATCAATTTTTGAATTTCACTTATATTTGAAAAGTTTTCTTGTGTTCTAATTTCATGCTTTATTTTATTGGTAAAACTTAATTTTTCGTTTTCATCGTGGAATATATCGGAAAATTCTTTAATCAATTTAAAAAGTCGATTTTTTTCCTCATTATTTAGATGTTTGTGTCTTATTAAATTAGTTATATCGGGTTTATTTCTGTCAAAATTATTTGGGTATTTATTGTTATTACATATATAATTTTCATTTATAATATTATCAATATGAAAGAAATTATAGTTTTCTTTTTCATTTTCCGGTAAAAGATAACAATCTATGGGTTTAATTAGGTCAACAGTGATATTTTCGTTTGTATTGTTAAAAATGTCTACACGGGCAAAACCTTCTTTTACTGTGCATAGAGTTTCGGGCACGTATAGCTTATCTATAGTACCTTCAGGTATTATTACGTCACATGTATATTGTGTTGCTACGGGTACTTTTGCACTTATTACTTCATGGGCATTTAGTGTTCATTTAAAGGTTGTATCGGGTTCTCTGTAGTAAAATGGAATTGTTACGTTCGGTATTTTTGAGTTTATTAGCATCTGGTTTACTAGGTCATTTGTTTGTCTAGGTCAGTCATCACTGAAATTTGTTAATTCACGAAGGCATTATAGGCCTTCGTGTAAAAATTATGGAAATCAAATAAAATAAATTTTATATTGGAATTAGTTTTAAATTCACTGAAAAATCGTTTCAGGGAAATATTTTTTGGCAATAGATGGTCTTATCATGGATGGATAACATCCTGTGTCGATTAATAATTTCATAGGGGATTGTTGAATTATTACATATGGTAATCTGTTATAAAATTCTTGGTTATTTAAATCTATTGTTATTTTGAGTTCGTCGGTGGGCTGTCTAAGCAAAAAAAATCTTGATTATCGGCATAATCATTAATGGGGTATTGATTATCAGAATAATCATTTTGATCGATACACTGATTTTCTGAGACGTCATTTATAGGATATTGATTAACATTATAATCATAATCATTATATTGATTAATAGAATTATTAGGGGGTATTTGTCTTAAATTGGAGTTGTCATATTCGCTGTTAAAAGTATTTTCTTCGTTATGATTTATTTGGAAATCCTTTTGTAAAATTTCTTGGTGGTTAAAAGATTGTGCAGGTCTAAAATGGTTTGACCTTTGTGGTATTGTATAGTTTGTCCTAGTTGACATAGGCTCTGGTTTATTTGAGGGTACTTGACCTGTTGGTTTGAACACATTTCTAGGTGTGCTAAAGACTTGTTGATTTTATTTGTTAAATTTGTTTTTTACTTGTTGAATTATTATTATTATTATTATTATTATTATTATTATTATTATTATTATTATTATTTGTAGGCAAGAGACGTTGAGGTAGTTGCCTAGGTTGTATGTGTACTAGGCCAGTGGGAAAACTTGACCTATGTGTGTGAATATAATTATTATTGTTATAATTAGCAGCATAATTATTATTTGTAAGCGACATATTTCTGTTAAAAGAATGATGTTGTTGGGATTGTGTGTTAAAATAATTTTGGGGTATTCTATAATTGTTGTTATTTTGATTTTGATTATAATATGGTGTATTAGTGTTAAAATTTCTCGGTGGGTAATTATTTATTTTCTGTTGTATGGTTAATTGTTTATTAGTATTATTATTATTGTTTAAAGGTGTCATGGGTTTAAATAGATTTTGCATGTAATGGAAATTCTCTTCTTCATTAATCATCGTCATAGCCATTTCAATACAATCGGGGTTTTTTAATCTTATTATACTTTGAAGAGGGTTGTTTAATCCTCTGATAAAAGTACATAAACAAACCGAATCATATTGTCTTAGATATATTACTTTTGTTTCAGGGCCCATTTCGTATCGAATAACCATTTATTTTTTGGGCTAGAGGGCTACGCAAAGCTTGAAGTCTTTTTGCAAATTCAAGAGGTTTTTCGAATTTGTGTGGGGTTGCTACGAATAAATCTTGTTCTAAACATTCTAAGTTACGTTTGTCGCCAAAACAATCTAATAATGCATTTTTAATATGTTCCCAAGTTATTAGTTCCATACGGCTACCTACTAGTATTAGGGCGCGATCTACTAATTTCATTCTTATGGTTCTAATTAAATAATTCTTTAAAATAGGGTCATCTTGATTACCATAAGTTTCAAATAAAAATTCCGCAGCTGAAATAAATGTATTCAGTGTAGTTGGATCACCATTATAAGGGAAAATTTTGTCCACATACATCTTTAAAAGTGTGTAGTTAACGGCCGCTACTTGTCCGTTAGCGTTAGGCATATTTTCTAGTGCGTTAGGCATATTGTTACGTATTTCAATAGTTCTCGATCTTAAATTGAGGGTTCTAAAAAATTGTTCTGCTAAATTGTCAATGCTAGTTTCTGACATAAAATTATGGGTTATTAAATAAATCAATTAGCAATATAAAATGCAAACGCTATTCATTACGTAATTATATTCTGTGAATAGAATATTCCTAAATAAAAATAAAATGAAATTGAATAGGTAGAATTATTCAATTACAATTGGCTAATTTTTAAAAATTAAAATAAATTCTTAAAAGAAGAATACTTTCAAACTTTCTTCCTTCGCTATAAAGAAAAGAGTAAAATCAAGGAATTTATCTCTAGAGAAACGTTTAAAAATTAAATGCTTAATATCTAAATAAATTCAATACGTTGAATTATGACGTAAAATTAGTTTTTCAAATTCAATACAATATTTATCGTAATATACTCAATTGTATAGTTCCGTGCTTGATATATAGTATAATAAGCAATAAATCAATTAAATCAAATAAATTAACAAATCAAATCTTAACCTAAACTTTCCACTTGGACAATTCAATCTAGGGGAAAGGTTTGAGGAAAAATTGGGCACTTACCAGTTTCGATAGTGGTAAGTTGTCAGCCTTCTTATACCTCGGTGGTGAATCAGTGTCTTCGCTATCACGTCGTTCTTGTGCGAAATTACGTTCGAATCGATTCTAAAGAGTTAAAACTCACGTTCACGATATGTTTGTTATCGAATAGAACTGAACCGATCCTACCGACTGCGCCAATTACGTTTCGGGTTGATTTAAGCGTTTTTAAAAAAAAAAACCCAATTTTAATTTCTACAACAAGAATACATTAATACGTGAAGTAAAGAACAAAGATTGACTTATCCTACGTCGTGTAACTTAATTTATAATCTAAAGTTAGCATGCAAAGCGAAATATAATACAGGAAACACATAAGTAAAATATTTATAAGGATTAACACTATTGAGTCCATAACTAACATAGTTGTAGAGGTTTTTTTAAAGATAAAAAAAATCTTGACAATTTATCCTCTTTATATCTATAAAATGCAGATTTTCTTTTTTACGAATAGAGAGGCTTGTGCGCCAAAAACGGTTCATAGATATTATGGTACGGGAACCTTTAATGTTAATTATCCCGCACATCGACTGACACTCACTGAGAAAGGAACATATTACATGTGTATAAAATTCTTTAATAGGCTACCAAATCGCATAAAAACTGCAACATGTTTAAAAATATTAAAAAATAAAGTAAAAGGTCTTTTAATTTATTTAGAGCCATACAGAATTAATCATTTTTTTATAGAAAATGGCACTTGATCGGGCATAGGTAGTATTAGGGTATATTATAACGATTTTTTTTCTTCAGTTATGTAATTTTTAACACTATTTCCTTTGTGCAAGTATGTTTATAAGTGGCTTATTTACCTTATCATTTATATGAACACAATTTTGAAAAAAAGCTGATTATTATTATTATTATTATTATTATTATTATTATCAAAAGGTACTACAAGGCATTAACATAAACTTGACTGAAGAAAATATTAAGAAAGATATAAAATCATTCCTACAAAACAAAAAAAAATACGAAAATTATTCCTTTAGAAGTGAAATTTGAAAACATTTGCAAGCGTCAAATAATGAAGGTATTTGTGATTTTTTTTTAAAATATTTTAGCAGCGTCTTTGAGCTATCAACCATTTTCAGTAAGTTCTACAGAATGTTTACAAAGTTTTGCCATAAATGATATAGAAGCACATAAATTAAGAAGCGCAATATTGTCGGTTGACCTTGAAAAGGATCCAGGACCCGATGGTATTCCTCCAATTTATTTTTCACAATTCTTATAATTTGTAAAGTTTGCCACAATAATGTATCTATTTTTAAAACTGGAGATAAAAGATCTATGGCGGGTTATAGACTAATTACCTTATTAAGTCACTTTGGAAGGCCCTTTAAATTGCTCATTTTTTAACAACCCTTTTTTTTAAATAAAAGAAGCAATTGATGTCAATCAACATGGATTTTTTAGAGACCAGCTCTTACTAATTTGATACCACTCGGAACATAAACAAGATCTCGGGATATGCACGGTGTATACAAATTTTTTTCTAAGTCATTAATTAAGGTTCATCATCCAATGCTTTTTGTGAAGTTTCATAATATCTGTGTGCATGGCGCATTGCTCAGCCTCACAAAGAGCTCTTTAACTGACCGGTCTCAGTATGATGTAATAAATAGTGTTAAATCTGAAAGTATTGGCGTAAGTTCAGGTGCCTCAAAGTTCTCACTTGGGTTCGATATTATTTTCTTTTTCTTTTTTTAATAACGCTAGACAGTGTTTTTCAGATAGTAATTACCTTTTATAAGTGGATAATATAAAAATATATAAATCTATTACAAATTCATCAGATTTTCAAACATTGCAGTCAGATATTTATAACTTTATACATTCATGCACTTTTAATATTAATATTAGAGACTAGCTGAACGCCGCGGGCATTGCTCGCGGGGAATTTGAAAATAAAAGTTCTACTGAAGGAGTTGTTTGTAAACAATATTTTTTGTTTTGCCTACTTCTAATATGTAAAAATATCAATTTTCAACGCTATAAGTTTAAAAAGAAAGAATTTTCGTAGAAGAAGTTTTCACCCCTTCAGGGTGGCGGCATTTTTGAGAAACTGTTGTTTTCATTAAAATGAAATTAAATTTAAATGTTTTGCAGTTTTGTTCCGAAAAGCAAAGAATTTAAGGATAAAAAAAGATGTTAAAATCTTAAAGGGTGGTTTTAACCACTTAAAAAAAAATGGAAATTAGGTAAGAAAATAAAATAAAAATGACGTGTTTCACCGTTTTTTAAAAAAGTACATAGTTTTGAAGCTATGATACATAAGGTATAGTTTCAACCGCTTCCCGATGGAATTTAAAAAAAAATCGCTTCTTAGTGACGTGTTCTTACGACATAACCATAAGAATATTGTCCCAAAATTTCATATTTCTAGGTTTTACCGTTTGGGCTGTATGTACGTTGATTATCAGTTAGGACAACTCTGTTTATATACCGGGTGGTGCGTCGCCGAGCGGAACATAGGAAAACTCATGTAAATTTTAAGGAGGTCAATTATTGGCTTCCCTGTACGTTTTATAGAAAAATGTAGAACCCTTGTGCAGTTTCAAAAAATTTTAATAAGCGAATCTTGAATTATTCAATTAAATGTAATTGCAAAATTTGCAAATTTCCGGTTCTGGTAAAACCAAACTGGCACCAGAATGAACATTGTCACTGACATGACGTGAGGAAAAGTGTCAATAAATCAGTGACAGTCGATATTTGAAAATAAGTATAAATTATTCAATCGACGAAAAAATATTAACTTATTAATAAGACATTAAGCGGGAAACAGTTTTAGAGTAGTATCTGAAATGTTTTCAGTTTATTTCCCCACCAAGCCCATTCCGTCTATTTAAACTATTAAACATATTGTCAATAAGTTCGAGTCCAAAGGTACCGTAATAAATAATTGTAAATGTTTAACTCAGGATATCGAAAATAGAGCCGAAGAAAGAGAGAACAGAGATCTTAATATTCTACTGAATGTGGAGGAAAACAAGATGGTTAGTACGAGGGTTCTTGAGCAAGAGGTAAATAAACATCATACAACGATATTGCGCACTTTAAAAAAACACAAATATTATTCGTATAAATCCGAAAAACATCAAGAAATGCAGGAAGGAGATGAAGAGCGAAGAATGGCATTTTGTTTTGAAATGATGGAAAGAGCAAATAATGGAATTTTTTAAGAAATATTTGTTTTACCGATGAATGTACATTTACCCTCAACAATGAACCAAATGTTCAGAATTACCGGTATTAGAGCCAAGAAAATGAACATCGCTTTGTTCATACTCGGACACAATATCCCCAAAAAAACAAATGTATTCGTGGGAATTATCGGACACCATATCATTGGACCCTTTTTTATGGACTATAACCTAACAGCTGAAACCTATTTGGACTTATTTCAAAATCGAATTGGATCCGCCTTGGAAAATGCTTGTAACGGCAATATTATTGGTCCATGGTACTGGATACTTTGGCCAGCCAGGTCACCGAATGACTTCTTTTTGTGGGGTCATTTATAAAAGTGTAAAATTTGAGAATCTAAACTAGTTACAAAACGCTATTTCGTTAGAATGTAATAAAATTGCCCAATATCAACTTAGTAACGTTAGAAATGAATTTTATGATCGGTTAGGATATTGTTTAGCTGTTAATGGGGGGTTGTTTGAATATTTGATAATTTAATGTTTTTATGTAATTCTCTATTATTTTTAAAAAAGTTATTGTATTTTATTTTATTTTATTTTTCCATATTTAGTAAAATATTAAGAGTTCTGTTCTCTTTTTTTTCGGATCTACTTTCGATTAGGTTCGATTAGGTAGTAGACCTCACAGGTAAGCTCGCAATATCTTAAATTAAATAAAATACATAAATGAAAAGTGTGCCTGCAGTTTAGTTTATATTCTGATAAATATTTTATACATGGTATAGTACTTTTATGTGCAATATTTCCATTGCCATGGTAGCGAAGCTCGAGGAATGAGAAAGTGGTTTGCTAAATAATTCCTGATCTCATTAGCAGTAGTCCGTGGATGTATTACGAGGGCTTGGGGTATTATTGCAGTAGTGCCATCGGTCATTTCGGAGTCAGATTGCGGTTGAGTATATGGTATACCTTCTATAGAACGAACAAAATTATGAAGAATGCAAACGGCTGTAGCCCTGTCGAATACCTGAAATTTTTGGACTATCATGCCGAAGGCACATTCTATGCTTTTTCTTTCTCTACTCAATCTGTAATTGAAAATT